>NW_028225180.1:26937412-27417412 GCF_052327205.1 Somniosus microcephalus | reverse complement strand
ATGTTGTAGAATTTTCTTTTTATTGCATATAGGGCTCTTCGGGCTTTTTCTTTTAGTGCATTCACTGCTATGCTGAAGCTCCCTGATGCTGTAATAGTTAGACCAAGGTAGGTGTAGCTCATAGTGTGTCCTATAGTGGTATCACTGAGGGTAAACTGGTATTTGTTTTCCTGACATCTGGGTCTTTTCTGAAAAATCATGATGTTGGTTTTCTTTAGATTTACTGTTAGAGCCCAATTTTGGCAGTATTTGTCGAGTAGGTCTAGTTGTTGCTGTAATCCCTGTTCTGTGGGAGACAGCAGAACCAGGTCGTCCGCATAGAACAGGGACTTCACTTCTCCATCCAGGAGACGGAGACCTGGTGACTCGCTTTGCTCCAGCATGTCTGCTAATTCATTTATGTATATGTTGAACAGGGTCGGGCTCAAATTGCAGCCCTGCCGGACGCCTCTTCTCTGGGTGAAGAAATCGGTGCGTTTGTCTCCAATCTTGACCCCGCATTTGTTTTTCAGATACATTGATTTAATAAGGTCATAGACTTTGCCCCCTATTCCACACTGAATAAGTTTATAATAGAGCCCTTCGTGCCATATAGAGTCAAAGGCTTTCTTGAAGTCGATGAAACAGGCGAATATTTTCCCATTTTTTGTTTGGTGTTTATGTTTTTCAATGAGGGTGTGAAGGGTATAGATATGGTCGGCGGTGCGGTGTTTTGGAAGAAAGCCTATTTGGTTTTTTCTGAGGATATTATGTTTGTTAAGAAAATCATGTAATCTACTATTTAGAATACTGCAGAATAACTTCCCTAGACAACTGTTGACACAGATGCCGCGGTAGTTATTTGGGTCTGATTTGTTTCCACTTTTATATATGGGGGAGATTAGTCCTTGGCACCAGATATCGGGAAAACAGCCTGAGCGTAATATGATGTTGAATAGTTTGAGTATCGCACCCTGCATCTCCATATTACTGAACTTTAGCATTTCATTTTTGATGTTGTCTGGGCCACAGGCTTTCTTTAGGTGGAGAGATTTTGTTTTTGTGGCCAGTTCTTTCCATGTGATTGGGGAGTCTAGAGGGTTTTGGTTGTCTTTAATTGTTGCTTCTAATGTGTGGAGTTTTTCTGTGACCTGATGTTGACTTGGATTTGTTTTGTTTTTTGGGATGTCTTTGTAGAGGTTTTCAAAATGTGTTCTCCAGATGTCGCCATCTTGGATTGGTAATGCTTGCACTTGTGTTGTACTCAGGTTATTCCACATTTCCCAGAATTGTTTTGGATTGGTGGAGTTTTCAATTTCTTCGAGTATTTTGTGGGTATAGTTTTGTGTTTTGTTCCTAATGGTGTGTTTATATCTTTTGAGGGTTTCATTGTATCTAGTACGTAGGTCCGGATTGTTTGGTTGCCGATGCTTTTGGTTTGATATTTTTCTCAGGTCTTTTCTGGCATTTTTGCATTCGTGGTCAAACCATTTCATATTTTTATTTTGTCTTTTTTGATGCTTCCTCTTCTGTTTCACGAGGTCGGCTTTTATAGCTGCCTCATGGAAGATCATGTTTATATCCTCTATGGCCGTGTTTACACCATCTCTGGTGATCTCATATAGATTTTCTTTAAATTTTGAAATTTTACTTGTGAGATCAGGTGAATTTAGTGCTGTGATGAATTTATCTCCACTGTCTGGGGCCCATCTGTATGTCTGGTTTATTTTATGTAGCTTACTGTGTTCCTTTTTTGTGTCTGTATTTTGGGCAGAAAGTTTAAGGTACACATTTATTTGGTTATGGTCTGAGAGGGGGGATTGCTGCCTGGCAGTGAATGCGTTGATATCGCAGGGGTCCAGGTCAGTGATTGTATAGTCCACCACACTAGACCCAAGAGTTGAGGAGTATGTGAGTCTCCCTAGGGAGTCCCCTCTGAACCTACCATTAACTATGTACAGGCCTAAGGCTCGGCAGAGTTGCACTACCTCCCTACCGCTTTTATTTATTTCACGATCAAGGTTGTTCCGATTTGCGATGGCTGGTGTGACATCTAAAGGGGTCTGGCCAAACACATGGTTGTTTCCCTGTGGGTCTATGAAGTCAGGTTCACAACCGGTCCTTGCATTTAGGTCCCCACATATTATCACCTTTCCTTGGGCCTGGAAATGGCTGATTTCCATGTGGAGAGTATCAAATAACTCCTCTTCGAAATATGGCGAATCTATTGGAGGTATGTAGATCGCACATAAGTAAACATCTTTTTTTGCTATTCCTATATTTTTATCTAGTTTTAGCCATACGTGTGATTTTCCCTGTTTTACCGGTGAGATGTGTTTGTCCAGTTCTCCCTTATACCACACCAATATTCCCCCGGAGGTTCTGCCCTTGCGTGTTTTAGTGTTCTTTACTGAGGGCACAATGATTTCATGGTACATTGGAGGACAGTGGGTCGGCATGTCCTTTTGGCACCATGTTTCTGTTAACACAATTATATCAATGTCTTTTATAGCTTTTAGGAATTCAGGGTCTGTACTCTTCATCCCAAAAGTTGAGGAGCGGAGGCCCTGGATATTCCAGCAGCTTATGTGGAAAGAACGCATTTATATAGTTCAATAAAATGAAATAAAATGGACCTATTTTGTGGGATGAGTGTGGAAACACTATTTTCTATAATGCTAAGTGATGATTTAGTATATATTTCATGAGGCATGCACATATAGCTATCTAATAATAGTAATAATACTGGTGAGATAACAGTAATGATAATAATAAATAACAATATTAATAATTTCTCCGGCTTTCTATCAGGCTGTTCAGCATCGTCATGATCTTTCTCAGTTCTTGGTCTACAGTCTGTGGTCTAGAGGGGGGTCTTGGGTCAGGTATAAAAGCACGGTTCTGTTGTCGGTTTTGTAAAGGGGGGTGGGGGACTTTGGTGGTCCTGTTTGGGCTCCCAATGGTAGGGGGGGTGGGAGGGCTGCGTCTTTTGGCAGTGTTTATGAGGTTTCTTGCGAAGACCCACATCCGCTGTTTGAGTAGATGTATTTCGTCATAGAGGTCCCTTGTGTTGATGTTTGGATGATGGGCCAGGGAGACGTTGGGGAGGACAGAACATCTCGTGTCGATCTCCCTGTTGGTGTTGTGGATTATATAGGCTGGGGTGTCCTTTCTGGGCAGTAGTGTGGAGATCACGATCCGCGCCTCGGGGAATTCCCTGCTGGCCTTTTCTGCCATCCTGCTCACCGCCCAAGCCGTGCCTTCCTGTAGGGTGCGTAGGTCGTTCGTGCCTGTGTGGATCACAATCCATTTGGGGCTTCCAAGGGATTCTTTGTTCAGGATCTTCATTGCTTGGCCTGTGTTGCTGCACCATTTTTTCAGGACTTGATGGTCTGGGAACAGCCTCTGGGGGTCCAGAAACTTTCCGTTGGAGTCGGTCAGCAGGACCGCCTGAGGGGCTGGTTTTTCAGACTGGGTAACAGTAGTCTGGGTAGGACTCGCCTGGTGGCTGGTTGTTGGCTGGGTTTCTGGGATATGTTGTGTGGCAGGAGCAGGGTTTGGGGCTTTCGGTGTGTCCTCGTTTGGGGGGGTATCTGTCGGTTTTTGTGTTCCTGTGTGTGAGGACTGGGTAGCAGTTGTCTGGGCATGACTCGACTGAGGGCTGGTTGGAGCGGGGTTTGTGGCTTTCGGTGTGTCTTCGTGTGGGGTGGCATCCGGTGGGTTCTGTGTCCTTGTGTGTGTTGTTTTTGTGTCCTCAGGTTTTTGGACCTTAAGAGGTTTGTGTTGCCTGCTGAGCCTTTCTACGGTCTCCTTCATTTTGTTTAGTTGAGTACGGAGTTCTTTGATCTCATTTCTTTGCTCCTCTATGGTCTTTCTCAGCTTGTGGATGGTGGACTCGTGTTCCGTTTTTAGCTGTTTGAATTCCTCCTTGAAATTCTTGGCCAGCGTTTCTCTGTATTCGTTGAGATCAAGTTCTAGTTTGGCCAGATTCTCTTTCATCATTTTGTTTTCGTTGAGAGGTGTGGGGGGGGTGGAGATGGACAGGGAGGTGTTTTCCTCTGCTGGTCTCTCTTCTTCTTCCTCCACTTGGCTCTCCTCATCCTCTGTTCGACTCTCTTTTGCTTCCTGTCCATTGGTCCTCTTTGTGTCTGCCTTAGTTTTCAACTGGGGGAATTCCTTTTCGAAGGTGTCCAGATTTTCCACATTCCCCTGTATCATGATCTTTCTATTTTTGTTGTAGTAGCTTATGGTTAGCAGGGGGTCATCTTTATCTAGGTTTCCATCTTTACATATTTTCAGTCTGCCTCCACTGCCAATACCTTCTCTGTCTCTGTCTCTCTGTCTCAGTGTGTATCTGTGATTCTCTCTCTCTCTGTCTCAGTGTGTATCTGTGATTCTCTCTCTCTGTTTCAGTGTGTATCTGTGATTCTCTCTCTCTGTCTCAGTGTGTATCTGTGATTCTCTCGCTCTGTCTCAGTGTGTATCTGTGATTCTCTCTCTCTCTGTCTCAGTGTGTATCTGTGATTCTCTCTCTCTCTGTCTCAGTGTGTATCTGTGATTCTCTCTCTCTCTCTCTCAGTGTGTATCTGTGATTCTCTCTCTCTGTCTCAGTGTGTATCTGTGATTCTCTCTCTCTCTGTCTCAGTGTGTATCTGTGATTCTCTCTCTCTCTGTCTCAGTGTGTATCTGTGATTCTCTCTCTCTCTGTCTCAGTGTGTATCTGTGATTCTCTCTCTCTCTGTCTCGGTGTGTATCTGTGATTCTCTCTCTCTGTCTCAGTGTGTATCTGTGATTCTCTCTCTGTCTCAGTGTGTATCTGTGATTCTGTCTCTGTCTCAGTGTGTATCTGTGATTCTCTCTCTGTCTCAGTGTGTATCTGTGATTCTCTCTCTGTCTCAGTGTGTATCTGTGATTCACTCTCTCTCTGTCTCAGTGTGTATCTGTGATTCTCCCTCTCTCTGTCTCAGTGTGTACCTGTGATTCTCTCTTTCTCGATGTGTATCTGTGATTCTCTCTCTCTCTGTCTCAGTGTGTATCTGTGATTCTCTCTCTCTCTCTCAGTGTGTATCTGTGGTTCTCTCTCTGTCTCAGTGTGTATCGGTGATTCTCTCTCTCTCTGTCTCAGTGTGTATCTGTGATTCTCTCTCTCTCTGTCTCAGTGTGTATCTGTGATTCTCTCTCTCAGTTCAGTTCAGTTCAAATGCTTTATTGGCATGAAAGTTTACAGAGAACCATATTGCCAAAGCTTACATAGCAAAAAGGTACAGTTTTCTAACATTCTGTAGGTGTCAATCGATTTGACATTTGTTGGGTACATACAATATTACTTTGAAACAATATTAATTTTAAACAGTCTTTGTACTTCATTTGGTACGTTCAATATTAATTTTAAACAGTCTTAATTTTAAACAGTCCTCAGGTTGTGACATGTTGTTACATATTTGGCCCCAAGGTATGGTCTGTCTCCTTCTCCTAGGACTAATCTCAATTTTGACAGGTCATCCAATTCCTTGAAATCTGGGGTTGTTTGGCTTAGCTTGTTGAATAATATGTTTCTTGATGTGTTGAATTTTTCGCATTTTAGGAGGAAATGCATCTCTGTTTCAACCTCGCCGGCCAGAATTGATCGCATATTCTATTCTCTCTAGGCTGCCAGGATTTCTTGTATCTTCCTTTTTCAATTTCCAGTTGGTGGTCGCTTAGTCTGTACCTGGTGAGAGTCTGTCTCTGTTTTGTGTCTCTGATGGTCGTGAGGTAGTCTGCCAGTTTATATTCTCTTTTTAGGGCCCGGTAACATTCTAATCTGCTTTGGCTTTCGGTTATTTTGTTCCAATGTTCCAGGTAGGTTTCTTTGCATTTTTTAATGATTTGGTTCACTCGGATTGGTGTTTGGACGGCTGTGTTGGTCTGGGGCTGGTCAGGGTCCGGCTGAGTACTTAGTTTCAGTAGCAGCTGACTCAGGGGACTCTTTTCTGGGTTTAGCTCTTGGGTCTGAAAGGCTTTGAAATGAAGGGTGTCTGGGGAGCTAGATTTGAGGTGATTTAGGACGTTTAGTGCTCGTTTTTGGATGTTTATTATCAGTGGGTATCTGCCTAGTTCGGTTCTGCATGCATTTGTTGGCGTTTTTCTTTGGGTGCGAAGGATGCTTCGGCAGAATTCTGCATGTAGGGCTTCTATTGTGTGTTTTTCCCATTTAGTGTAGCTTTGGTGATTTAGCGGGCACCATACTTCACTACCGTACAGTGCAATGGGCAGGATTATGCTGTCAAATATTTTGAGCCAGATTTTGATTGGGATTTGGATGTTGTAGAATTTTCTTTTTATTGCATATAGGGCTCTTCGGGCTTTTTCTTTTAGTGCATTCACTGCTATGCTGAAGCTCCCTGATGCTGTAATAGTTAGACCAAGGTAGGTGTAGCTCATAGTGTGTCCTATAGTGGTATCACTGAGGGTAAACTGGTATTTGTTTTCCTGACATCTGGGCCTTTTTTGAAAAATCATGATGTTGGTTTTCTTTAGATTTACTGTTAGAGCCCAATTTTGGCAGTATTTGTCGAGTATGTCTAGTTGTTGCTGTAATCCCTGTTCTGTGGGAGACAGCAGAACCAGGTCGTCCGCATAGAACAGGGATTTCACTTCTCCATCCAGGAGACGGAGACCCGGTGACTCGCTTTGCTCCAGCATGTCTGCTAATTCATTTATGTATATGTTGAACAGGGTCGGGCTCAAATTGCAGCCCTGCCGGACGCCTCTTCTCTGGGTGAAGAAATCGGTGCGTTTGTCTCCAATTTTTACCCCGCATTTGTTTTTCAGATACATTGATTTAACAAGGTCATAGACTTTGCCCCCTATTCCACACTGAAGAAGTTTATAATAGAGCCCTTCATGCCATATAGAGTCAAAGGCTTTCTTGAAGTCGATGAAACAGGCGAATATTTTCCCATTTTTTGTTTGGTGTATATGTTTTTCAATGAGGGTGTGAAGGGTATAGATATGGTCGGCGGTGCGGTGTTTTGGAAGAAAGCCTATTTGGTTTTTTCTGAGGATATTATGTTTGTTAAGAAAATCAAGTAATCTACTATTTAGAATACTGCAGAATAACTTCCCTAGACAACTGTTGACACAGATGCCGCGGTAGTTATTTGGGTCTGATTTGTTTCCACTTTTATATATGGGGGAGATTAGTCCTTGGCACCAGATATCGGGAAAACAGCCTGAACGTAATATGATGTTGAATAATTTGAGTACCGCACCCTGCATCTCCATATTGCTGAACTTGAGCATTTCATTTTTGATGTTGTCTGGGCCACAGGCTTTCTTTAGGTGGAGAGATTTTGTTTTTGTGGCCAGTTCTTTCCATGTGATTGGGGAGTCTAGAGGGTTTTGGTTGTCTTTAATTGTTGCTTCTAATGTGTGGAGTTTTTCTGTGACCTGATGTTGACTTGGGTTTGTTTCGTTTATTGGGATGTCTTTGTAGAGGTTTTCAAAATGTGTTCTCCAGATGTCGCCATCTTGGATTGGTAATGCTTGCAATTGTGTTGTACTCAGGTTATTCCACATTTCCCAGAATTGTTTTGGATTGGTGGAGTTTTCAATTTCTTCGAGTATTTTGTGGGTATAGTTTTGTGTTTTGTTCCTAATGGTGTGTTTATATCTTTTGAGGGTTTCATTGTATCTAGTACGTACGTCCGGATTGTTTGGTTGGCGATGCTTTTGGTTTGATATTTTTCTCAGGTCTTTTCTGGCATTTTTGCATTCGTGGTCAAACCATTTCTTATTTTTATTTTGTCTTTTGTGACGCTTCCTCTTCTGTTTCACAAGGTCGGCTTTTACAGCTGCCTCATGGAAGATCATATTTATATCCTCTATGGCCATGTTTACACCATCTCTGGTGATCTCGTATGGGTTTTCTTTAAATTTTGATATTTTACTTGTGAGATCAGGTGACTTTAGTGCTGTGATGAATTTTTCTCCACTGTCTGGGGCCCATCTGTATGTCTGGTTTATTTTATGGAGCTTACTGGGTTCCTTTTTTGTGTCTGTAGTTTGGGCAGAAAGTTTAAGGTACATATTTATTTGGTTATGGTCTGAGAGGGGGGATTGCTGCCTGACAGTGAATGAGTTGATATCGCAGGGGTCCAGGTCAGTGATTGTATAGTCCACCACACTAGACCCAAGAGTTGAAGAGTATGTGAGTCTCCCTAGGGAGTCCCCTCTGAACCTACCGTTAACTATGTACAGGCCTAAGGCTCGGCAGAGTTGCACTACCTCCCTACCGCTTTTATTTATTTCACGATCAAGGTTGTTCCGATTTGCGATGGCTGGTGTGACATCTAAAGGGGTCTGGCCAAACACATGGTTGTTTCCCTGTGGGTCTATGAACTCAGGTTCACAACCGGTCCTTGCATTTAGGTCCCCACATATTATCACCTTTCCTTGGGCCTGGAAATGGCTGATTTCCATGTGGAGAGTATCAAATAACTCCTCTTCGAAATATGGCGATTCTATTGGAGGTATGTAGATCGCACATAAGTAAACATCTTTTTTTGCTATTCCTATATTTTTATCTAGTTTTAGCCATACGTGTGATTTTCCCTGTTTTACCGGTGAGATGTGTTTGTCCAGTTCTCCCTTATACCACACCAATATTCCCCCGGAGGTTCTGCCCTTGCGTGTTTTAGTGTTCTTTACTGAGGGCACAATGATTTCATGGTACATTGGAGGACAGTGGGTCGGCACGTCCTTCTGGCACCATGTTTCTGTTAACACAATTATATCAATGTCTTTTATAGCTTTTAGGAATTCAGGGTCTGTACTCTTCATCCAAAAAGTTGAGGAGCGGAGGCCCTGGATATTCCAGCAGCTTATGTGGAAAGAACGCATTTATATAGTTCAATAAAACGAAATAAAATGGACCTATTTTGTAGGATGAGTGTGGAAACACTATTTTCTATAATGCTAAATGATGATTTAGTATAAATTTCATGAGGCATGCACATATATCTATCTAATAATAGTAATAATACTGATAAGATAACAATAATGATAATGATAAATAACAATATTAATAATTTCTCCGGCTTTCTATCAGGCTGTTCAGCATCGTCATGATCTTTCTCAGTTCTTGGTCTACAGTCTGTGGTCTAGAGGGGGGTCTTGGGTCAGGTATAAAAGCACGGTTCTGTTGTTGGTTTTGTAATGGGGGGTGGGGGACATTGGTGGTCCTGTTTGGGCTCCCAATGGTAGAGGGGGTGGGAGGGCTGCGTCTTTTGGCAGTGTTTATGAGGTTTCTTGCGAAGACCCACATCCGCTGTTTGAGTAGATGTATTTCGTCATAGAGGTCCCTTGTGTTGATGTTTGGATGATGGGCCAGGGAGACGTTGGGGAGGACAGAACATCTCGTGTCGATCTCCCTGTTGGTGTTGTGGATTATATAGGCTGGGGTGTCCTTTCTGGGCAGTAGTGTGGAGATCACGATCCGCGCCTCGGGGAATTCCCTGCTGGCCTTTTCCGCCATCCTGCTCACCGCCCTAGCAGTGCCTTCCTGTAGGGTGCGTAGGTCGTTCGTGCCTGTGTGGATCACAATCCATTTGGGGCTTCCAAGGGATTCTTTGTTCAGGATCTTCATTGCTTGGTCTGTGTTGCTGCACCATTTTTTCAGGACTTGATGATCTGGGAACAGCCTCTGGGGGTCCAGAAACTTTCCGTTGGAGTCGGTCAGCAGGACCGCCTGAGGGGCTGGTTTTTCAGACTGGGTAACAGTAGTCTGGGTAGGACTCGCCTGGTGGCTGGTTGTTGGCTGGGTTTCTGGGATATGTTGTGTGGCAGGAGCGGGGTTTGGGGCTTTCGGTGTGTCCTCGTTTGGGGGGGTATCTGTCGGTTTTTGTGTTCCTGTGTGTGAGGACTGGGTAGCAGTAGTCTGGGCATGATTCGACTGAGGGCTGGTTGGAGCGGGGTTTGTGGCTTTCGGTGTGTCTTTGTGTGGGGTGGCATCCGGCGGGTTCTGTGTCCTTGTGTGTGTTGTTTTTGTGTCCTCAGGTTTTTGGACCTTAAGAGGTTTGTGTTGCCTGCTGAGCCTTTCTACGGTCTCCTTCGTTTTGTTTAGTTGAGTACGGAGTTCTTTGATCTAATTTCTTTGCTCCTCTATGGTCTTTCTCAGCTTGTGAATGGTGGACTCGTGTTCCGTTTTTAGCTGTTTGAATTCCTCCTTCAGATTCTTGGCCAGTGTTTCTCTGTATTCGTTGAAATCAAGTTCTAGTTTGGCCAGATTCTCTTTCATCATTTTGTTTTCGTTGAGAGGTGTGGGGGGGGGGGTGGAGATGGACAGGGAGGTGTTTTCCTCTGCTGGTCTTTCTTCTTCTTCCTCCACTTGGCTCTCATCATCCTCTGTTCGACTCTCTTTTGCTTCCTGTCCATTGGTCCTCTTTGTGTCTGCCTTAGTTTTCAACTGGGGGAATTCCTTTTCGAAGGAGTCCAGATTTTCCACATTCCCCTGTATCATGATCTTTCTATTTTTGTTGTAGTAGCTTATGGTTAGCAGGGGGTCATCTTTATCTAGGTTTCCATCTTTACATATTTTCAGTCTGCCTCCACTGCCAATACCTTCACTGGAGACGTATGCGTAGTGTTTTCGTAAAGTCTCCTTCCAGGAGGTGACGTATTCGGTGTAGAATATGAGGTTGTTCTTCAGCTTAGTCCCTTTGTGTGTGGTATAGTCAACGTAGAGGATCTCTGGGTTATTTTTTAGTGTTGTGTACTTGTATTTTTCCTTTGCTTTATTTTTTGTGCATTGCTCAGGATATATCATTTCCCTGCTCATTGTAGTCGTTTGTTTTTTGTCTCAGATAGATATCTTTTTTTTTCCCTCTTTTTTGTGTCGTGTTCCACCTTAGCCCACTTTTAGGTCCAAAATTGGGAGTTTTTCAGGGGTTCATCTTTGATATAGCTGTTCTTAAAGGTTTATCTTTCTCTTTCTCTCACAGGATCTTGGTTCGGGTAGTTTATCGTTTCTCTCGGGTTTCTATTCCTTTTCCTCGCGGGTTTGTTGTTCTTTTTTCAGGTTTTTTTCGAACTAAATTTAAATAAAATTAAACTTTTTCCGAACTAACTTTAACTAAAATGAAACTTAGGTAGAATTAGGTAAAACTTATTTCTCCGTTTTTTTTTTTTTTTCTCTTCCGACTCTCTCACTCGCTCTCCGGGTCTCGGACTCGCTCTCTCTCTCCGTGCTCCAAACTCGTCCACTCTCCATGCCCCGGACTCATTCGCTTTCCGCGCTCTGGGCGGATCTCCTCGCGTCGTCGTGTCGGTCTCAGGCCCCCGGGTTTTTTGACTGACCAGGCTGTTTTCTGCCCTGGTCTCCCGGTCTCCGTTCCCGCGGTCTCTGGGCCTCGCGGTCTCAGGTTCACCCGCCCCAGGCCTCTTTCTCATTTTCCCGGTTCGGGCCGCTCCTCCCGTTCTCCGACCTCGCGGTCTCGGGTTCGCCCTCCCCAGGCCTCTTACTTGTTTTCCCGGTTCGGGCCGCTCCTCCCGGTCTCCGATCCCGCGGTCTCTGGGCCTCGCGTTCTCGGGTTCACCCTCCCCAGGCCTCTTATTTATTGTCCTGGTTCGGGCTGCTCCTCCCGGTCTCCGGTCTCGCGGTTCTGACTCAGTGTGTATCTGATTCTCTCTGTCTGTGTGTGTCTGTGATTCTCTCTCTATCTCAGTGTGTATCTGTGATTCTCTGTCTCTCTGTCTCAGTGTGTATCTGTGATTCTCTCTCTCTCTGTCTCAGTGTGTATCTGTGAATCTCGCTCTCTCTGTCTCAGTGTGTATCTGTGATTCACTCTCTCTCTGTCTCAGTGTGTATCTGTGATTCTCTCTCTCTCTGTCTCAGTGTGTATCTGTGATTCTCTCTTTCTCAGTGTGTATCTGTGATTCTCTCTCGGTCTCAGTATGTATCTGTGATTCTCTCTCTCTGTCTCAGTGTGTATCTGTGATTCTCTCTCTCTGTCTGAGTGTGTATCTGTGATTCTCTCTGTCTCAGTGTGTATCTGTGATTCTCTCTCTCTCTGTCTCAGTGTGTATCTGTGATTCTCTCTCTCTCTGTCTCAGTGTATATCTGTGATTCTCTATGTCTCAGTGTGTATCTGTGATTATCTCTCTCTCTGTCTCAGTGTGTCTCTGTGATTCTCTCTCTCTGTCTCAGTGTGTTTATGTGATTCTCTCTCTCTCTGTCTCAGTGTGTATCTGTGATTCTCTCTCTCTCTGTCTCAGTGTGTATCTGTGATTCTCTCTCTCTCTGTCTCAGTGTGTAACTGTGATTCTCTCTCTCTCTGTCTCAGTGTGTATCTGTGATTCTCTCTGTCTCTGTCTCAGTGTGTATCTGTGATTCTCTCTCTCTCTGTCTCAGTGTGTATCTGTGATTCTCTCTCTCTCTGTCTCAGTGTGTATCTGTGATTCTCTCTCTCTGTCTCAGTGTGTATCTGTGATTCTCTCTCTGTCTCAGTGTGTATCTGTGATTCTGTCTCTGTCTCAGTGTGTATCTGTGATTCTCTTTCTGTCTCAGTGTGTATCTGTGATTCTCTCTCTGTCTCAGTGTGTATCTATGATTCACTCTCTCTCTGTCTCAGTGTGTAACTGTGATTCTCTCTCTCTCTGTCTCAGTGTGTATCTGTGATTCTCTCTTTCTCAGTGTGTATCTGTGATTCTCTCTGTCTCAGTGTGTATCTGTGATTCTCTCTCTCTCTCTCTCTGTGTGTATCTGTGATACTCTCTCTCTCTGTCTCAGTGTGTATCTATGATTCTCTCTCTCTCTGTCTCAGTGTGTATCTGATTCTCTTTGTCTGTGTGTGTCTGTGATTCTCTCTCTGTCTCAGTGTGTATCTGTGATTCTCTGTCTCTCTGTCTCAGTGTGTATCTGTGATTCTCTCTCTCTCTGTCTCAATGTGTATCTGTGAATCTCTCTCTCTCTGTCTCAGTGTGTATCTGATTCTCTTTGTCTGTGTGTGTCTGTGATTCTCTCTCTGTCTCAGTGTGTATCTATGATTCACTCTCTCTCTGTCTCAGTGTGTATCTGTGATTCTCTCTCTCTCTGTCAGTGTGTATCTGTGATTCTCTCTTTCTCAGTGTGTATCTGTGATTCTCTCTGTCTCAGTGTGTATCTGTGACTCTCTCTCTCTCTCTCTCTCAGTGTGTATCTGTGATACTCTCTCTCTCTGTCTCAGTGTGTATCTGTGATTCTCTCTCTCTCTCTCTCTCTCAGTGTGTATCTGTGATACTCAGTTCAGTTCAGTTCAGTTCAAATGCTTTATTGGCATGAAAGTTTACAGAGAACCATATTGCCAAAGCTTACATTGCAAAAAGGTACAGTTTTCCAACATTCTGTAGGTGTCAATCGATTTGACATTTGTTGGGTATATACAATATTACTTTTAAACAATATTAAGTTTAAACAGTCTTTCTACTTCATTTGGTACGTTCAATATTAATTTTAAACAGTCTTACTTTTAAACAGTCCTCAGGTTGTGACATGTTGTTCCATATTTAGCCCCAAGGTATGGTCTGTCTCCTTCTCCTAGGACTAATCTCAATTTTGACAGATCATCCAATTCCTTGAAATCTGGGGTTGTTTGGCTTAGCTTGTTGAATAATATGTTTCTTGATGTGTTGAATTTTTCGCATTTTAGGAGGAAATGCATTTCTGTTTCAACCTCGCCAGCCAGACATTGATCGCATATTCTATTCTCTCTAGGCTGCCAGGATTTCTTGTATCTGCCTTTTTCAATTTCCAGTTGGTGGTCGCTTAGTCTGTACCTGGTGAGGGTCTGTCTCTGTTTACTCTCTCTCTCTGTCTCAGTGTGTATCTGTGATTCACTCTCTCTCTGTCTCAGTGTGTATCTGTGATTCTCTCTCTCTCTGTCTCAGTGTGTATCTGTGATTCTCTCTTTCTCAGTGTGTATCTGTGATTCTCTCTCGGTCTCAGTATGTATCTGTGATTCTCTCTCTCTGTCTCAGTGTGTATCTGTGATTCTCCAATTCCAATTCCAATTCCAATTCAAATGCTTTATTGGCATGAAAGTTTACAGAGAACCATATTGCCAAAGCTTACATAGCTTACATTCTCTCTCTCTGTCTGAGTGTGTATCTGTGATTCTCTCTGTCTCAGTGTGTATCTGTGATTCTCTCTCTCTCTGTCTCAGTGTGTATCTGTGATTCTCTCTCTCTCTGTCTCAGTGTATATCTGTGATTCTCTCTGTCTCAGTGTGTATCTGTGATTATCTCTCTCTCTGTCTCAGTGTGTATCTGTGATTCTCTCTCTCTGTCTCAGTGTGTTTATGTGATTCTCTCTCTCTCTGTCTCAGTGTGTATCTGTGATTCTCTCTCTCTCTGTCTCAGTGTGTATCTGTGATTCTCTCTCTCTCTGTCTCAGTTTGTAACTGTGATTCTCTCTCTCTCTGTCTCAGTGTGTATCTGTGATTCTCTCTGTCTCTGTCTCAGTGTGTATCTGTGATTCTCTCTCTCTCTGTCTCAGTGTGTATCTGTGATTCTCTCTCTGTCTCAGTGTGTATCTGTGATTCTCTCTCTCTGTCTCAGTGTGTATCTGTGATTCTCTCTCTCTCTGTCTCAGTGTGTATCTGTGATTCTCTCTCTCTCTGTCTCAGTGTGTATGTGATTCTCTCTCTGTCTCAGTGTGTATCTGTGATTCTGTCTCTGTCTCAGTGTGTATCTGTGATTCTCTCTCTGTCTCAGTGTGTATCTGTGATTCTCTCTCTGTCTCAGTGTGTATCTATGATTCACTCTCTCTCTGTCTCAGTGAGTATCTGTGATTCTCTCTCTCTGTCTCAGTGTGTATCTGTGATTCTCTCTTTCTCAGTGTGTATCTGTGATTCTCTCTGTCTCAGTGTGTATCTGTGATTCTCTCTCTCTCTCTCTCTCTCAGTGTGTATCTGTGATACTCTCTCTCTCTGTCTCAGTGTGTATCTATGATTCTCTCTCTCTCTGTCTCAGTGTGTATCTGATTCTCTTTGTCTGTGTGTGTCTGTGATTCTCTCTCTGTCTCAGTGAGTATCTGTGATTCTCTGTCTCTCTGTCTCAGTGTGTATCTGTGATTCTCTCTCTCTCTGTCTCAGTGTGTATCTGTGAATCTCTCTCTCTCTGTCTCAGTGTGTATCTGTGCTCCACTCTCTCTCTGTCTCAGTGTGTATCTGTGATTCTCTCTCTCTCTGTCTCAGTGTGTATCTGTGATTCTCTCTTTCTCAGTGTTTATCTGTGATTCTCTCTCTCTCTATCTGAGTGTGTATCTGATTCTCTCTCTCTATCTCAGTGTGTAACTGTGATTCTCTCTCTCTGTCTCAGTGTGTATCTGTGATTCTCTCTGTCTCTGTCTCAGTGTGTATCTGTGATTCTCTCTCTCTCTGTCTCAGTGTGTATCTGTGATTCTCTCTGTCTCAGTGTGTCTGTGATTCTCGCTCTCTGTCTGTGTGTATCTGTGATTCTCTCTCTCTCTGTCTCAGTGTGTATCTGTGATTCTCTCTCTCTCTGTCTCAGTGTGTATCTGTGATTCTCTCTCTCTGTCTCAGTGTGTATCTGTGATTCTCTCTCTGTCTCAGTGTGTATCTGTGATTCTGTCTCTGTCTCAGTGTGTATCTGTGATTCTCTCTCTCTCTCAGTGTTTATCTGTGATTCTCTCTCTGTCTCAGTGTGTATCTATGATTCACTCTCTCTCTGTCTCAGTGTGTATCTGTGATTCTCTCTCTCTCTGTCTCAGTGTGTATCTGTGATTCTCTCTTTCTCAGTGTGTATCTGTGATTCTCTCTCTCTCTGTCTCAGTGTGTATCTGTGATTCTCTCTCTCTCTTCTCAGTGTGTATCTGTGATTCTCCCTCTGTCTCAGTGTGTATCTGTGATTCTCTCTCTCTCTGTCTCAGTGTGTATCTGTGATTCTCTCTCTCTCTGTCTCAGTGTGTATCTGATTCTCTCTGTCTGTGTGTGTCTGTGATTCTCTCTCTGTCTCAGTGTGTATCTGTGATTCTCTGTCTCTCTGTCTCAGTGTGTATCTGTGATTCTCTCTCTCTCTGTCTCATTGTGTATCTGTGAATCTCTCTCTCTCTGTCTCAGTGTGTATCTGTGATTCACTCTCTCTCTGTCTCAGTGTGTATCTGTGATTCTCTCTCTCTCTGTCTCAGTGTGTATCTGTGATTCTCTCTTTCTCAGTGTGTATCTGTGATTCTCTCTTTCTCTGTCTCAGTGTATATCTGTGATTCTCTCTGTCTCAGTGTGTATCTGTGATTCTCTCTCTCTCTGTCTCAGTGTGTATCTGTGATTCTCTCTCTCTGTCTCAGTGTGTATCTGTGATTCTCTCTCTCTCTGTCTCAGTGTGTATCTGTGATTCTCTCTCTCTGTCTCAGTGTGTATCTGTGATTCTCTCTCTGTCGCAGTGTGTATCTGTGATTCTGTCTCTGTCTCAGTGTGTATCTGTGATTCTCTCTCTGTCTCAGTGTGTATCTGTGATTCTCTCTCTGTCTCAGTGTGTATCTGTGATTCTCTCTCTCTCTGTCTCAGTGTGTATCTGTGATTCTCTCTCTCTCTGTCTCAGTGTGTATCTGTGATTCTCTCTTTCTCAGTGTGTATCTGTGATTCTCTCTCTCTCTCTGTCTCAGTATGTATCTGTGATTCTCTCTCTCTCTCAGTGTGTATCTGTGATTCTCTCTCTGTCTCAGTGTGTATCTGTGATTCTCTCTGTCTCTGTCTCAGTGTGTATCTGTGATTCTCTCTCTCTCTGTCTCAGTGTATATCTGTGATTCTCTCTGTCTCAGTGTGTATCTGTGGTTCTCTCTCTCTCTGTCTCAGTGTGTATCTGTGATTCTCTCTCTCTCTCTCAGTGTGTTTATGTGATTCTCTCTCTCTCTGTCTCAGTGTGTATCTGTGATTCTCTCTTTCTGTGTGTATCTGTGATTCTCTCTCTCTGTCTCAGTGTGTATCTGTGATTCTCTCTCTGTCTCAGTGTGTATCTGTGATTCTCTCTCTCTGTCTCAGTGTGTATCTGTGATTCTCTCTTTCTCAGTGTGTATCTGTGATTCTCTCTGTCTCAGTGTGTATCTGTGACTCTCTCTCTCTCTCTCTCTCAGTGTGTATCTGTGATACTCTCTCTCTCTGTCTCAGTGTGTATCTGTGATTCTCTCTCTCTCTCTCTCTCTCAGTGTGTATCTGTGATACTCTCTCTCTCTGTCTCAGTGTGTATCTGTGATTCACTCTCTCTCTGTCTCAGTGTGTATCCGTGATTCTCTCTCTGTCTCAGTGTGTATCTGTGATTCTCTCTTTCTCAGTGTGTATCTGTGATTCTCTCTCGGTCTCAGTATGTATCTGTGATTCTCTCTCTCTGTCTCAGTGTGTATCTGTGATTCTCCAATTCCAATTCCAATTCAAATGCTTTATTGGCATGAAAGTTTACAGAGAACCATATTGCCAAAGCTTACATAGCTTACATAGCTTACATTCTCTCTCTCTGTCTGAGTGTGTATCTGTGATTCTCTCTGTCTCAGTGTGTATCTGTGATTCTCTCTCTCTGTCTCAGTGTGTATCTGTGATTCTCTCTCTCTCTGTCTCAGTGTATATCTGTGATTCTCTCTGTCTCAGTGTGTATCTGTGATTATCTCTCTCTCTGTCTCAGTGTGTATCTGTGATTCTCTCTCTCTGTCTCAGTGTGTTTATGTGATTCTCTCTCTCTCTGTCTCAGTGTGTATCTGTGATTCTCTCTCTCTCTGTCTCAGTGTGTATCTGTGATTCTCTCTCTCTCTGTCTCAGTGTGTAACTGTGATTCTCTCTCTCTCTGTCTCAGTGTGTATCTGTGATTCTCTCTGTCTCTGTCTCAGTGTGTATCTGTGATTCTCTCTCTCTCTGTCTCAGTGTGTATCTGTGATTCTCTCTCTGTCTCAGTGTGTATCTGTGATTCTCTCTCTCTGTCTCAGTGTGTATCTGTGATTCTCTCTCTCTCTGTCTCAGTGTGTATCTGTGATTCTCTCTCTCTCTGTCTCAGTGTGTATGTGATTCTCTCTCTCTGTCTCAGTGTGTATCTGTGATTCTCTCTCTGTCTCAGTGTGTATCTGTGATTCTGTCTCTGTCTCAGTGTGTATCTGTGATTCTCTCTCTGTCTCAGTGTGTATCTGTGATTCTCTCTCTGTCTCAGTGTGTATCTATGATTCACTCTCTCTCTGTCTCAGTGTGTATCTGTGATTCTCTCTCTCTCTCTCTCAGTGTGTATCTGTGATACTCTCTCTCTCTGTCTCAGTATGTATCTATGATTCTCTCTCTCTCTGTCTCAGTGTGTATCTGATTCTCTTTGTCTGTGTGTGTCTGTGATTCTCTCTCTGTCTCAGTGAGTATCTGTGATTCTCTGTCTCTCTGTCTCAGTGTGTATCTGTGATTCTCTCTCTCTCTGTCTCAGTGTGTATCTGTGAATCTCTCTCTCTCTGTCTCAGTGTGTATCTGTGATTCACTCTCTCTCTGTCTCAGTGTGTATCTGTGATTCTCTCTCTCTCTGTCTCAGTGTGTATCTGTGATTCTCTCTTTCTCAGTGTTTATCTGTGATTCTCTCTCTCTCTGTCTGAGTGTGTATCTGATTCTCTCTCTCTATCTCAGTGTGTAACTGTGATTCTCTCTCTCTGTCTCAGTGTGTATCTGTGATTCTCTCTGTCTCTGTCTCAGTGTGTATCTGTGATTCTCTCTCTCTCTGTCTCAGTGTGTATCTGTGATTCTCTCTGTCTCAGTGTGTCTGTGATTCTCTCTCTCTGTCTGTGTGTATCTGTGATTCTCTCTCTCTCTGTCTCAGTGTGTATCTGTGATTCTCTCTGTCTCAGTGTGTCTGTGATTCTGTCTCTGTCTCAGTGTGTATCTGTGATTCTCTCTCTCTCTGTGTTTATCTGTGATTCTCTCTCTGTCTCAGTGTGTATCTATGATTCACTCTCTCTCTGTCTCAGTGTGTATCTGTGATTCTCTCTCTCTCTGTCTCAGTGTGTATCTGTGATTCTCTCTTTCTCAGTGTGTATCTGTGATTCTCTCTCTCTCTGTCTCAGTGTGTATCTGTGATTCTCTCTCTCTCTTCTCAGTGTGTATCTGTGATTCTCCCTCTGTCTCAGTGTGTATCTGTGATTCTCTCTCTCTCTGTCTCAGTGTGTATCATTGATTCTCTCTCTCTCTGTCTCAGTGTGTATCTGATTCTCTCTGTCTGTGATTCTCTCTCTGTCTCAGTGTGTATCTGTGATTCTCTGTCTCTCTGTCTCAGTGTGTATCTGTGATTCTCTCTCTCTCTGTCTCATTGTGTATCTGTGAATCTCTCTCTCTCTGTCTCAGTGTGTATCTGTGATTCACTCTCTCTCTGTCTCAGTGTGTATCTGTGATTCTCTCTCTCTCTGTCTCAGTGTGTATCTGTGATTCTCTCTTTCTCAGTGTGTATCTGTAATTCTCTCTCTCTCTGTCTCAGTGTATATCTGTGATTCTCTCTGTCTCAGTGTGTATCTGTGATTCTCTCTCTCTCTGTCTCAGTGTGTATCTGTGATTCTCTCCCTCTGTCTCAGTGTGTTTATGTGATTCTCTCTCTCTCTGTCTCAGTGTGTATCTGTGATTCTCTCTCTCTCTGTCTCAGTGTGTATCTGTGATTCTCTCTCTCTGTCTCAGTGTGTATCTGTGATTCTCTCTCTCTCTGTCTCAGTGTGTATCTGTGATTCTCTCTCTCTGTCTCAGTGTGTATCTGTGATTCTCTCTCTGTCGCAGTGTGTATCTGTGATTCTGTCTCTGTCTCAGTGTGTATCTGTGATTCTCTCTCTGTCTCAGTGTGTACCTGTGATTCGCTCTCTGTCTCAGTGTGTATCTGTGATTCACTCTCTCTCTGTCTCAGTGTGTATCTGTGATTCTCTCTCTCTCTGTCTCAGTGTGTATCTGTGATTCTCTCTTTCTCAGTGTGTATCTGTGATTCTCTCTCTCTCCAATTCCAATTCCAATTAAAATGCTTTATTGGCATGAAAGTTTACAGAGAACCATATTGCCAAAGCTTACATAGCAAAAAGGTACAGTTTTCCAACATTCTGTAGGTGTCAATCGATTTGACATTTGTTGGGTACATACAATATTACTTTTAAACAATATTAATTTTAAACAGTCTTTGTACTTCATTTGGTACGTTCAATATTAATTTTAAACAGTCTTAATTTTAAACAGTCCTCAGGTTGTGACATATTGTTACATATTTGGCCCCAAGGTATGGTCTGTCTCCTTCTCCTAGGACTAATCTCAATCTCTGTCTCAGTGTGTATCTGTGATTCTCTCTCTCTCTCAGTGTGTATCTGTGATTCTCTCTCTGTCTCAGTGTGTATCTGTGATTCTCTCTGTCTCTGTCTCAGTGTGTATCTGTGATTCTCTCTCTCTCTGTCTCAGTGTATATCTGTGATTCTCTCTGTCTCAGTGTGTATCTGTGATTCTCTCTCTCTCTGTCTCAGTGTGTATCTGTGATTCTCTCTCTCTGTCTCAGTGTGTTTATGTGATTCTCTCTCTCTCTGTCTCAGTGTGTATCTGTGATTCTCTCTTTCTGTGTGTATCTGTGATTCTCTCTCTCTGTCTCAGTGTGTATCTGTGATTCTCTCTCTGTCTCAGTGTGTATCTGTGATTCTCTCTCTCTGTCTCAGTGTGTATCTGTGATTCTCTCTCTGTCTCAGTGTGTATCTGTGATTCTGTCTCTGTCTCAGTGTGTATCTGTGATTCTCTAGCTGTCTCAGTGTGTATCTGTGATTCTCTCTCTGTCTCAGTGTGTATCTATGATTCACTCTCTCTCTGTCTCAGTGTGTATCTGTGATTCTCTCTCTCTCTGTCTCAGTGTGTATCTGTGATTCTCTCTTTCTGTGTGTATCTGTGATTCTCTCTCTCTGTCTCAGTGTGTATCTGTGATTCTCTCTCTCTCTCTCTCAGTGTGTATCTGTGATTCTCTCTCTGTCTCAGTGTGTATCTGTGATTCTCTCTCTCTCTGTCTCAGTGTGTATCTGTGATTCTCTCTCTCTCTGTCTCAGTGTGTATCTGATTCTCTCTGTCTGTGTGTGTCTGTGATTCTCTGTCTCAGTGTGTATCTGTGATTCTCTGTCTCTCTGTCTCAGTGTGTATCTGTGATTCTCTCTCTCTCTGTCTCAGTGTGTATCTGTGAATCTCTCTCTCTCTGTCTCAGTGTGTATCTGTGATTCACTCTCTCTCTGTCTCAGTGTTTATCTGTGATTCTCTCTCTCTCTGTCTCAGTGTGTATCTGTGATTCTCTCTCTCTCTGTCTCAGTGTGTATCTGTGATTCTCTCTCTCTCTGTCTCAGTGTGTATCTGTGATTCTCTCTCTCTGTCTCAGTGTGTATCTGTGATTCTCTCTCTCTCTGTCTCAGTGTGTATCTGTGATTCTCTCTCTGTCTCAGTGTGTATCTGTGACTCTCTCTCTCTGTCTCAGTGTGTATCTGTGATTCTCTCTCTCTGTCTCAGTGTGTATCTGTGATTCTCTCTCTCTCTGTCTCAGTGTGTATTTGTGATTCTCTCTCTCTCTGTCACAGTGTGTATCTGTGATTCTCTCTCTCTCTGTCTCAGTGTGTATCTGTGATTCTCTTTGTCTCAGTGTGTATCTGTGATTCTCTCTCTCTGTCTCAGTGTGTATCTGTGATTCTCTCTCTCTCTGTCTCAGTGTGTATCTGTGATTCTCTCTCTGTCTCAGTGTGTATCTGTGATTCACTCTCTCTCTCATTGTGTATCTGTGATTCTCTCTCTCTCTGTCTCAGTGTGTATCTGTGATTCTCTCTCTCTGTCTCAGTGTGTATCTGTGATTCTCTCTCCAATTCCAATTCCAATTCCAATTCAAATGCTTTATTGGCATGAAAGTTTACAGAGAACCATATTGCCAAAGCTTACGTAGCAAAAAGGTACAGTTTTCCAACATTCTGTAGGTGTCAATCGATTTGACATTTGTTGGGTACATACAATATTACTTTGAAACAATATTAATTTTAAACAGTCTTTGTACTTCATTTGGTACGTTCAATATTAATTTTAAACAGTCTTAATTTTAAACAGTCCTCAGGTTGTGACATGTTGTTACATATTTGGCCCCAAGGTATGGTCTGTCTCCTTCTCCTAGGACTAATCTCAATTTTGACAGGTCATCCAATTCCTTGAAATCTGGGGTTGTTTGGCTTAGCTTGTTGAATAATATGTTTCTTGATGTGTTGAATTTTTCGCATTTTAGGAGGAAATGCATTTCTGTTTCAACCTCGCCAGCCAGACATTGATCGCATATTCTATTCTCTCTAGGCTGCCAGGATTTCTTGTATCTGCCTTTTTCAATTTCCAGTTGGTGGTCGCTTAGTCTGTACCTGGTGAGGGTCTGTCTCTGTTTTGTGTCTCTGATGGTCGTGAGGTAGTCTGCCAGTTTATATTCTCTTTTTAGGGCCCGGTAACATTCTAATCTGCTTTGGCTTTCGGTTATTTTGTTCCAATGTTCCAGGTAGGTTTCTTTGCATTTTTTAATGATTTGGTTCACTCGGATTGGTGTTTGAACGGCTGTGTTGGTCTGGGGCTGGTCAGGGTCCGGCTGAGTACTTAGTTTCAGTAGCAGCTGACTCAGGGGACTCTTTTCTGGGTTTAGCTCTTGGGTCTGAAAGGCTTTGAAATGAAGGGTGTCTGGGGAGCTAGATTTGAGGTGATTTAGGAAGTTTAGTGCTCGTTTTTGGATGTTTATTATCAGTGGGTATCTGCCTAGTTCGGCTCTGCATGCATTTGTTGGCGTTTTTCTTTGGGTGCGAAGGATGCTTCGGCAGAATTCTGCATGTAGGGCTTCTATTGTGTGTTTTTCCCATTTAGTGTAGCTTTGGTGATTTAGCGGGCCCCATACTTCACTACCGTACAGTGCAATGGGCAGGATTATGCTGTCAAATATTTTGAGCCAGATTTTGATTGGGATTTGGATGTTGTAGAATTTTCTTTTTATTGCATATAGGGCTCTTCGGGCTTTTTCTTTTAGTGCATTCACTGCTATGCTGAAGCTCCCTGATGCTGTAATAGTTAGACCAAGGTAGGTGTAGCTCATAGTGTGTCCTATAGTGGTATCACTGAGGGTAAACTGGTATTTGTTTTCCTGACATCTGGGTCTTTTTTGAAAAATCATGATGTTGGTTTTCTTTAGATTTACTGTTAGAGCCCAATTTTGGCAGTATTTGTCGAGTAGGTCCAGTTGTTGCTGTAATCCCTGTTCTCTCTCTGTCTCAGTGTGTATCTGTGATTCTCTCTCTCTCTGTCTCAGTGTGTATCTGTGATTCTCTCTCTCTCTGTCTCAGTGTGTATCTGTGTTTCTCTCTCTGTCTCAGTGTGTATCTGATTCTCTCTCTCTCTGTCTCAGTGTGTATCTGTGATTCTCTGTCTCAGTGTGTATCTGTGATTCTCTCTGTCTCAGTGTGTATCTGTGATTCTCTCTCTCTCTGTCTCAGTGTGTATCTGTGATTCTCTCTCTCTGTCTCAGTGTGTATCTGTGATTCTCTCTCTCTGTCTGAGTGTGTATCTGTGATTCTCTCTCTGTCTCAGTGTGTATCTGTGATTCTCTCTCTCTCTGTCTCAGTGTGTATCTGTGATTCTCTGTCTGTGTGTATCTGTGATTCTCTCTATCGCTGTCTCTGTGTGTATCTGTGATTCTCTCTCTCTGTCTCAGTGTGTATCTGTGATTCTCTCTCTCTCTGTCTCAGTGTGTATCTGTGATTCTCTCTCTCTCTGTCTCAGTGTGTATCTGTGATTCTCTCTCTCTCTGTCTCAGTGTGTATCTGTGATTCTCTCTCTCTCTGTCTCAGTATATACCTGTATTCTGCTAATAGTTACTAACATCAGTGCTGTGTGCAATTTGTATTCAAATTTGGAAATTAGATTAGTTGAGTGAGCAGATTCCTTATAGATAGGGTCTCGTTGCGTTTTAATTCGTGGGCATTTATGGGTCATTGATAATCAGGTGTAGGCAGTCACGTGGCCTTTGTGTATTAGTCACATGACTTACGTCACCTAGTCACATCACGTACGTGACCTTGTCACATGACATGGGCATGCTGTGAGTTGGGACGGGTTGGGTGTAAGGACTGGTCATGACTAAAGTGTATTGCTCCTTGTTGTGGATCAGGCAGCTGGTGCAGGAGTCCCCTGAGTGCATCTAGCTCTCTAACTGGTATCCAGTTCTTAGTACTGGTGGGGGCGATGGTTATCTCTGCGGAATACAGCGAGAGACAAGTCCACGTCACCATGGGTGGCTCAGCAGTACAAGGGTGGAGGAGGAAGATCAGAAAAGCAATAGAGATGGTGGATTCAACAGTTAGGGGAACAGACAGGCATTTCTGCAGCCGCAGATGTGACTCCAGGAACCATCCTGGTGCCGGGGTCGAGGATGTCACTGAACAGCTGCAGGACACTCTGAGTGGGGGTGGGGGGCGGTTGAACAGCCGGAGGTCGTGGTCCGTATCGGTACCAATGACACAGGTACAAAGAGGTATGAGTCCATGTAGGCAGACTTCAGGGAGCTTGCAAAGAGATTAGTAAGCAGGACCTCAAATGCAGTGATCTCTGGGTTCCTCCCGGTGCCACCCGTGTGGCTGGAGAGATGGTGCAGGAAGGAGGGCTTTAGATTCCTGAGGCATTGAGACTGGTTCTGGGGGAAGGTGGGACCTGTCCAAAGCTGGACGGGTTGCACCTCAACGGGACCGGGACCGAAATCCTCATTGGGAGGTTTGCTAGTGCTGTTTGGGAGGGTTTAAACTAGCTTGGCCAGGGGGCTGGGAACCCGAGAGAAGCAATGTTGGAAATGAAAGGGTGAAAATTAGTAAGTGAGTTTGAAAGGCAGATGAAACAAAAGATAGAAAATGGACAGCAAAGGGGTGTGGCGGTGCTTAATGCTATATACTTCGATGCAAGGAGTCTAGAGAATAAGGCAGATGAGCTGAGGGCACAGACAGACATGTGGAAGAATGATATTATGGTGGAAAAATTCAGTTGTTTGCGCCTCCCGTTAGCGCCTGTAAGAGCCATGAAAGTTTAAGAAAATACTTTAAAATATTGGTTAAATAGCATAATACAGTTAATTTACCTGACTGACTTATTGTATTAAGAAACCCCCTATTTTCTTGCTCCAGTAGTATAGTCCGAGATACCCCCTTCATTCTTGCCACAATGGTACAGTCCTTAAGATCGTCACATAGCCAGCAGCCATTTTACAGTTTAAACTCCACGTGGCTGAAGGAGGCAGAAGTTGTGAGGGCTGGAGCAATACAGTTTTTGACCATGTTCGTTTATACGTGTTTGCTTTGTAATTCTGTTCGTAAAGTGTTATAGTAAACAGTTTAAAAGACAAAGCTACGTTTGGGAACGTTTTATTTCGACACGCGTCTACTCGTTGTTAAAAGCCCCACAGCTCAGTGGCTGCCTGTTTGGAAACTAAGAAGCGCCACTACAGCGCCTTAACTAGATATTTTGAGGCGGCACTCAACACTACCGCCACGATCTCCTGCGCCGGCAGATTGTGATGTCAGTCGAGTGCGCAACGCCCCGTTAGTGCCCCGGACCGGATATTGAGTGGCGCCCCCTGTCTTACCGCCTGCTGCTAGCAACGACAGGTTGAGGGGAGCGTTATGCTGTCAGAAAGGGACTGGGGGAGCGCTATTTAAAGGCGACCGCTTCCTGCCTTTTTTTGTCGGTGACATTTTTGCACCACGCATTCTGAGAGAGAGAGAGAGAGACTTCCGGAGAGATTCAATGCTCTGTGAAGGAGTTTTGGGTGCTGAGCAGCACTTTGCAGGTTGATTTTGATTTGTCCTTCCTTGTTTCGATTTAGAAGAGACTATGGGGGCTGCACTCTGAGCTCTTTCCCTGGTTCTCTCAATTGATCTTTCCAGCAGATTTGATGTACAGGTCTCTCCAGGCCGAGATTCAAGGCTGCAATGAGCAGGATGTGGATGGAGAGCAAGATCGACCCTCCCGTTCAAGATAAAAACAGAAAATGCAGGAGAAACTCAGCAAGTCAAGCAGCATCTGTGAAGAGAGAAACAGAGTTAGCGTTTCAGGTCGATGACCATTCATCAGAACTCCCCTTTAAGAATTGGACGGTGCCAGTGTGTCTGTGTTCCATTGCTGACTGACATCACATGAGCTTCGCCAGCGCTCTGAGTTAGCACCTCGTTCCTCGGCGTTTGCGCCTTAAGACAGGTGTGAAGCGCCTGATTTAGCGCTCCAATCACCTCCAGGGGCGATAAAAGCCAAGTTTGCCGTCGGAGGCGATAATTAGCGCCAGGCGCTAAACTTTGCGCACGGCCTATAATGGCGCCCCAAACAGGGCTATACCGAATTTCTCCCCCCATAGCTATTACTGAAACATGGCTAAAAGAAGGGCAGGAATGGCAGCTCAACATTCCTGGTTGCAAGGTTTTCAGATGAGATAGAGAGGTGGATACAAAAGGACGGGGGGGAAGCACTATTGGTTGAAGAAACAAATCAGCTGTGAGGAGGGATGATATAAGAACATAAGAACATAAGAACATAAGAAGTAGGAGCAGGAGTAGGCCAATCGGCCCCTCGAGCCTGCTCCACCATTCAATAAGATCATGGCTGATCTGATCCTAACCTCAAATCTTCTATCACTCTGCATCCACCCGAACCAATGTGATCTCCCGGGAGAGGCGAAAAACCAGATAAAGACCCAATGGCCAATTTGGGAGAAAAAAATCTGGGAAATTCCTCTCCGACCCATCTAGGCGATCGAAATTCTTCCAGGAGATCACTCTGTCCCTATATTTTCTACAGTACTTACCTTCTGTAAAGGCGATCTCCACCCCAGCCAGGAACAGGAATAAAACCATCTCCTGAAATCTAACAGAATTAGAACACAGTAGGAGCAGAACCAGGCTACACGGCCCCTGTGCCCACTCCACTACCCACAGGGCCATGACCATTCCGAACCCAGACTCATGTCCAATTTCCTGCCCGCTCCCCGTAACCCTTTATTCCCTTTACTTCTAGGAAACTATCTATTTCTGTTTTAAATTTATTTAATGATGTAGCTTCCACAGCTTTCTGGGGCAGCAAATTCCACAAACCTACCACCCTCTGAGTGAAGAAGTTTCTCCTCATCTCAGTTTTGAATGAGCAGCCCCTTATTTTAAGATTATGCCCCCTAGTTCTAGTTTCACCCATCATTGGGAACATCCTCACCGCATCCACCCGATCAAGCCCCTTCACAATCTTATATGTTTCAATAAGATCGCCTCTCATTCTTCTGAACTCCAATGAGTAGAGTCCCAATCTACTCAACCTCTCCTCATATGACCACCCCCTCATCCCCGGGATTAACCGAGTGAACCTTCTTTGTACTGACTCGAGAGCAAGTATGTTAGAAGGGTCATCAAATGAGGCCATATGGGTTGAATTGAAGAACAAACAAGGGGCAGTCACACTGCTGGGAGTGTACGATAGACCTCCAAACAGTCAGAGAGAGATAGAAGAGAAAATATGTCGGCAAATTTCTGAGAAGATCCAAAAGAATCGGGCAGTCATAGTAGGAGATTTCAACTACCCGAATATTAACTGGGATAAAATCAGTGTAAAAGGTAGAGTGTGTGCAGAATTCTTCAAATGCATTCAGGGGCACTTCTTTTTTAGCCAGTAGGTAACAAGCCCAACAAGAGAGGGGGTGATTCTGGATTTAGTTTTAGAGAATGAAGCTGGGCAGGTGGAAGGGCTATAAGTGGGAGAGGGTTTTGGTGCTAGTGATCATATTTCAGTTAGATTTAGCGTAGTTATGGAAATGTTTTTTTATTTTTTTTATTTGTTTATGGGATCTGGGCATCGCTGGCAAGGTCAGCCTTTATTGCCCATCTATAGTTGCCCTTGAGAAGGTGGTGGTGAGCCGCCTTCTTGAACTGCTGCAGTCCGTGTGGTGAAGGTACTCCCACAGTGCTGTTAGGGAGGGAGTTCCAGGAATTTGACCCAGCGACGATGAAGGATTGGCGATATAATTCTAAGTCAGGATGGTGTGTGATTGGAGGGGAACTTGGAGGTGGTGGTGTTCCCATGCGCCTGCTGCCCTTGTCCTTCTAGGTGGAAGAGGTCGCGGGTTTGGGAGGTGCTGCCGAAGAAGCCTTGGCAAGTTGCTGCAGTGCATCTTGTACATGGTACATACTGCAGCCACGGTGCGCCGGTGGTGGAGGGAGTGAATGTTTAAGGTGGTGGATGAGGTGCCAATCAAGCGGACTGCTTTGTCCTGGATGGTGTCGAGTTTCTTGAGTGTTGTTGGAGCTGCACTCACCCAGGCAAGTGGAGAGTATTCCATCACACTCCTGACTTGTGCCTTGTAGACGGTGGAAAGGCTTTGGGGAGTCAGGAGGTGAGACACTCGCCACAGAATACCCAGCCTCTGACCTGCTCTTGTTGCCACAGTATTTATGTGGCTGGTCCAGTTAAGTTTCTGGTCAATGGTGACCCCCAGGATGTTGATAGTGGGGGATTCAGCGATATTAATGCCGTTGAATGTCATGTGGCGGTGTTTAGACTCTCGCTGTTGGAGATAGTCATTGCCTGGCAGTTCTGTGGTGTGAATGTTAAATGCCACAAATCAACCCAAGCCTGAACGTCGTCCAGGTCTTGTTGCATGCGGGCATGGACTGCTTCATTACCTGAGGAGTTGTGAATGGCACTGTACACTGTGCAATCATCAGCGAACATCCCCATTTCTGACCTTATGATGGAGGGAAGGTCATTAATAAAGCAGCTGAAGATGGTTGGGCCGAGGACACTGTCCTGAAGAACTCCTGCAGTGATGTCCTGGGGCTGTGATGATTGACCCCCAACCACCACAACCATCTTCCTTTTTGCTAGGTATGACTCCAGCCAGTGGAGCGTTTTCCTCCCAATTCCCATTGACTTCAGTTTTACTAGGACTCCTTGATGCCACACTCTCAAATGCTGCCTTGATGTCAAGGGCAATCACTCTCACCTCACCTCTTGAGTTCAGCTCCTTTGTCCATGTTTGGACCAAGGCTGTAATGAGGTCGGGAGCCGAATGGTCCTGGTGGAACCCAAACTGGACATCAGTGAGCAGGTTATTGGTGAGTAAGTGCTGCTTGATAGTACTGTCGACGACACCTTCCAGCACTTTGCTGATGATTGAGAGTAGACTGATGGGGCGGTAATTGGCTGGGTTGGATTTGTCTGCTTTTTGTGGACAGGACATACCTGGGCAGTTTTCCATATTGTCGGATAGATGCCAGTATTGTAGCTGTCATGGAACAGCTTGGCTAGAGGCGCAAATAGTTCTGGAGCACAAGTCTTCAGCATGATAGCCAGGATGTTGTCAGGACCCATAGCCTTTGCTGTATCCAGTGCGCTCAGCCGTTTCTTGATATCACGTGGAGTGAATCGAATTGGCTGAAGAATGGCTTCTGTGATGGTGGAGACCTAAGTTAGGAGGCTTAGTCGATGGATCATCCACTCGGCACTTCTGGCAGAAGATGGTTGCAAATGCTTCAGCCTTGTCTTTTGCACTCACGTGCTGGGCTCCGCCATCATTGAGGATGGGGTATTCTGGGAGCCTCCTCCTCCCGTTAGTTGTTTAATGGTCCACCACCATTCACGACTGGATGTGGCAGGACCGCAGTGCTTTGATCTGACCCGTTGATTGTGGGATAATTCACCTAATTCGCTCTGTCATTTCCATCAATTTAGCTCCAAAAGAGTGGCAGCAACAGAAGCAATGATGCAGGAAAATCAACGCTGGAGCGCTCAAAGACCCTGCTAAGAAAGCACCATTCAGCCTGCGCCTCACAAGCAACCTCACGACTGCCAGTGATTCAGAGACAAAGAGTGTCCACAGCGCCTGGTCTGCACACAAGGCCTCCATAATCACTCGACCAGGAAACACCAAGACTGGTTCGCTGAGAATGACAGGATGGTATGTTGCCTCCCTGGTTCCAGGGTCAAGGATGTCACTGAATGGCTGCAGGGCATTCTGAGGGGGGAGGGTTAACAGCCAGAGGTCGTGGTCCATATCGGTATCAACGACATAGGTAAAAAGAGGGATGAGGTCCTGCAGGTAGAGTTTAGCGAGCTAGGAAAGAGGTTAAAAAGCAGGACCTCAAAGGTAGTAATCTCCGGATTACTACCAGTGTTACATGCTAGTGAGTACAGAGTTAGGAAGATAGAGTAGATTAATGTGTGGCTGGAGAGATGGTGTTGGAGGGAAGGCTTTAGATTCCTGAGGAATGGGGACCATTTCTGGGGGAGGTGGGACCGCTACAAGCCAGACAGGTTGCACCTCAATGGGAACGGGACCAATATCCTCGCGGGTGGGTTTGCTAGCGCTGTTGGGGAAGTTTAAACTAGCTTGGCAGGGGGATGGGAACCTGAGGATAGAAGCAGAGGGAGAGAAGATGATAGGGGTTCAGGTGAAGGGATATTTAGGAAGGCAAAGAGAAAGGAGAAGGCAATAGAGCAGGACAACAACAGGGGTAATGATAACCAGAATGTATCAGGAAGGGGCAGAGTGTGCAATCATCAGAGTGCACCAGGAAATAAAGTAAGAGCAAGGAAAAATGATAAAGTAAAATTAAAGGCTCTTTATCTGAATGCACGCAGCATTAGTAACAAGATAGATGAGTTGTCGGCACAAATAGAAATCACAGAAACATCAGAAAGCAAGGTGACCAAGGCTGGGAACTGAATATTCAGGGGTATTTGACATTTCGGGTGAATAGGCAGAAAAGAAATAAGGTGGGGTAGCTCTGTTAATAAAGGATGAGACCACTGCAGTGGTGAGGAATGATATTGGCTCAGAAGCTCAAGATGTAGAATCAGTTTGGGTGGAGATAAGAAATAGTAAGGGTAAGAAGTCACTGGTGGGAGTAGTCTACAGGCCCCATAACAGTAGCTATACTGTAGGATGGAAATAATGTGGGCTTGTAAGAAAGGTACTTCAATAATCATGGGTGATTTTAGTCATCATATAGATTGGACGAATCAAATTGACAAAGGTAGCCTTGAGGACGAGTTCATAGGGTGTATTCGGGATGGATTCTTAGAGTAATACGTTGAGGAACCAACCAGGGTGCAAGATATTTTAGATCTGGTAATGTGTAATGAGACAGGATTAATTAATGATCTCATAGTAAAGGATCCTCTAGGAAAGAGTGATCATAGCCTGGTAGAATTTCCAATTTAGTTTGAAGGTGAGAAACTTGGGTCTGAAACTAGTGTCCTGAATTTAAATAAAAGCAATTACAAGGGTATGAGGACAGAGTTGGCTAAAGTGGACTGGAGAAATAGATTAAAGGGTAAGATGGTAGATCAGCAGTGGCAGACATTTAAGGAGATATTTCATAAATCTCAGCAAAGGTGTATTCTAGTGAGAAAGAAAGGCTGTATGAGAAGGATGCACCATCCATGGCTAACTAAGGAAGGTAAGGATGGTGTCAAATTGAAAGAAAAGGCATACAATGTTGCAAAGATTAGTGGTAGGCCAGAGGATTGGGACATTTTTAGAAACCAGCAAAGGATGACTAAAAAAATTATAAAGAGGGAGAAGATAGAGTATGAGAGTAAACTAGCCAATAATATGAAAACAGACAGTAAGAGCTTCTTCAGGTATATAAAAAGGAAGAGAGTAGCTAAAGTAAACATTGGTCCCTTAGAGGATGAGACTGGGGAATTAATAATGGGAAATAGAGAAATGGCCGAGGCTCTAAACAATTATTTTGGACCGGTCTTCATGGTAGAAGACACTAAAAACATCCCAATAATAATAGATAATCAAGGGGCTATTGGGAGGGAGGAACTTAAAACAATCTCTATCACTAGAGAAAAAGTACTGGGCAAACTAACTGGGCTAAAGGCCGACAAGTCCCCTGGACCCGATGGCCTGCATCCTAGGGTCTTAAAAGAAGTGGCTGGTTGTAATCTACCAAAATTCCCTGGATTCTGGAGAGGTCCCAGTGGATTGGAAAACCGCAAATGTAACGCCACTATTCAAGAAAGGAGGGAGACAGAAAGCAGGAATGTTTAGGCCAGTTAGCCTAACATCTGTCATTGGAAAAATGTTGGAATCCATTATTAAGGAGGTAATAGCAGGACATTTAGAAAATCATAAGACAATCAAGCAGAGTAAACATGGTTTTATGAAAGGGGAATCGTGTTTGACAAATTTGCTAGAGTTCTTTGAGGATGTAACAAACAGGGTGGATAAAGGGGAACCAGTGGAAGTGGTGTATTTTGATTTCCAGAAGGCATTCGATAAGGTGCCACGTAAAAAGGTTACTGCATAAGATAAGAGCGCACGGGTTTGGGGGTAATATTTTGGCATGGATAGCGGATTGGCTAACTAACAGAAAACAGAGTCGGGATAAAAGGGTCATTTTCCGGTTGGCAACCAGTAACTAGTGGGGTGCCGCAGGGATCAGTGCTGGGGCCTCAATTATTTACAATCTATAGTAATGACTTGGATGAAGGGACCGAGTGTACTGTAGCCAAATTTGCTGCTGATACAAAGATAGGTGGGTGAGCAAGTTGTGAAGAGGACACAAAGAATCTGCAAAGGGATATAGATAGGTTAAGTGAGTGGGCAAAAATTGGCAGATGGAGTATAATGTGGGAAAATGTGAGGAAGGAAGAATGAAAAAGCAAAATATTATTTAAATCGAGTAGGACTACAAAATGCTGCGTTACAGAGGGATCTGGGGGTCCTAGTACATGAAACACAAAGTTAGCATACAGGTAGAGCAAATAATTAGGAAGGCTAATGGAATGTTGGCCTTTATTGCAAGGGGTATGGAGTATAAAAGTAGGGAAGTTTTGATGCAACTTTACAGGACGCTGGTGAGATCACACCTGGAGTACTGCGTACAGTTTTGGACTCCATATTTAAGGAAGGATATACTTGCAGTGGAGGCAGTACAGAGAAGGTTCGCCAGGTTGATTCCTGGGATGGAAGGGTTGTATTATGAAGAAAGGTTGAGCAGGTTGGGCCTATACACATTGGAGTTTAGAAGAATGAGAGGTGATCTTATTGAAACATATAAGATTCTGAGGGGGATTGACAGGGTGGATGCTGAGAGGATGTTACCCCTCGTGGGGGTATCTAGAACTCGGGGGCATAGTTTCAGAATAAGGGGTCGCCCATTTAAGACGGAGATGAGGAGGAATTTCTTCTCTCAGAGGGTCGTCAATCTTTGGAATTCTCTACCCCGGAGCACTGTGGAGGCGGAGTCACTGAATACATTCAAGGCGGAGATTGACAGACATTTGAACTACAAGGGAGTCGAGGGGGTATGGGAGAGAGCGGGAAAGTGGTGTTGAGGCCAAGATTGCATCAGCCATGATCGTATTGAATGGGATAGCACACTCGAGGGGCCGATTGGCCAGCTCCTGCTCCTGTTTCTTATGCTCTTATGACCAGGAGATCCAGGAGCTAATAAGCCGCAGGCGCAAGGCATTCCTGATCTGGAAACAGCAACACAACTCGAGAGCAAGAAAGCAGCTCTGCAGACGCCTGAAGGCCGAGGCCCAACAAAAAACTCGCGACCTAAAGAACAGATGGTGGGTGGAGAAAGCGCAGGAGATCCAGCAGCTAGCCGACAACCACATGCGTGGATTCTTTAGCGCAGTCAAGACCACCTACGGCCCAAGCACCCAAGATCCTACCCCACCGCGGGCCAAGAACGGAGAGGTACTCATCAAGGACAGAGAGGCAGTCAGTGCCCGCTGGAAGGAGCACTTCGAAGATCTCCTTAACCGCGACTCTGTCTTCAAATGCGAGAGTCCTCAATCCATCCCACAGCATGCTAGCCGCCACCATCGCAGCACAACCCCAGCCCGGCATGAGGTTAGAAAGGCCATCTGACAACTGAACAACAACAAGGCCTCAGGAGCAGACGGAATCCCCGCCGAGGCACTAAAGCATGGTGGAGAAGCACTATTGGCGCGAATACATGAACTCATTTCTCTTATTTGGAAGGAGGAGAGCATGCCAGGAGATCACGGAGATGCCGCAATCGTGACCATCTTCAAGAAAGGTGACAAGTCCGATTGCGGTAATTAGAGGAGTTTCCCTGCTTTCTGACACAGGGAAAGTCATCGCAAGAATGCTCCTCAATTGCCTTCTCCCAGTGGCTGAAGAACTGCTCCCAGAGTCGCAATGTGGATTCCGCCCTCTAATGGGCACAATGGACATGATCTTCACCAAGTGACAACTGCAAGAGAAATGCAAGGAACAGCACCAACCGCTGTGCATGGCCTTCTTTGACCTCACAAAGGCCTTCGACACTTTCAAGCGCGAGGGATTATAGAGTGTGCTTCTCAAATTCGGCTGCCCTCGAAAGTTTGGCACCATCTTCCACCTGCTACATGATGACATGTAAGCTGTGATCCTGACCAATGGTTCCACCACAGACCCAATTCACGTATGGACCGGGGTCAAGCAAGCCTCTGTCATCGCAGAAACGCTCTTCTCGATCTTCCTTGCTGCAATACTCCATCTCACCCTCAGTAAGCTCCCGGCTGGAGTGGAGCTAATTCACAGAACAAACGGGAAACTGTTCAACCTCCGTCGCCTCCAGTCCAGATCCAAGGTCGTCCCATCCACTGTCATCGAATAACAGTATGCAGACGATGCTTGCGTCTGCGCACACTCGGAGGTCGAACTCCCAACCTTCGTCAACACCTTCACGTACGAGAGCATGGGCCTTACACTAAACATCCGTAAGACAAAGGTCCTCTACCAACCAGCCCCCACCACACAGTAATGCCCCCCAATTATCAAAATCCATGACGAGGCCTTGGACAATGTGGACCACTTTCCATACCTCGGGAGCCTACTGTCAACAAGGGCAGACGTCGACGATGAAGTCCAACACCACCTTCAGTGTGCCAGTGCAGCCTTCGGTCGCCTGAGGAAGAGAGTGTTTGAAGACCAGGGACCTCAAACCCGGCAGTAAGCTCATGGTCTACAGAGCAGCAGTGATACACGCCCTGCTGTATGCTTCAGAGACATGGACCATGAACACCAGGCACCTCAAAGCACTGGCGAGGTACCACCAACGCTGCCTCCGCAAGATCCTGCAAATCCATTGGCAGGATAGGCGCACCAACGTCAGTGTTCTTGTTCAGGCCAACATCCCCAGCATCGAAGCTTTGACCACGCTCAATCAGCTCCAATGGATGGGCCACATCGTCTGCATGCCCGATACGAGACTCCCAAAACAAGCGCTCTACTCGGAGCTCCGGCACGGCAAGAGAGCCCTAGGTAGGCAGAGGAAACGCTTCAATGACAACCTCAAAGCCTCCTTGAAAAAGTGCAACATCCCCACCAACACCTAGGAATCCCTGGCCCAAGACCGCACAAAGTGGAGGAGAAGCATCCGGGAAAGCACCAAACACCTCGACTCTCTTTGCCGGGAGCAAGCGGAAGCCAAGCGCAAACAGCAGAAGGAGCGCACGTCTTACCAAGCACCCCACCCACCCGCCCCTTCAACCACCGTCTGCCCCACCTGTGACAGAGACTGTAGGTCCCGCATTGGACTCATCAGTCACCTGCGAACTCATTTTTAAATTGGAAGCAAGTCATCCTCGGTTCCGAGGGACTGCCTAAGAAGAAGAGAAGAACGGATCGCTTAGCCCTGTCTATAGAATGCTGCTTTCATTGTTTAGCATGTAGTCCTGTGTTGCAGCTTCCTCAGGTTGGCACCTCATACTTAGGTACACCTGGTGCTGCTCCTGGCATGCCCTTCTACACACCTTATTGAACCAGGGTTGGTCCCCTGGCTTGGTGGTAATGGTAGAGTGAAGGTTATGCCGGGCCATTATGTTACAAATTGTGGTGGAATACAATTCTGCTGCTGCTGAACGCCCACAGCGCCTCATGGATGCCCAGTTTTGAGCTGCTAGATGTGTTCTGAATCTATCCCATTTAGCACGGTGGTAGTGCCACACAACATGATGCAGGGTGTCCTCAATGTGAAGACAGGACTTCGTCTCCACAATGACTGTGCGGTGGCCAATGCTGTCATGGACAAATGCATCTGAGATAGGTAGATTGGTGATGATGAGATCAAGCAGGTTTTTACCTCGTGTTGGTTCTCTCACCACCTGCCGCAGGCCCAGACTGGCAGTTATGCCCTTCAGGACTCTGCCAGCTCGCTCAGTAGTGGTGATACTGAGCCACTCTTGGTGATGGACATTGAAGTCCCCAACCCAGAGGATATTCTGTGCCCTTGCTACCCTCAGCACTTCTTCCAAGTGGTGTTCAACATGGAGGAGTACTGATTCATCAGCTGAGGGAGGGTGGTAGGTGGTAATCAGCAGGAGGTTTCCTTGCCCATGCTTGAACTGAAGCCATGAGACTTCATGGGGTCCGGAGTCAACGTTGAGGATTCCCAGGGCCACTCCTTCCTGACTGTATACCGCTGTACCACCACCCTCTCATGGGTCTGTCCTGCCGGTGGGACAGGACATACCCAGGGATGGTGATGGAGCAGTTTGAGACATTGGCTTAAATGTATGATTCTGTGAGTCATACTGTGAATATGACTAGGTCAGGCTGTTGCTTGAGATAGACCAGGAGTAAAACTTCTCAATTGGGGAAAGCCCAATGTTATTAAGCTGAGATGTGATTTAGAAAAAGTGGACTGGAAAGTTACTTGAAGGTAAATCAGTGTCAGAGCAGTGGGAGGCATTCAAGGAGGAGATAGTGAGGGTTCAGAGCAAGTATGTTCCCTTAAAGAAAAAGGGTGGGACTAACAAATCTAGAGCCACCAGGATGTCAAGGGGCATACAGGGTTGGATAAGGCAAAAAAAGGGAAGCTTGTGTCAGATACTGAGAGCTAAATACTGCAGAAAGCCGAGAGGAGTATAGAAAGTGCAGGGGTGAAATTAAAACGGAAATTAGGAAAGCGAAGAGAGGGATTGAAAAAATGTGGAAAACAAATATGTCCCCAAAGTCAAAGGGTGCACATGGACCTGGGTGTCCTTATACACGAATTACTGAATATCAACATGCAGGTGCAGCAAGCAATTAGGAAAGCAAATTGTATGTTGGACTTTTTTGACAAGAGGATTGGGAATAAGAGTAAAGACATCTTACTGCAATTATATAGGGCCCGGGTAAGACCACGCCAGGAACATTTTGTACAGTTTTGCTCTCCTTACCTAAGGAAGGATATACTTGCCATAGAGGGAGGCATCAAGGGGTCGGGGGAGAGAGGAGGAATATGATATAGAGATAGAGGATCAGCCATGATCATATTGAATGGCGGAGCAGGCTCGAAGGGCCGAATGGCCTAATCCTGCTCCTATTTTACTATGTTCTATGTTTCAAACAAAGGTTCGCCAGACTGTTTCCCGGAATAGTTCAAAAGCAGCGGGAGCAGAGCGAGAGAGCCAAATCCCGGGAGAGATCAAAAGCAGCGGGAGCAGAGCGAGAGCGACAAAACCCGGGAGATTTCAAAAGCAGCGGGAGCAGTGCGAGAGAGCCAAATCCCGGGAGAGATCAAAAGCAGCGGGAGCAGAGCGAGAGCGACAAAACCTGGGAGAGATCAAAAGCAGCGGGAGCAGAGCGAGAGCGCCAAAACCCGGGAGAGATCAAAAGCAGCGGGAGCAGTGCGAGAGCGACAAAGCCCGGGAGAGATCAAAAGCAGCGGGAGCAGTGCGAGAGCGACAAATCCCGGGAGAGATCAAAAGCAGCGGGAGCAGAGCGAGAGCGCCAAAACCCGGGAGATTTCAAAAGCAGCGGGAGCAGTGCGAGAGCGACAAAGCCCGGGAGAGATCAAAAGCAGCGGGAGCAGTGCGAGAGCGACAAAACCCGGGAGAGATCAAAAGCAGCGGGAGGTGAGCGAGAGCGACAAATCCCGGGAGAGATCAAAAGCAGCGGGAGCAGAGCAAGAGCGACAAAACCCGGGAGATTTCAAAAGCAGCGGGAGGTGAGCGAGAGCGACAAATCCCGGGAGAGATCAAAAGCAGCGGGAGCAGTGCGAGAGCGACAAAACCCGGGAGAGATCAAAAGCAGCGGGAGCAGTGCGAGAGCGACAAAACCCGGGAGATTTCAAAAGCAGCGGGAGCAGAGCAAGAGCGACAAAACCCGGGAGATCAAAAGCAGCGGGAGCAGAGCGAGAGCGACAAAACCCGGGAGAGATCAAAAGCAGCGGGAGCAGAGCGAGAGCGACAAAACCCGGGAGAGATCAAAAGCAGCGGGAGGTGAGCGAGAGCGCCAAAACCCGGGAGATTTCAAAACCCGGGAGAGTTCAAAAGCAGCGAGAGCACCAAAACCCGGGAGAGTTCAAAAGCAGCGAGAGCGCCAAAACCCGGGAGAGTTCAAAAGCAGCGGGTGGTGAGCGAGCGCCAAAACCGGGGAGAGTTCAAAACCCGGGAGAGTTCAAAAGCAGCGGGAGGTGAGCGAGAGTGCCAAAACCCGGGAGAGTTCAAAACCCGGGAGAGTTCAAAAGCAGCGGGAGGTGAGCGAGAGCACCAAAACCCAGTGGCCTAGAAATTCAGTTGCGTTCGCCAGCCGTTAGCGCCTTAGGAGGAGTAGATCTCGAGCGCTAGGCACTTAGCGGCCGGGCGCAGAACGATTTGCGCCTACGCCCAACTTCAGTAAACATTTAGCGCCGGCGCAAAGTGTTTGCGCGCGCTCAGCTGCACGCGCAACTTATGACGTAATTTCGTCGTGCAACGCCCTTTGTGCGCCCCAAACCGGAACTTCAGTCGCGCCCGCCCAATGTGGGCGTGGCGGTGTTAAGAACTGTGAAGTGGAACGCAGCAGAGGCCCTGCGGGCCTCGGGGAGCGCTAATTAAAGGGCACTTAGACTGAACTATAAAGGCCAGCCATTTTGCTGCAATGACTTTAGTGCAACGGATTTCTGGACAGAGACCAAGGAAGACACCTTACTGATTTGGCCCAACATAGGAGAGGTATTTTTGGCTTCTGGCCAGAGCGTGGAAATTTGACTCATTGTGATTTCACTGTTTGCAAGTATATTATGGGGGCTGCATGGGGTTCCAACTCTCAGTTCCAGCATTATGTGCGAAAGGCTCGCAGACGCTGTGTGAGAGGGGCAGCCATGCCTGGACGCAGAGGGGCCATCAGGCGTCGGCAACGTAGGCCTTACCCACTCAGGGAATACCGCCAGCAGGTGTCCTATCTCACCATGACTGCCGCGCAGTGTGTTAAGAGGCTGCGCTTCAGAAGGGAGGTGGTTGCAGAGATCTGCCAGCTGCTTCACAGAGATCTGCGTCCACAGCTGATGTGCAGGACGTCTCTGTCGGTGGAAGTGAAGGTCACGGTGGCTCTGAACTTTTATGCAAGCGGCTCCTTCCAAGCCGCTGCTGGGAACATAGCTAACATCTCCCAGCTCGCCGTGCATTGCTGCATCCGGCAGGTCACCGATGCCCTTTTCACAAGGAGACACCAATTCATCTCCTTCCCCATGACCCTAGAGAGGCAGGAGCAGCGTGCAGTCGGATTTGCGAGGATCGCCGACTTCCCCATGGTGCAGGGCGCCATTGACTGCACGCATGTGGCTTTGCGGGCACCTATCGACAATGCCGAGGATTACCGCAACCGGAAGGGCTGCCATTCCCTCAATGTACAGCTGGTGTGTGACCACAGGCAGCGCATCCTAGCTGTCAATGCCCGCTTTCCAGGCAGCAGCCACGATGCATTTATCCTGCGACAGACTACTGTGGCTGACATGTTCCAGGCACAGCCTCCCCCAAGAGGATGGCTTATCGGGGACAAAGGCTATCCTTTGTGTACATTACTCATGACCCCACTCCGCGCGCCCAGGACCCCTGCTGAGGAGGCATACAATGAAAGCCATCAAGCCACAAGGAACATCATAGAGCAAACGATTGGCGTCCTCAAGCAACGGTTCCGCTGCCTGGATCGCTCCGGCGGATCTCTGCAGTATTCGCCGGATAGAGTCTCCCAGTTCGTCGTCGTTTGCTGCATGCTGCACAACCTGGCTATCCGCAGGACTCAGGCACTGCCACCTCACGTTGGACCACCACCTCAGGAGGATGAGCAGGAGGACCATGAGGAGGAGGAGGAGGAGTACCAGCCCAGGAGGGAGCCACAAGGTCCAAGGGCTGTCCGTCGGCGGCTTATTGAACGACACTTCTAGGCCCCCTGTCAGGGAATGGCTTGCGGCAATGAACGCACATGAATGCAGCCGCTCCGCAAGCCCTCAGCCGGTTAACGCAACAACCACTTGAAACATCACACATGGACAAGCTGAATAAAGAAATGGCTTTATTGAACAAACTCAGGGCCCTTCCCACATGAAACCGAAAAACAGACAACACCCCCAAAAAACACTCAACTACATATCTCACTCCCACAACCTGGGGAGGAATAACAAAACTTGTCCATCCAAATGGCCTTCATCCTCGGCCTTACCAAAAGAACCCCCCCCATAGACAAGACAACCACCCCCATATAAAAAAACATTTGCCAACACACTCTACTTTGTGTGCAGAGAGGGCGGGTCCTTGTCCAGGCTTTTCCGGCCCCTGGCCGACCTGCTGCTCCGCCTCAACCTGGGCCCTGTGGGTGCTGCAAGGCTGGGGGAAGGCTCCTGAGGGGCACATTGCGTGACGGCAGATGCCCTTGGGGGTCGGCCTAGACGAGATCTGGCCCTCGAGGGGCCGGCTGCTGACTGCTGCAGCTGTGGCTGGGCAGCATCAGCCCCTCCAGCAGCTCGTCGCAGCTTCGCTGGGGGAGTGGCAGTGGCGGCTGCAGCAATGGGGGCAAGCTGGCTGATGCCAGGCGCTCGCTGCTCGCCTGAGACACTGGCACTCGGACGGGCTGGCACTGCAGCAAGCGCAGCAATATGGTGAAGGCCAGACCGCTGTGCTGCTGCAGCGCGGCGGGTGCCCTGGCGATGCCTGCCTGACACAGCGAGTGTGGCAGCAGTGAGTGCCCGTAATGCCCTGGTCTGTGCCCGCATCAGACCAGCCAGTGACTGCACGGCACCACTGATCAACTGTCCACTCGCTGCCTGTGCTGCCCTGAATTCGTCCCGACTCGCGTCCTGTGCTGCCCTGAATTCGTCCCGACTCGCGACCTGTGCTGCCCTCAATTCGGCCCGACTCGCGTCCTGTGATGCCCCGAATTCGGCCCGACTCGCGTCCTGTGATGCCCCGAATTGTTTGAGACCCCTGGCCTGTGCTGCCACGAGTTGTTCGAAACCCCTGGCCTGTGAGGCCCCGAAATCGGACACACTATGAGCCAGGGACTCGATGGCCTCAGGCAACCGTCCCACAACCCCCATGAACTCGGTGTGCCGACGATCCGAGTCCGCGGACATTTGATCAAGGAGGCGCACCTCCTGGGCGAGGACCGTCTCCGGACTGGAGGCCGGACTCTCCCTCTGGGGAGAAGGCCGCCGAGCTGGCCGATCCTTCCCGCGTGGCTGGACGCCACTGGGCCCAGCAACTACACTCCCCTGCAACACTTCCCCCCTCTGGGGAGAAGGCAGCCGAGCTGCCCGACCCTTCCCGCGTGGCTGGACGCCACTGGGCCCAGCAACTACACTCCCCTGCAACACTTCCCCCCTCTGGGGAGAAGGCAGCCGAGCTGCCCGACCCTTCCCGCGTGGCTGGATGCCACTGGGCCCAGGAGCTACACTCCCCTGCAACACTTCCCCCCTCTGGGGAGAAGGCAGCCGAGCTGCCCGACCCTTCCCGCGTGGCTGGACGCCACTGGGCACAGGAGCTACACTCCCCTGCAACACTTCCCCCCTCTGGGGAGAAGGCAGCCGAGCTGCCCGACCCTTCCCGCGTGGCTGAACGCCACTGGGCACAGGAGCTACACTCCCCTGCAACACTTCCCCCCTCTGGGGAGAAGGCAGCCGAGCTGCCCGACCCTTCCCGCGTGGCTGGACGCCACTGGGCACAGGAGCTACACCCCACTGCAACACTTCCCCCTGGCGCTCCTCCAGGGAAGAAGTGTCCCCTCCATTGCCATCCCCTGGCGCGGATGAGGGTTCCCCCGATGTGCCGCCTTCCTCTTGCTCCTCCTCGTCCTCCTCTTCCGAGGGACTGACACTCGCAGCTTCAGGGACCTCCTCCTCACCAGCTGAAAGCAGGAAGGCACAAGAGTAGCTTTAGAGTGAGGACAGGGCGTCAGCGAGGGAGGCATGAGTGGTGGCATTCTGCGCATTGTTCGGACAGTGGCAAAGGATGTAGATCTGAAGCGCAAGGGGAACGAGAGAGGTCCAAACGGTCATGTCCTTACCATTGGGGCCCAGCACAGGGTCGGCATCTCTAATTGCAACGGGGCCAATCACCCCTGCACCCATGAGTCGACCCACGCGCTCCTCCAGGTCACTGAGCTGCTGGAACTGGGCACGGCCTCCCCTGGTGACAGTCCGGCTCTTCAGATTCTGGGCCAGCTTGGCCTGCAAGAGAAAGGACGGCCTCTAAGTACAGTGTGGTGCCCTGTTGTTGTGTGCACTGCCTCCCATGGTCGAATAGCTTGGCCAGTGTGGTGCCCTGTTGTTGTGTGCACGGCCTCCCATGGTCAAATAGCTTGGCCAGTGTGTAAAGTGCAGAAAGTGCAATTGATGTTCATGCCAGTGCCATAGCTGCTGGATGAGGGCTGGCCATTAGGCCTTTGAGGTCCCTTTGCCCATAATGTGAGGTGCACATGCAAGGATGAGGAGGACACTGGAAAGGGTACTCACCCTGACAATCCGAGTGAGGTCGTTAAAGTTTTTCCGGCATTGGACACCAGTCCTGGGGACATCGCAAGTGGCTGTGACCCTCTGGGCGATATCCCTCCAGGCTCTCCTGTACCCCCTCTTGGGAGGCTTCTTGCCACTGTCCGGGAACAAGATATGGCTTCTCTTCTCCAAAGCCCTAACCAGCACCTTTAAATCATGGGCAGAGAAGCGCTGCGCTCGCTCACGGGCCCTCTGCATCCTTCCTGGCGCTATTTCTCTCCAGCAGCAGTGTTTTGGCCTAGCTGGAGGGCTGCAGTATCCAGGGCGTGGCAGCAGACCAAGTCGACCCTTCCCCCTTTAAGAGCTGGCCGGCGCCAGGGTGTCTGCTGTCAATCAAAACATGACCGCACCTGCGCTGCGCCCGGCCTCGGCGGTATCCGTCTGCACCGCCGGCTTAGCGCCTAAAGATAGCCGTGCAAAGCCAGTTTTAGCGCTCGAGCAAACTCCTTGGCCAAAGCTACTGAATATCGGCGAAGTGGCCTCCACTTTCCGGCGGGCGCAAACTTTAGCGGCCGCCCGACTTTACCACCCCAAAAGTGGCTATACTGAATTTCTAGGCCAGTGAGTGTAAAGAAGTAAAAAGTAACCAAAGTGTAACGTCACCAGAAAGCAGGTAAATGTTCGGTTGGTGAGTATTTCTCTATTTCTTGCTTTTTTCCCAAACTTGAGCATCTAAGCTTAGGTGCCTTGGTGTAGATTAAAAGATATAAGTATTCCAAATTTTAAAACAAATTCATTGATTAATTGAGATGGGCGACCAGGCAATGTGTTGTTGTTGTTGCATGTGGGAGCTCATGGACACCATTGAGGTCCCAGGCGACCACATCTGCAGCACACATGGCTGCTCGAGGAACTTCGGCTTAGTGTTGATGAGCTGGAGTCCGAGCTTCAGACACTGTGACACATTAGGGAGGGGGAGCGTTACCTGGACACTATGTTCCAGGAGGCAGTCACACCCACTAGAATCATTACTTCCAATTTGGCCCATGGTCAGGTACAGGAGGGTGTGAATACAAACAAGGCAGTTATTGGGATCCAGGAGGTAGAGGTGGAGGAGCCTGTAAGGTGGTGACCAGAACTGCACGCAGTACTCTAGCTGAGGCCTAACTAGTGTTTTATACATTTGACGCATAACCCCCCTGCTCTTGTATTCAGTGCCACAGCTAATAAAGGCAAGCATTCCATATGCCTTCTTAACCACCTTATCTACTTGGCCTGCTACCTTCAGGGATCTGTGGACATTTCCCCTGAATGGATCCCTCGTACTATCTTAAGTTGCCTCCCTCTGATAGGTCAGTTTCACTTCCAACTTCCCCTGATTGGTATTCTTCCTGCATGATTCGCTCATGTTCCTGTCATGTGTGTGGGGCACGGGGCCTCCTCTTCACCCTGTGTTTCACCTTGCCCATGTGGTCTTACAAACAAATCAAATCAAATCAAATCAAATCAACTTTTATTGTCATTGTTAGTGCACAAGTGCAGTACAACGAAATGTAGGCTTGCAGCTCCCGAGAGTGTACATTTAGATCAAAGGATCACACCCTGACCTCCTCCCTTTTGAATCCATCTGTTATCATCTCAAAATTTGTTCGCAATTTTGTTCTCCTCACAGTATCAGCGGCTTTTATTACAGCATAGCAGCTTACAAAGCTCAGCGAATGCATCTTCAAAAGCCATCTCCTTCCAACTGCACCACTAGCCTCACACACTGCTCAAAGCAGGACCCTCCCCAATCAATCACCTGTCAACAATATCTACCAAACATGAGGCAAACCTCCCATTCATAGCTTCACCTCACCCCCTTGGAGGAGACGGTGCTGGCCATTCTTGGCAGGGGCATGACTGAGCCCTTGGCCAGCGGCACGGCTGAAAGGATACAAGAAGCTGGTATCCTCATATGTTATCCTTCTCACATGCGCCTCTTGCTTTCCCGCCCTCCCCTCACCACAGCTCCACCCATGTGCCTTCCTCATTTCACACACCCACGAAATGCAGCCAGCCCAGTCAGCATCTCACCAAGAGCAGGGAGAGGAGAGTGAAGAAGAAACACCGTCACTCGATTTGACATTCCCAGCCAGCAGCTCCTCAAGGTTGATCAGCAACGCCACTTGCAGTGTCCCCGCTGAAAGTCAGCAGCCTTCCACCAGCCATGCTGCAGTCATTGTGTGACAACATTAGGGTAGGCAAAAGCATAAACACGACAGTCACAAAGGGAATGCATAAGAGTGATGAGTTGATATCTTGATGTCATATTGGATAGAGAGATGTATAAAGTTAGATTGGAAAGTTTTCTTTGTGGTGGCTTTTGCTTCAGGATTGTGGCCATGAGGACGCAGTGAGGGTCAGTAACAGAGTGAAGGTAAGGTGTGGAACAAATGTTGAAAGGGGAATTGGGATTGTGGTCACTGAAACCACAGTTGGATGATTCCATCCCGGATATCCCAGCCAGAAAGGGGCTGTCTGTGTTACATCCTTCCATCTGCGTCTTCCTCTTCCCTCTGCAAGCACATGCTGGAAATTTGAATTAAAAGCATAAAAGGCTGGAAATACTCAGCAGGTTAGGCAGCATCTCGACCTGCGATGTGAAATCTGTTTTTCTCTCCATGGATGCTGCCTGACCTGCTGAGTAATTCCCGAGTTTTTTTAAATCATCGCCGAGGCCTTTTGTTCTACAGTTCGGTTGTTCAGTAATTCTGTTGTGTAGAAGTTTTATTGTTCAGTAGTTCTGTATTTCTATTGCTCAGTAGCTTTGTAGCTCTATTGTTCTGTAGATCTGTAGTTCTATTGTTCAGTAGTTCTATTGTTCAGTAGTTCTATTGTTCAGTAGTTCTGTAGTTCTATTTTTCAGCAGTTGCATAGTTCTGTTGCTCTTTATTTATATTTTGCATTGTTCTGTTTATCTATTGTTCAGTAGATGTGGAGCTCTACCTTTCTGTAAGTCTGTCGTTCTGTAGTTCTTCTGTTCTGTAGATCTATTGTAGACTGTAGACCTATTTTTAAGTAATTCTGTTGTTCCATAGTTATATTGTTCAGTACTTCCATAATTGTATTGTTCAGGAGTTCTGTCGCTCTATTTGACATTAGTTTATAGTCCAGCATAGTTCAGTAGTTCTTTATTCTATTGGTCTGTCGTTCTGTAGTTCTATTGTTCAGCAGCTTTTTTGTTCCATAATTCTTTTGTTCAGTAGATCTCTATTTGTGTTGTTCTGTTGGTCTATTGTTCTATTGTTCTGTAGATCTATAGTTCTCCAGTTTTGTAGTTCAGTACTTCTTTAGTTCTGTAGTTCTATTGTTCAGTATTTCTGTAGTTCTATTGTTCAGTATTTCTGTCGTTCTATTGTTCAGTAGTTTCGTAGTTCTATTTCTCAGTAGTTCTGTAGTACTATATTTTATTGGTTCTGATCGTATAATTATATGTTCAGAAGTTCTTTTGTTCTGTGGTTGTGTATTGCTATTTTTCATTAGCTTTGTATCTCTATTTTTCTGTAATTCTTTTGTTCCATTGTTCTATAGATCTGTAGTTCTCTTGTTCAGGATTTCTGTTTAATTGTACATCTAATGTTCAGTAGTTCTGTAGTTATATTTTTCAATAGTTCTGATCATCTATTTTTCCATAATTCTGTAGTTCTATTGTTCAGTACTTCTGCAGCTCTATTGTTCAGTAGTTCTGCAGCTCTATTGTTCAGTAGTTCTATTGTTCAGTGTTTCTGTAATTCTATTTTTCACTAATTCTGTAGTTCTGTTGTTCAGTATTTCTGTTAAATTGTACATCTAATTGTTCAGTAGTTCTGTAGTTCCATTTATCAATATTTCTGGTCATCTATTTTTCTATAATTCTGTAGTTCTATTGTTCGCTAGTTCTATTGTTCAGTAGTTCTGTAGTTCTATTTTTCTGTAGTTCTGTTGTTCAGTAGTACTTTAGTTCTATTTTTCACTAGTTCTGTCGTTCTATTGTTTAGTAGTTCTGTATTTCTATTGTTCAGTAGTTCTGTAGTTCTATTGTTCAGTGTTTCTGTAGCTCTATTGTTCAGTAGTTCTGTTGCTGTATGGTTCAGTAGTTTTGCAGTTCTATTTTTCAGTAGTTCTGTAGTTCTACTGTTCAGTGTTTCTGTAGTTCTAATGTTCAGTAGTTGTGTAGTTCTATTGTTCAGTAGTCCGATTGCGGTAATTACAGAGGAGTTTCCCTGCTATCTGCCACAGGTAAAGTCATCGCAAGAATCCTCCTCAATCACCTGCTCCCAGTGGCCGAAGAGCTCCTCCCAGAGTCGCAATGCGGATTCTGCCCACTAAGGGGCACAATGGACATGATCTTCACCGCACGTCAATTACAAGAGAAATGCAGGGAACAGCGCCAACCGCTGTACATGGCCTTCTTTGATCTCACAAAGGCCTTCGACACTGTCAACCGTGAGGGATATTGGAGTGTCCTCCTCAAATTCGGCTGCCCTCAAAAGGTTGTCACTATCCTCCGCCTGCTTCACGATGACATGCAAGCCGTGATCCTGACCAATGGTTCCACCACAGACCCAATTCACGTACGAACTGGGGTCAAGCAAGGCTGTGTCATTGCACCAACGCTCATCTCAATCTTCCTTGCTGCAATGCTCCATCTCGCCCTCAGTAAGCTCCCCACTGGAGTGGAGCTAATTTGCAGAACAAAGGGGAAACTGTTCCACCTCCGTCGCCTCCAGTCCAGATCCAGGGTCCTCCCATCATCTGTCATCGAATTACAGTATGCAGACGATGCTTGCGTCTGCGCTCACTCGTAGGTCGAACTCCAAACCATTGTAAACACCTTCACCGAAGCAGACGAGAGCATGGGCCTTACACTAAACATCCGTAATACAAAGGTCCTCTACCAACCTGCTCCCGCCACACAGTGCTGCCCCCCGATTATCAAAATCCAGGACATGGCCTTGGACAATGTGGACCACTTTCCATACCTCAGGAGCCTACTGTCAACAAGGGCAGACGTCGACGATGAAGTCAAACAGCACCTTCAGTGTGCCAGTGCAGCCTTCAGTCACCTGAGGAAGAGAGTGTTTGAAGACCAGGACCTCAAACCCGGCACCAAGCTCATGGTCTACAGGGCAGCAGTGATACCTGCCCTGCTGTATGCCTCAGAGACATGGACCATGTACAGCAGGCAGCTCAAAGCACTGGAGAGGTACCACCAACGCTGCCTCCGCAAGATCCTGCAAATCCATTGGCAGGATAGGCGCACCAACGTCAGTGTTCTTGCTCAGGCCAACATCCCCAGCATCGAAGCTTTGACCACGCTCGATCAGCTCCGATGGACGGGTCACACTGTCCGCATGCCCGATATGAGACTCCCAAAACAAATGCTCTACTCGGAGCTCCGGCACGGCAAGAGAGCCCTAGGGGGGCAGAGGAAATGCTTCAAGGACACCCTCAAAGCCTCAGTGAAAAAGTGCAACATCCCCACCGACACCTGGGAATCCATGGCCCAAGACCACACAAAGTGGAGGAGAAGCATCCGGAATGGCGCTGAACACCTCGAGTCTCTTCGCCGGGAGCAAGCGGAAGCCAAGCACAGGCAGCGCAAGGAGCGCATATCAACCCAAGGATCCCACCCAACCGCCCCTTCAAACACCATCTGCCCCACCTGTGACAGAGACTGTAGGTCCCGCATTGGACTCATCAGTCACCTGCGAACTCATTTTTAATGTGGAAGCAAGTCATCCTCGGTTCCGAGTGACTGCCTAAGAAGAAGAAGAGTTGTGTAGTTCTAATGTTCAATAGTTCTGAAGTTCTATGGTTCAGTAGTTGTGTAGTTCTATTGTTCAGTAGTTCTGTAGTTCTATTGTTCAGTGTTTCTGTACTCTATTGATCAGTGTTTCTGTAGTTCTATTGTTCAGTGTTTCTGTAGTTCTATTGTTCAGTAGTTCTGTAGTTCTATTGTTCAGTAGTTCTGTAGTTCTATTGTTCAGTAGTTCTGTAGTTCTATTGTTCAGTAGTTCTGTAGTTCTATTGTTCAGTAGTTCTGTAGTTCTATTTCTTAGTAGTTCTGTAGTTCTATTGTTCTGTAGTTCTGTAGTTCTATTGCTCAGTAGTTCTGTAGTTCTTTTTTTTAGTAGTTCTGTCCTTCTGTTTATTAATTCAGTAGTTCTGTTGTTCTATAGTTGTGTTAATTTGTAGAGCAAATGTTCTGTAGTTCTATTTTTCAATAGGTCTGATCATCTATTTTTCTGTAGTTCTATTGTTCAGTAGCTCTGTAGTTCTATTGTTCAGCAGTTCTATTGTTCATTGTTTCGTTAGTTCTATTGTTCACTAATTCTGTAGTTCTATTGTTCACTAATTCTGTAGATCTATTGTTCAGTAGTTCTGATGTTCTATTGTTCAGTAGTTCTGTAGATCTATTGTTCAGTAGATCTGTAGATCTATTGTTCAGTAGTTCTGTAGTTCTATTGTTCAGTAGTTCTTTAGTTCTATTGTTCAGTAGTTCTGTAGTTCTATGGTTCAGTAGTTCTGTAGTTCTATTGTTCAGTGGTTCTGTAGTTCTATTGTTCAGTAGTTCTGTAGTTCTATTGTTCAGTAGTTCTGTAGTTCTATTGTTCAGTGGTTCTGTAGTTCTATTGTTCAGTAGTTCTGTAGTTCTATTGTTCAGTAGTTCTGTAGTTCTATTGTTCAGTAGTTCTGTAGTTCTATTGTTCAGTGGTTCTGTAGTTCTATTGTTCAGTAGTTCTGTAGTTCTATTGTTCAGTAGTTCTGTAGTTCTATTGTTCAGTAGTTCTGTAGTTCTATTGTTCAGTAGTTCTGTAGTTCTATTGTTCAGTAGTTCTGTAGTTCTATTGTTCAGTAGTTCTGTAGTTCTATTGTTCAGTAGTTCTGTAGTTCTATTGTTCAGTGGTTCTGTAGTTCTATTGTTCAGTAGTTCTGTAGTTCTATTGTTCAGTAGTTCTGTAGTTCTATTGCTCAGTAGTTCTGTAGTTCTATTGTTCAGTAGTTCTGCAGTTCTATTGTTCAGTAGTTCTGTAGTTCTCTTGTTCAGTAGTTCTGTAGATCTGTTGTTCAGTAGTTCTGTAGATCTATTGTTCAGTAGTTCTGTAGTTCTATTTTTCAGTAGTTAAGTTGTTCTATTGTTTAATAGTTCTGTTTATCTATTGATCTGTAATTCTATATTTCTATTGTTCAACAGTTCTGTAGTTCTACTGTTATGTAGTTATTTTTGCTGTAGCTTTGTAGCTCTATCTCTGTAATACTGTAGTTCAGTATTTCTGTTTTTCTCTAGTTCTGTTGATCTGGAGTCCTTTTGTTCAATATTTTCCTGTAATTTTTCAGTTCTGTGTTCCTGGTTTTCTGTAATTCTATAGTTCTGTTGTTGTGCTCTATTGTTCTGTAATTCTTTAGTTCTATGGTTCAGTAGTTTTGTAATTCTATTGTTCTGTGTTTGTGTATTTCTATTTTTCTTTAGCTTTCTAGCTCTATTTTTCTGTAATTTTGTATTTCTGTAGTTCAATTGATCTGCAGTTCTATTGTTCAGTAGTTCTGTAGTTCTATTGTTCAGTAGTTCTATGGTTCTGTTTTTGTGTAGCTCCAATTTTCAGTAAATTTGTAACTTTATTTTTCTGTACTCTCTAGTTCTGTAGTTCTATTGTCCAGTAGTTTTATATTTCTATAGTTCTGTAGTTATTTTGTTATATTGTTCTGCAGATCTGTTGCTCTGTTCTATTGTTCTGTAGTTCTGTTCTTTAGTTGTTCTGTAGTTCTATTGTTCTGTAGTTCTATTCTTTAGTTGTTCTGTAGTTCTATTGTTCTGTAGTTCTGTTCTTTAGTTGTTCTGTAGTTCTATTGTTCTGTAGTTCTATTCTTTAGTTGTTCTGCAGTTCTATTGTTCTGTTCTGTAGTTCTATTCTGTAGTTCTATTCTTTAGTTGTTCTGTAGTTCTGTAGTTCTGTTCTTTAGTTGTTCTGTAGTTCTGTTGTTCTGTAGATCTGTTCTTTAGTTGTTCTGTAGTTCTATTGTTTTGTAGTTCTATTCTTTAGTTGTTCTGTCATTCTATTGTTCTGTAGTTCTGTTCTTTAGTTGTTCTGTTGTTCTGTTCTTTAGTTGTTCTGTGGTTCTATTGTTCTGTAGTTCTGTTCTTTAGTTGTTCTGTAGTTCTATTCTGTAGTTCTATTCTTTAGTTGTTCTGTCGTTCTATTCTTCTGTAGTTCTGTTCTTTAGTTGCTCTGTAGTTCCATTGTTCTGTAGTTCTGTTCTTTAGTTGTTCTGTAGTTCTATTCTTTAGTTGCTCTGTAGTTCTATTCTTTAGTTGTTCTGTAGTTCTATTGTTCTGTAGTTCTGTTCTTTAGTTGTTCTGTAGTTCTATTGTTCATTTGTTCTGTTGTTGAGAATCTAGAGTTCCCTGGATGTCAAGGGTCATACAGGGTAGGATAAGGCAAAAAAAAAAGAGAAGCTTGTGTCCAATACTGAGAGCGAAATACCGCAGAAAGCCGAGAGGAGTATAGAAAGTGCAGGGGTGAAATTAAAAAGGAAATTAGGAAAGCAAAGCGAGGCATTGAAAAAATGTGGAAAACAAATACGTACCCAAAGTCAAAGGGTTCACATGGACCTGGGTGTCCTTATACAGAAATCACTGAAGATTAACATGCAGGTGCAGCAAGCAATTAGGAAAGCAAATGCTATGTTGGCCTTTATTACAAGAGGATTTGAGTATAAGAGTAAAGACGTCTTACTGCAATTATATAGGGCCATGATGAGACCACGCCAGGAACGTTGTGTACAGTTTTGGTCTCCTTACCTAAGGAATGATATACTTGCCTTAGAGGGAGGCATAAAGGGGTAGGGGGAGAGAGGGGGAACATGGTAGTGAGATAGTTGATCAGCCATGATCATATTGAATGGCAGAGCAGGCTCGATGTGCCAAATGGCCTACTCCTGCTCCTATTTTACTATGTTTTATGTTTCAAATGAAGGTTCGCCAGACTGTTCCCCGGAATGGTTCAAAAGCAGCGGGAGCAGTGCGAGAGAGCCAAATCCCGGGAGTTTAAAAGCAGTGGGAGCAGAGCGAGAGCGCCAAAACCCGGGAGAGTTCACACTGAGATACAACGGACCAGTGAGTGTAAAGAAGTAAAAAGCAATCGAATTCTGACATCCCCAGAAAGCAGGTAAGTGATTGGTTGGTGAGTATTTCTCTATTTCTCGCTTTTTCCCCCAAAGTTGAGCGTCTAAATTTAGGTGGACTCTGGAGAGGTCCCAGCGGATTGGAAAACCGCTGATGTAACACCCCAATTTAAGAAAGAGGGAGACAGAAAGCAGTAAACTAAAGACCAGTTAGCCTAAAATCTGTCATTGGGAAAATGCTGGAGTCCGTCATTAAGGAAGCAGCAGCAGGGCATTTAGAAAAAATATACTGCAGTCAAACAGATTCAGCATGGTTTTAGGAAAGGGAAATCATGTTTTACAAATTTGCTGGAGTTCTTTGAGGATGTGACAAGCAGGCTGGACAAGGATGAGCCAGTGGATGTGGTGTATTTGGATTTCTAGAAGGCATTCAATAAGGTGCCACATAAAAGATTACTGCATAAGATAAGTGCTCACGGAGTTCGAGGATATATATTAGCATGGATAGAGAATTGGCTAACTAACAGAAAGCAGAGAGGCGGGATAAATGGGTCATTTTCCGGTTGGCAAACAGTAACTAGTGGGGTGCCACAAGGTCAGTGCTGGGGCCCCAACTATTTACAATCTACTTTAATGACTTGGATGAAGGGATCGAGTGTAATGTAACCAATTTGCGGATGATACAAAGATGGGTGGGAAAGCAAGATGTGCAAAGGACTAAAAGCACCTGCAAAGGGATATAGACAGGCTAGGTGAGTGGGCAAACATTTGGCAGATGGAGTATAATGTGGGAAAGTGCGAGGTTATCCACTTTGGCAGGAAGAATAAAAAAGCAAGCTATTATTTAAATGGAGAGAGATTACAAAATGCTACAGTTCAGAGGGACCTGGGGTCCTTGTGCATGAAACACAAAAAGTTAGTATGCAGGCACAGCAAGTAATCAAAAAGGCAAATGGAATTTTGGCTTTTATTTCAAGGGGATTGGAGTATAAAAGCTGGGAAGTCCTGCTACACCTGTACCAGGTATTGGTGAGACCACACCTTGAGTACTGCATACAGATTTGATCACCTTATTTAAGGAAGGATATTTTTGCATTGGAGGCAGTTCAGAGATGATTCACTAGGTTAATTAAAGAGATGAGGTGTTTGACTTATGAGGAAAGTTTGAGTAGGCTGGGCCTATACTTACTGGAATTTAGAAGAATGAGAGGTGATCTTCACTCAGAGGCTGGTGAATCTTTGGAATTCTCTGCCCCAGAGGGCTGTGGAGGCTCAGTTATTGAGTACGTTCAAGACAAAGACCGATAGATTTTTGAATATTAAGGGAATCAATGGATATGGGGAAAATGGAGCTGTGGTAGAAGATCTGCCATGATATTATTGAATGGCGGAGCAGGCTCGAGGGGCTGAATGGCCTTCTCCCGCTCCTAGTTTTTATGTTCTAAGTCAAAAGAAGGAAGTGTGGTAAGGAAAAGCCAAGGTGGCTGACTGGTTATGTACAAAGACAAATAAGATTTCAACAGAAATGTTCCTCTAAATTAAAGGCATTTATTTAATACTCAACTAAACAGAAGAAAACTAAGGCTGCTATTAGATCAGCAAAAAGGCTCAAGGAACAACGGATTGTAGACAACTGTGAAAGTAATGGGGAAAGCTTTTTTAATGTGATAACACTGACCTCCTCTCTTTTGAATCCATCTGTTATCTTGCTCCTTCCTGGGCGATCAGTCCGAGCTGGTCATAGGCTCCGAGAGTCGGCGGGCTGGTCAAGCACCTCCTTTTGTTCTGAACTTTTCGCGCCATTTTCTCTTAGAACTGTAGAATCATAGAAAGTTACAGCACGGAAGAAGGCCATTTCGGCCCACTGTGTCCGCGCCGGTCAACAATGAGCTATGCAGCCTAATCCCACTTCCCAGCTCTTGGTCTATAGCCCTGCAGGTTATGTAGGGGGTGGCGTGTGGTGGGTGGTTGGCGCGTGCGCCCAGTCAGTTATGCCGCTGACTGTTTATGAGCGGTTCGAATCGCTCCCACGCGCCTGGGTTCTAGACACCGGACTTGGGTACAGGCGGCGATACAGAAAAGACTCGAGTAGACAGGTGGTTTGGATGTAAGCAAACTCAAGATTTTATTAAACAGAAAAAATAACACAGTCGTATGAGAAGTTACCAGTGTATAAAATTACAGTCAAATACAAATAACTATACTTATACAGGAAATGGGGAACACACGGCACATTGAGGGAAAACAACTATCTTAACGATCCCCTTATCCTTATTCCACCCCCTGTACCTAACTAGATTAAGCTGTGAAGGGCCAGAATTTATGCTCACCAATCAAAAGGGTCTGCTGGACTCAAAACAGCGGTGGTGTTCGGGGTTCGCTTTTGGTGCTCTCTGGAGCCTGCCGTCATCACGTGGTCTCCGGGCGCTGCAAGGGCGTTGTCCAGGTTCGAGTACCCCAAAGTTAAAGTCTCTGCTTGGGTGCTTTACCTTGCAGGGATGATGGTTCCTCTTCCTCGGCCGACAGTTTGAGTTTGCATGATGATAGTCGCAGGTCAGCTGAGACTGAAGGCCCGATGATTCGATGCCTGTCTTTAGTCGTCTTCCTCAGTTCGTCTCCTCAATTCGTCTCCTCAGTTCGTCTTGCCTCCTCGCCTCATCGCGTCCCGCCTCGCCTGGCCTGGATTGTCCGTGTTCGCCCGATGCAGTGCCTGGGCAATTCCAGATGGAGTGGGGAAAGGCACGGACGGAGGCCAGGGGGTAAGCGCGGGACGGGGAAGGAGCAGCAGCCACGAGGGCGAGGAGCAAGGAGAGGCCAGAGAGAAGAGAGAGAGATTGCTACCCGGGGTCTTCAATTATACTCCTTTGGAAAACCCTTATCTGCGCGCCAAATCAGGTTAGTTCTTTGTCTTAATCTTGGCGGGCTATTTTAACTAATGGTAGCGATCTATACCAACTGTTTTTAGATGGCCGGTAATTGCATCTACCGGCCCGATAATTGACTTGTTTTGTTATGAATGCACCTTGATGGGCCTGTCCGGCCTCGATGGCTTCCTTAATCTGTTGCCGATTATTTATGCAAACTGCTTGATGGCCTTAACTATAGGCCTAACTGGGTTTAGATTTGTCTCCAATTTGATCTACTACATAATTCAAAGTCCTGTCTGGTTTACAAAATGCAAAGTCTCTCTTCACAGAAACTGCAGCTTTGGTTTTGATTTCTCCATAAGCTGCTTGTGCCGCAGAGTCCACGTTTTAAAATCTCACAGGCTTTCTGCCACGAGGCGCGGACGCCATCTTGGGTACCCTTCTTTTGATTTAAAATGTCCACGCAGGGTCCATTTTATTAATAATAACCTTCGGGGAAATGTAGAAGTTTTGCAAATCTTACAGTTAGAGCATCCTAAGTGCATATCCAAGTACTTTTTAAATATGGTTAGGGTTCCTGCCTCTACCACCCTTTCAGGCAGTGAGTTCCAGACCCCCACAAACCTCTGGGTGAAGAAATTTCCCCTCAAATCCCCTGTAAACATTCCCCCAATTATTTTAAATCTGTGCCCCCTGGTTTTTGACCCCTCTGCTAAGGGAAATAGGTCCTTTCTCTCTACTTTATCTAGGCCCCTCATAAATTTATACAGCTCAATAAGGTCTCCCCTCAGCCTCCTCTGTTCCAAGGAAAGCTGACTCAGTCTATCCAGTCTTTCCTCATAGCTAAGATTTTCTACTCCCGGCAACATCCTCGTATATCTCCTCTGTACCCTCTCTAGTGCAATCACATCTTTCCTGTGATGTGGTGACCAGAACTGCACGCAGTGCTCTAGCTGAGGCCTATCTAGTGTTTTATACATTTGACGCATAAACCCTCTGCTCTTGTATGGCAGCACGGTGGCATAGTGGTTAGCGCTGTTGCCTCACAGCGCCAGGGACCCGGGTTCAAATCCGGCCTCGGGTGACTATCTGTGTGGAGTTTGCACATTCTCCCCGTGTTTGCATGGGTTTCCTCCGGGTGCTTCGGTTTCCTCCCACAGTCCAAAGATGTGCGGGTTAGGTTGATTGGCCATGATAAAAATTGTCCCTTAGTGTTAGGGGGGATTAAATACGTGGGGTTACGGGGATAGGGCTTGGGTGGGATGGCTGTAGGTGTAGGGACCGGGTGCTAGGGTTTGGATGATCAGCCATGATCTCGTTGAATGGCGGAGCAGGCTCGAAGGGCCGAATGGCCTACTCCTGCTCCTATCTTCTATGATTCTATGTATTCAGTGCCACGGCTAATAATGGCAAGCATTCCGTATACCTTCTTTACCACCTAATCTACTTGGACTGCTACCTTCAGGGATCTTTGGGATTTCCCCTGAATGGAACACTTGTACTGTCATCAGTTGGCTCCCTCTGATAGGTCACTTTCACTTCCAACTTCCCCTGATTGGTATTCTTCCTGCATGATTCGCTCATGTTCCTGTGATGTGTGTGGGGCACGGGGCCTCCTCTTCACCCTGTGTTTCACCTTGCCCATGTGGTCTCACAAACAAAGGATCACACACTGACCTCCTCCCTTTTGAATCCATCTGTTATCATCTCAAAATTCGGTCGAAATTTCATTCTCCACACAGTGGCAGCGGCTTTTATTACGTGCATAGCAGCTTACAAAGCTCAGCGAATGCATCATCAAAAGCCACCTCCTACCAGCTGCACCACTAGCCTCACACACTGCTCAAAGCACGACCCTCCCCAATCAATCACCTGTCAACAATATCTACCAAACATGAGGCACACCTCCCATTCATAGCTTCACCTCACCCCCTTGGAGGAGACAGTGCTGGCCATTCTTGGCAGGGGCATGACTGAGCCCTTGGCCAGCGGCATGGCTGAAAGGATACAAGAAGCTGGTATCCTCATATGTTATCCTTCTTCTCACTTGCAACTTTTGCTTTGCCGCCCTCCCCTCACCACAGCTCCACCCTTGTGCCTTCCTCATTTCACTCACCCATGAAATGCAGCCAGCCCAGTCAGCATCTGACCAAGAAGAGGGAGAGGAGAGTGAAGAAGAAACACCATCACTCGATTTGACATTCCCAGCCAGCAGCTCCTCAAGGTTGATCGGCAACGCCACTTGCAGTGTCCCCGCTGAAAGTCAGCAGCCTTCCACGAGCCATGTTGCAGTCATGGTGTGACAACAGTAGGATAGGCAAAGTCACACACAAGAGAGTCACGAAGGGAATGCATAAGAGTGATGTGTTGATATCTTGATGTCATATTGGATAGATCGATGTATAAAGTTAGATTGGAAAGTTTGCTTTGTGGTGGCTTTTGTTTCAGGATTGTGGCCATGAGGACACAGTGAGCGTCAGTAACAGAGTGAAGGTAAGGTGTGGAACAAATGTGGAAAGGGGAATTGGGATTGTGGTCACTGAAACCACAGTTGGATGATTCCATCCCGGATATCCCAGCCAGAAAGGGGCTGTCTGTGTTACATCGTTCCATCTGCGTCTTCCTCTTCCCTCTGCAAGCAGATGCTGGAAATTTGAATTAAAAGCATAAAAGGCTGGAAATACTCAGCAGGTTAGGCAGAATCTCGACCTGCGATGTGAAATCTGTTTTTCTCTCCATGGATGCTGCCTGACCTGCTGAGTAATTCTCGAGTTTTTTTAAATCATCGCCGAGGCCTTTTGTTCTACAGTTCGGTTGTTCAGTAATTCTGTTGTGTAGTAGTTTTATTGTTCAGTAGCTCTGTATTTCTATTGCTCAGTAGCTTTGTAGTTCTATTGTTCTGTAGATCTGTAGTTCTATTGTTCAGTAGTTCTGTATTTCTATTGCTCAGTAGCTTTGTAGCTCTATTGTTCACTAGTTCTTTAGTTCTATTGTTCAGTCGTTCTATTGTTCAGTAGATCTATTGTTCAGTAGCTCTGTAGTTCTATTGTTCTCTAATTCTGTCGTTCTATTTTTCACCAGTTCAGTAGTTCTATTGTTCAGTAGTTCTATTGTTCAGTAGATCTATTGTTCAGTAGTTCTGTAGTTCTATTGTTCACCAGTTCTGTAGTTCTATTGTTCAGTAGCTTTGTAGCTCTATTGTTCTGTAATTCTGTAGTTCTGTAGTTCTTTTTTTCTTTAGTTGTATTGATCAGTAGCTCGGTAAACATATTGGTCTGTAGTTCTGTGGTTCTGTTGTTCAGTAGTTCCTTTGTTCAGTAGTGCTCTGGTTCCATTGTTCAGTATTACTGTGGTTCTATTGTTCAGTAGATGTGGAGCTCTACTTTTCTGTAAGTCTGTAGTTATGTAGTTCTTCTTTTCTGTCGATCTATTGTTCCATAGTCCTATTGTTAAGTAATTCTATTGTTCCATTGTTATATTGTTCAGTACTTCCATAATTGTATTGTTCAGGAGTTCTGTCGCTCTATTGGACATTAGTTATATAGTCCTGCATAGTTCAGTAGTTCTTTATTCTATTGGTCTGTCATTCTGTAGTTATATTGTTCAGTTTTTCTGCATTTCTATTTTTCATTAGTTCTGTAGTTCTATTGTTCAGCAGCTTTTTTGTTCCATAATTCTTTTGTTCAGTAGATCTCTAGTTGTGTTGTTCTGTTGGTCTATTGTTCTATTATTCTGTAGCTCTATAGTTCTCTAGTTTTGTAGTTCAGTACTTCTTTAGTTCTGTAGTTCTATTGTTCAGTAGTTCTGTAGTTCTATTGTTTTGTAGTTCTGTAGTTCTATTGTTCACTAATTCTGCAGTTCTATTGTTCAGTAGTTCTGTAGTTCTATTGTTCTGTAGTTCTATTGTTCAGTAGTTCTGTAGTTCTATTGTTCAGTAGTTCTGTAGTTCTATTGTTCAGTAGTTCTGTAGTTCTATTGTTCAGTAGTTCTGTAGTTCCATTGTTCAGTAGTTCTATTGTTCATTAGTTCTGCAGTTCTATTGTTCAGTAGTTCTGTAGTTCTCTTGTTCAGTAGTTCTGCAGATCTATTGTTCAGCAGTTCTATTGTTCAGTAGTTCTGTTGTTCTATTGTTCAGTAGTTCTGTAGTTCTCTTGTTCCGTAGTTCTGCAGATCTATTGTTCAGTAGTTCTGGAGTTCTATTGTTCAGTAGTTCTGTAGTTCTATTGTCAGTTGTTCTGTAGTTCTATTGTTCGGTAGTTCTGTAGTTCTATTGTTCAGTAGTTCTGTAGTTCTATTGTTCAGTAGTGCTATTGCTTAGTAGTTCTGTAGTTCTATTGTTCAGTAGTTCTGCAGTTCTATTGTTCAGTGTTTCTCTAGTTCTATTCAGTAATTCGTAGTTCTATTGTTCATTCGTTCTATTGTTCAATGTTTCTATTGTTCACTAATTCTGTGGTTCTATTGTTCAGTGGTTCTGTAGTTCTAATGTTCAGTAGTTCTATTGTTCATTAGTTCTGTAGTTCTATTTATCAGTTGTTCTGTAAATCTATTGTTCAGTAGTTCTGTAGTTCTTTTGTTCAGTAGTTCTGTAGTTCTATGTTTCAGTAGTTCTATTGTTCAGCATTTCTTTCGTTTTATTGTTCAGCAGTTCTGTAGTTCTATTTTTCAGTAGTTCTGTAGTTCTATTTTTTATTATTTCTGTTCTTATGATTATAAGTTCAGTAGTTCTTTTGTTCAGTAGTTCTGTAGTTTTATTGTTCAGTAGTTCTGCAGTTCTATTTTTCTGTAGTTCTGTTGTTCAGTAGTACTTTAGTTCTATTTTTCACTAGTTCTGTCATTCTATTGTTTAGTAGTTCTGCATTTCTATTGTTCAGTAGCTCTGTAGTTCTATTGTTCTGTTGTTATGTACATCTATTGTTCAGTAGTTCTGTAGTTCTATTGTTCAGTGTGTCTGTAGTTCTATTGTTCACTAACTCTGTAGTTCTTTTGTTTGGTAGTTCTGTAATTCTATTGTTCTGTAGTTCGGTAGTTCTATTGTTCGATTCTTCTATTGTTCAGTGTTTCTGTAGTTCTATTGTTCAGTGTTTCTGTAGTTCTATTGTTCAGTAGTTGTGTAGTTCTGTTGTTCAGTCGTCCGATTGCGGTAATTACAGAAGAGTTTGCCTGCTATCTGCCACAGGTAAAGTCATCGCAAGAATCCTCCTCAATCACCTTCTCCCAGTGGCCGAAGAGCTCCTCCCAGAGTCGCAATGCGGATTCCGCCCACTAAGGAGCACAATGGACATGATCTTCACCGCAGGTCAATTACAAGAGAAATGCAGGGAACAGCGCCAACCGCTGTACATGGCCTTCTTTGATCTGACAAAGGCCTTCGACACTGTCAACCGTGAGGGATATTGGAGTGTCCTCCTCAAATTCGGCTGCCCTCAAAAGTTTCTCACTATCCTCCGCCTGCTTCACGATGACATGCAAGCCGTGATCCTGACCAATGCTTCCACCACAGACCCAATTCACGTACGAACCGGGGTCAAGCAAGGCTGTGTCATTGCACCAATGCTGTTCTCAATCTTCCTTGCTGCAATGCTCCATCTCGCCCTCAGTAAGCTCCCCACTGGAGTGGAACTATTTTGCAGAACAAACGGGAAACTGTTCCACCTCCGTCGCCTCCAGTCCAGATCCAGGGTCTTCCCATCATCTGTCATTGAATTACAGTATGCAGACGATGCTTGCGTCTGCACTCACTCGGAGGTCGAACTCCAAACAATCGTAAATATCTTCACCGAAGCATACGAGAGCATGGGCCTTACACTAAACATCCGTAAGACAAAGGTCCTCTACCCACCTGCCCCCGCCACACAGTGCTGCCCCCCGATTATCAAAATCCACAACATGGCCTTGGACAGTGTGGACCACTTTCCATACCTCGGGAGCCTACTGTCAACAAGGGCAGACATCGATGACCAAGTCCAACACCACCTTCAGTGCGCCAGTGCAGCCTTCAGTCGACTGAGGAAGAGAGTGTTTGAAGACCAGGACCTCAAACCCGGCACTAAGCTCATGGTGTACAGGGCAGCAGTGATACCTGCCCTGCTGTATGCCTCAGAGACATGGAGCAGGCAGATCAAAGCACTGGAGAGGTACCACCAATGCTGCCTCCGCAAGATCCTGTAAATCCATTGGCAGGATAGGCGCACCAACGTCAGTGTTCTTGCTCAGGCCAACATCCCCAGCATCGAAGCTCTGACCACGCTCAATCAGCTCCGATGGATGGGTCACATTGTCCGCATGCCCGATACGAGACTCCCAAAACAAGTGCTCTATTTGGAACTCCGGCACGGCAAGAAAGCCCCAGGTGTGCAGAGGAAATGCTTCAAGGACACCCTCAAAGTCTCCGTGAAAAAGTGTAACATCCCCACCGACACCTGGGATTCCTTGGCCCAAGACCACACAAAGTGGAGGAGAAGCATCCGGGAAGGCGCTGAACAGCCCAAGTCTCTTCGCCGGGAGCAAGCGGAAGGCAAGTGCAGGCAGCGCAAGGAGCGCACATCAACCCAAGCATCCCACCCAACCGCCCCTTCAACCACCATCTGCCCCACCTGTGACAGAGACTGTCGGTCCCGCATTGGACTCATCAGTCACCTGCGAACTCATTTTTAATGTGGAAGCAAGTCATCCTTGGTTCCAGGGTACTGCCTAAGAAGAAGAGTTGTGTAGTTCTAATGTTCAATAGTTCTGCAGTTTTGTGGTTAAGTAGTTCTGTAGTTCTATTGTTCAGTGTTTCTGTAGTTCTATTGTTCAGTGTTTCTGTAGTTCTGTTGTTCAGTGTTTCTGTAGTTCTATTGTTCAGTGTTTCTGTACTCTATTGTTCAGTGTTTCTGTAGTTCTATTGTTCAGTGTTTCTGTAGTTCTGTTGTTCAGTGTTTCTGTAGTTCTATTGTTCAGTGTTTCTGTAGTTCTATTGTTCAGTGTTTCTGTACTCTATTGTTCAGTGTTTCTGTAGTTCTATTGTTCAGTGTTTCTGTAGTTCTATTGTTCAGTGTTTCTGTAGTTCTATTGTTCAGTGGTTCTGTTAATTTGTAGAGCAAATGTTCAGTAGTTCTGTAGTTCTATTTTTCAATAGGTCTGATCATCTATTTTTCTGTAGTTCTATGGTTCAGTAGATCTGTAGTTCTGTTCAGTAGTTCTGTTGTTCAGTAGTTCTATTGTTCATTGTTTCGTTAGTTCTATTCACTAATTCTACCGTTCTATTGTGCAGTAGTTCTGTAGATCTATTGTTCAGTCGTTCTGTAGTAATATTTTTTAGTTCTGTTCTTTTGTTTATTAGTTCAGTAGTTGTTATGTTCTGTAGTTGTGTATTTCTATTTTTCATTAGCTTTGTAGCTCTATTGTTCTGCAATTCTTTAGTTCCATTTTTCTATAGTTCTATAGTTCTGCTGTTCAGTGTTTCTGTTAATTTGTAGATCTAATGTTCAGTACTTGTGTAGTTCTATTGTTCTGTAATTCTTTTGTATTCTTCAACAGTTATGTAGTTCCACCATTATGTAGCTGTTTTTTCTGTACCTTTGTAGCTCTATCTCTGTAACACTGGAGTTCAGTAATAATGTTTTTCTCTAGTTCCGTTGATCTGGAGTCATTTTGTTCAATATTTCTCTCGTTCTATTTTCCTGCAATTTTTCAGATCTATGTTCCCCTTTTTCTGTAATTCTGTAGTGCTATTGTTCTGTAGTTCTGTAGTTCTATTGTTCAGTAGTTCTATTGTTCTGTAGTTCTATTGTTCTGTAGTTCTATTGTTCTGTAGTTCTATTGTTCTGTAGTTCTATTGTTCCGTAGTTCTATTTTTCAGTTGTTCTGTTTTTCTATGGTTCAGTAGTTCTGTAGTTCTTTTGTTCAGCACTACTATTGTTCAGTAGTTTTGTAGGTCTATTGTTCAGTAGTTAAGTTGTTCTATTGTTTAGTAGTTCTGTTTATCTATTGATCTGTAATTCTATATTTCTATTGTTCAACAGTTCTTTAGTTCCACTGTTATGTAGTTATTTTTGCTGTAGCTTTGTAACTCTATCTCTGTAATACTGTAGTTCATTATTTCGCTTTACACTAATTCTGTTGATCTGGAGTCCTTTTGATCAATATTTTCCTGTAATTTTTCCGTTCTGTGTTCCTGTTTATCTGTAATTCTATAGTTCTGTTGTTGTGCTCTATTGTTCTGTTGTTCTGCAATTCTTTAGTTCTATTGTTCAGTAGTTCTGTAATTCTATTGTTCTGTGTTTGTGTAATTCTATTTTTCTTTTGCTTTCTAGCTCTATTTTTCTGTAATTATGTATTTCTGTAGTTCAATTGTTCTGTAGTTCTATTGTTCAATCGCTTTGTTTTTTTGTACTTACATTGTGCAGTAGTTATATTGTTCAGTATTTCTGTAATTGTAATGTAGTTTAGTGCAGTAGGTATATTTTCTTGTAGCTCTGTAATACTATTTTTCAATAGTTCTGTAGTCCTGTCGTTCTGTTGTTCTGTAGTTCTATTTTTCAGTAGTAATATTGTGCAGTAGTTCTGTAGTTCTCTTGTTCTGTAGATGTGTAGTTCTATTTTTCTGTAGCTTTGTAGCTCAATTTTTCTGTATTTCTTTAATACTTTAGTTCGATTGTTCAGTAGTTCTAATGTTTATTATTTATATTGTTCAGTAGTTCTGCAATTGTATTGTAGTGTAGTTCCGCAATTCTGCAGTTCTATTTTTCTGCAGTGCAATTGTTCTGTTGTTCTGCAGTTCTACAGTTGTGTAGATCTATTTTTCTGTAGCTGTGTAGTTCTATTTATCTTTAATTCTGTATTTCTGTGCTTCAAACTATCTGTAATTCTTTTGAGCCATAGCTCTTTTGTTCATTAGTTCTAGTGTTCTGTAGTTCTATTGTTCAGTAATTCTGGTCTTCCATAGTTCTGTAATTGTAATGTTCAGTAGTTCTGTAGTTCTATTGTTCAGTAGTTTTGTAGTTCTATTATTCAGTAATTCTGGTGTTCCATAGTTCTGTAATTGTAGTGTTCTGCAGTTCTATTGTTCAGTCGTTCTGTAGTTTTATTAAATAAAAACAGATATTTCTGGAAATATTCAGCAGGCCAGGCAGCATCTGTTGAGAGAGAAACAGAGTTAACTTTTCAGGTCGTTGACCATTGTTCTGAATTGGTCAGTTCTGTAGTTCACCACTTCTGACAAAGGGTCATTGACCTGAAACATGAACTGTGTTTCTCCCTCCACAGATGCTGCCTGACCTGCTGTGTATTTCCAGCATTTTCTGTTTTTATTTCAGTTTTCCAGCATCTGCAGCGTTTTGCTTTTCTTCTCTCGTTCTATTGTTCTGTTGTTCTATTGTTCAATAGCTATATATTTCTAATGTTATGTATTCTTCAGTTCTATGTTTCTGTTGTTCTGTAGTTCTATTGTTCATTCGTTCTGTAGTTCTGTTGTTCATTAGTTCTGTAGTTCTATTGTTCAGTAGTTCTGTTCATTTTGTAATACTTTTGTAATACTATTCTTCATTAGTTCTGTTGATATATTGTACTGTATTTGTGCATTTCTATAGTGCAGTAGTTATATTGTTCAGTAGTTTTGTTTATCTACTGTTTTGTAATTCTGTAGTTCTATTGTACAGTTGTTCTATAGCTCTATTGTTCTGTAGTTCTGTAGCTCTACTGTACACTAGCTTTCTTGCTCTATTTTTCTGTAATTCTGTGGTTATATTCAGTTGTTCTGTAGTTCTATTGATCATTAGCTGTCTAGTTGTATTCTGTAATACTGTAGTTCTGTTGTTTATCAGTTCTGTAGTTCTTTGTTTCTGTATCTTTGTAGCTCTATCTCTGTAATGCTGCAGTTCAGTAGTTCTGTTTTTCTGTAGTTCTGTTGGTCTGTAGTCCTTTTGTTCAATATTTCTTTAGTTCAATTGTCCTGTAATTTTTCAGTTCTATGTTCCTGTTTTTCTGTAGTTCTATAGCTCTATTGTTCAGTGTTCTGTTGCTCTGTTGTTCTATAGTTCTATTTTTCAGTTGCTCTGTAGTACTATTGTCCTGTAGATGTGTAGTTCTATTTTTTTGTAGATTTATTGCTCAATTTTTCTGTAATTCAGTAATTCTGTATTTCTGTTGTTCAGTTGTTCTATTCTCCAGTAGTAATATTGTTCAGTAGTTCTGTAGTTCTATTTTTCAGTACTTCTGTTATTTTGCTTGTTAGTTCTGTAGTTCTATTGTTCAATTGCTGTATGGTACAGTAGTAATGTAATTGCACTGTTCTGTAGTTCTCTGGTACTATTGTTCATTCGTTCAGTAGATCTATACAGTTCAGTTCTCTCGTTATATTGTTCAGCAGTTCTGTAGATCTGTTTTTCAATTCTTCTGTTATGTTCTTTTCCTCAGTAGCTCTCTAGTTCTATTGTTCTGTTGTTCTATTTTCTGTTGCTTGATAGCTCTCTTTTTCTGTAATTCTCTTCTTCTAAGCTCGTTTGTTCAGTAGTTGTATTGTGCTATTGTTCTGTTGTTCTCTCATTTTGCTGTTCATTAGTCATGTAATTCTATTGTTCAGCAGTCCTGCAGTTCTGTTGTTCTGTAGTTCTGTTGTTAGTAATTCTATTGTTCTGTAAATGGGTAGTTCTATTTTCCTGTAGCTTTGTAGCTCTATTTTTCTGTAGTTTTGAAGTTTTGTAGTAATATTGTTCAGATCTATAGCTTTATTTTTCAGTTCTTTAGTTCTACTTTTCAGCAGTTCTGTTGTTCTCTTGATCTATTGTTCAGTAGTTCTATTGTTCTGTAGTTCGGCTTTTCTGTAATTCTCTTGTTCTGTAATTCTTTTGTTCAGTAGTTCTGTTCTGTTCTATTGTTTGTAGCTCTATTGTTCAGTAGTATTGTAGGTCAATTGTTGTGTAATTCTTTAGTTCTATGGTTTAGTAGTTCTGATGTTCTATTGATCTGTAGTTGTATTCTGTTTTTCTGTAGCTTTGTTGCTGTATTTTTCTGTAATTCTGTCGTTCTGTAGTACTATTGTTCTGTAGTTCTATTGGTCCATAGCTCTATTGTTTACTAGTTCTATTGTTCATTAGTTCTATGTTACAGTAGTTATATTGTTCCTTAGTTCTGCAGTGCTTTCGTTCTGTAGTTCTGTCATTCTATTCTGTTTTTCTCCCGCTCTGTTCCTTTATTCAGTAGTTCTGTAGTTGTATTGTTCAGCAATTCTCTATCTCAACTGTTCTTTAGATGTGTAGTTCTATTTTTCTGTAGTTTTGTAGTTCAACTGTTCAGTAGTTGTATTGTTACATAGTTTTATTTTTCAATAGTTCTATTTTTCAGTAGTTATATTGTTTAGTTATGCTGTAATTGTATTGTTCTGTAGATCTCTGCTTCTATTGTTCATTGGTTCTGTAGTTCTATACTTCTGTAGTTCTTTATTTATATTGTTCAGTTGTTCAATAGTTCTATTGTTCAGTAGCTCTGTTCTTCTATTGTTCTGTAGTTGTGAATTTCTATTTTTCTGTAGCTTTGTAGCTCTATTTTTCTCTCATTATGTTCTATTATTCAGTGATTCTATTATTCAATAGTTATATTGTACACTAGTTCCATAATTGTGTTGTTATTTAGGTCTATTGTTCAGTAGTTCAATTGTTCAGTAGTTCTGCTGTTCTGTTCTATTTTTTATTATTTACCTAGTTCTGTTGTTCAGCATTTTGTTTGTTCTATTGTTCAGTATTAATGTAATTCTATGGTTCAGCATTTCTCTAGTTTTATTAATTAATAACAGAAAATGCTGGAAATTCTCAGTAGGTCAAGCAGCATCTGTGAAGAGATAAACAGAATTATTGTTTCAGGTCGATGACCCTTCGTCAGAACTGGCAAACTACAGACCTGACCAGTTCTGACGAAGTGTCATCGACCTGAAACATTAACACTTTTTCACTCTCAACAGATGCTGCCTGACATGCTGCATATTTCCAGCATTTACTGTTTATGTTTCAGATTTCCATCATCTGCAGTATTTTGCTTTTGTTCTCTAGTTTTATTGTTCAGTAGTTCTGTTGGTCATCAGTTCTGTATGTCTATTGTTCAGTAATTATGTAGATCTGCTGTTCTTTATTTCTATTGTTCAGTAGTTCTGCTTAACTATTGTTCTGTAATTCTATAGTTCTATTAATCTGTAGCTTTGTAGCTCTATTTTTCTGTAGTTCAACTGTTCCATAGTTCTATTGTTCCAAAGTTACATAGTTCTGTTGTTCAGTTGTTCTGTTGCTCAGAAGTTATGTTGTTCTGTAATTATCTTTTTTCTGCAGCTCTGTGGTACTATTGTTCTATAGTTCTGTAGATCTTTATAGTTCAGTAGTTCTTTAGTTCTGTCGTTCTGTCGTAATACTTTTCAGCAGTTCCGTGGGTCTATTTTTCTTTAGTTCAGTAGTTCTACCTTTCAGCAGTTCTGTTGTTCTCTCGACCTATTGCTCAGTAGTTCTCTAGTTCTATGCTTCAGCAGTTCTATAATTCAGTAGTTATATTGTTCAGGAGTTCTGTATTTTTCTTTCTGTAGCTCTATTGTTCTCTAGTTCTATTGTTCTGTAGTTCTATAGTTCAGTAGTTCTATTGTTCAGTATTTTTGTTCTGTAATTCTCTTGATCTGTACTTCCTTTGTTCAGTAGTTCTGGTTTCTGTTGTTATCTTGTTTTGTAGTTCTTTTGATCATGTAGGTGCATGGTTCTGTAATGCTTTAGTTCTATGGTTTAGTAGCTCTGTTGTTCTGTAGTTGTGTAGTTCTATTTTTCAGCAGATTTGTAGCTCCATCTTTCTTTAAATCTGTAGTCCTGTAGATCTACTGTTCCATAGTTATATTGTCCCATAGTTACATAGTTATTTTGTTCAGTAGTTCTTTCGCTTAGAAGTTAAATTGTTCAGTAGTTCTGTAATTGTATTTTTCTGTAGTTCCGTGATTTTATAGTTCTGTAGTTCTCTTGTTCTATTGTTCAGTAGTTGTATTGTTCAGTAGTTCTGTAGTTCTATTGTTCAGTAGATCTATGGTTAAATATTTCCTTTGTTCAGTATTTCTGTAGTTCTGTAGCTTATTGCTCATAAGTTCTGTATATATTTTTTTCTGTAATCGTATTGTTTAGTAGTTCTGTCATTCTGTAATGCTGTAGTTCTAGTTTTCTGTATCTTTGTAGCTTTATTTTTCTCAAATTTTGTAATTCTTTAGATCCATTGTTCTTTTGTTCTGTTGTTCCATAGTTCTATTGTTCAGTAGTTACAATGATCAGTAGTTTAGTCATTGCGTTGTTCTGTACATCTGTGATTGATTTGTACATTAGTTCTGTAGTTCTATTATTCAGTAGTTCTGTGGTTCTATTGTCCATTTGTTCTGTATTTCTATTGTTCAGTAGTTCTGTGGTTCTAGTGTTCATTAGTTCTGTAGTTCTATTGTTCATTAGTTCTGTAGTTCTATTGTTCATTAGTTCTGTAGTTCTGTTGTTCATTAGTTCTCTAGTTCTATGGTTCAGTAGTTCTGTAGATCTATTGTTCATTAGTTTTGTAGTTCTATTTTTCAGTAGTTCTGTAGTTCTTTTGTTCAATAGTTCTGTATTTGTATTGTTCAGTAGTTCTGTTGTTCATTAGTCCTGTAGTACTATTGTTCTGTAGTTCTATGGTTCAGTAGTTCTGTAGTTCTATTGTTCTGTAGTTCTGCGGTTCTATTGTTCATTAGTTCTGCGGTTCTATTGTTCAGTAGTTCTCTAGTTCTATTTTTCAGCAGTTCTCTAGTTCTATTTTTCAGCAGTTCTCCAGTTCTATTTTTCAGTAGTTCTGTAGTTCTATTTTTCTGTAATTTTGAATTTTGATTGTTCAGTAGTTCTTTAGTTCTGTTGTACCGCAGTTGTGTAGTTATATTTTCCTGTAGCTTTGTAGCTCTGTTTTTCTGTTATTCTGTAATTCCTAAGTTCTGTTGTTCAGTAGTTATATTGCTCAGGATTTCAGTAATGGTATTGTTCTGTGGTTCTATTGTTCAGTTGTTCTGTGATTCTATTGTTCAGTTGTTCTCTAGTTCTATTGGTCAGTAGTTCTCTAGTTTTATTGCTCTGTGGTTCTGTAGTTCTTTTTTTCAGTAGGTCTTTACTTCTATTGTTCAACAGTTCTATGGTTTTATTGTTCAGTTTTTCTTTAGTTCTGGTGTTCTGTAGGTATCTTGTTCATTAGTTGTGCAGTTCTATTGTTCAGTAGTTCTGTAGTTCTATTGTTCAGCATTTATCTTGTTCTGTAATTGTATTGTTCAGTAGTTCTGAAGTTCTATTGTTCATTAGTTGTGTAGTTCTATTGTTCAGTAGCTCTGTAGTTCTATTGTTCAGTAGTTCTGTAGTTCTTTTGTTCAGTAGTTGTGTAGTTCATTTGTTCAGTAGTTCTGTAGTTCTATTGTTCATTAGTTGTGTAGTTCTATTGTTCCGTAGTTCAGTAGTTCTATTGTTCATAGCTCTGTAGTTCTATTGTTCAGTAGTTCAGTAGTTCTATTGTTCATAGCTCTGTAGTTCGATTGTTCAGTAGCTCTGTAATTCTATTGTTCAGTAGTTCTATTGTTCAGTAGTTCTGTAGCTCTATTGTTCAGTAATTCTGTAGTTCTATTGTTCAGTAGTTCTGTAGTTCTATTGTTCAGTAGTTCTGTAGTTCTATTGTTCAGTAGTTCTGTAGTTCTATTGTTCAGTAGTTCTGTAGTTCTATTGTTCAGTAGTTCTTTAGTTCTATTGTTCAGTAGTTCTGTAGTTCTATGGTTCAGTAGTTCTGTAGTTCTATTGTTCAGAAGTTCTATTGTTCAGTAGTTCTGTAGTTCTATTGTTCAGTAGTTCTATTGTTCAGTAGTTCTGTAGTTCTATTGTTCAGTAGTTCTGTAGTTCTATTGTTCAGTAGTTCTGTAGTTCTATTGTTCAGTAGTTCTGTAGTTCTATTGTTCAGTAGTTCTGTAGTTCTATTGTTCAGTAGTTCTGTAGTTCTATTGTTCAGTAGTTCTGTAGTTCTATTGTTCAGTAGTTCTGTAGTTCTATTGTTCATTAGTTGTGTAGTTCTATTGTTCATAGTTCTGTAGTTCTATTGTTCATTAGTTGTGTAGTTCTATTGTTCATAGTTCTGTAGTTCTATTCGTTAGTTGTGTAGTTCCAAAATTCATTAGCTCTGTAGTTCTATTGTTCATTAGTTCTGTAGTTCTATTGTTCATTAGTTGTGCAGTTCTATTGTTCATAGTTCTGTAGTTCTATTGTTGTATAGTTGTGTAGTTCTATAGTTCAGTAGTTCTGTCGTTCTATTGTTCATTAATTGTGTAGTTCTATTGTTCAGTAGTTCTGTAGTTCTGTAGTTCTATAGTTCAGTAGATCTGTAGTTCTATTGTTCATTAGTTGTGTAGTTCTATGGTTCATTAGTTGTGTAGTTCATATTGTTCATTAGTTCTGTAGTTCTATTGTTGAGTAGTTCTGTAGTTCTATTGTTAATTAGTTGTGTAGTTCTATTGTTCATTAGTTGTGTAGCTCTATTGTCCGGTAGTTCTATTGCTCAGAAGTTATATTGTTCAGTTGTTCTGTAATTATATTTTTGTGTAGCTCTGTGGTTCTATTGTTGTATAGTTCTGTAGATCTATATAGTTCAGTAGTTCTTTAGTTCTGTCGTTCTGTATTAATATTGTTCAGCGGTTTTGTAGCTCTATTTTTCAGTAGTTCTGCAGTTCTGTTTTTCAGTTATTCTCTAGTTCTATTGTTCTGTAGTTCTGTTGATCTATTGTTTTGTAATTCTGTAGTTTTATTGTTCAGCAGTTCTGTAGTTCTCTTTTTCTTTATTTCTGTAGTTTTATTTTTCTGTAGTTCTGTTTATTTTCCAATAATTCTTCAATTCTATGGTTCAGTAGCTCTGATGTTCAGTAGTTCTATTTTTAAGTTATTTTTATCTATTCTGTAATTGTTCTGTAGTTTTGTATTTCTGTTTTTCTGTATCTCTATTTTTCTGTAATTCAGTTGTTCTATAGTTGAATTGTTTTGTAGTTCTATTGTTCCATTGCTATAATGTTTAGTAGTTGTATTGTTCAGTAGTTATATTGTTCAGTAGATTTGTATTACTCTCTCGTTATGTGGTTCTGCTGCCCATTATTTCTGTAGTTCTACTGTTCAGTAGATATGTAGTTATATTGTCTTATAGTTCTGTAGTGCTATTGTTCAGTAATTCTGTAGTTTTATTCAGTAATTATGTAGTTTCATTTTTCAGTAGTACTGCAGTTCTTTTGTACAGTATTTCTGTTGTTCAACATTTCTGTTGATCTATCGTTCTAATGTTCACTAGTTGTGTAGCTCTATTGTTCAGTAGTTCTGCTTATCTATTGTTCCGAAAAATCTGTAGTTATACTGTTCAGTAGTTCTGTACTTCTATTGTTCTGTAGTTGTGTAGCTCCATTTTCCTTTAATTCTGTAATTATTTTGTTCAATACATATGTAATTGTACTGTTCCATATTTCTGTGGTTCTATTGTTCATTAGTTCTGTAATTCTATATAGATCAGTTGTTCTTTAGTTCTTTACTGCTGTAGTTCTGCTGTTCAGTAGTTCTATATTTCTATCGTTCTGTAGTTATTTTGTTCTATTGTTCTGTAGATCTGTTGCTCTGTAGTTCTATTGTTCAGTAGTTCTGTCATTCTATTGTTCATTTGTTCTGTTATTGAGAATCTAGAGTTCCCTGGATGTCAAGGGGCATACAGGGTAGGATAAGGCAAAAAAAGAGGAAGCTTATGTCAGATACTGAGAGCTAAATACTGCAGAAAGCCGAGAGGAGTATAGAAAGTGCAGGGGTGAAATTAAAAAGGAAATTAGGAAAGCAAAGAGAGGGATTGAAAAAATATGGAAAACAAATCTGTACCCAAAGTCAAAGGGTTCACATGGACCTGGGTGTCCTTATACAAGAATCACTGAAGATTAACATGCAGGTGCAGCAAGCAATTAGGAAAGCAAATGCTATGTTGGCCTTTATTACAAGAGGATTTGAGTATAAGAGTAAAGACGTCTTACTGCAAATATGTAGGGCCATGATGAGACCACGCCAGGAACATTGTGTACAGTTTTGGTCTCCTAACCTAAGGAATGATATACTTGCCATAGAGGGAGGCATAAAGGGGTAGGGGGAGAGAGGGGGAACATGGTAGTGAGATAGTTGATCAGCCATGATCATATTGAATAGCAGAGCAGGCTCGATGTGCCAAATGGCCTACTCCTGCTCCTATTTCACTATGTTCTATGTTTCAAATGAAGGTTCGCCAGACTGTTTCACGAAATGGTTCAAAAGCAGCGGGAGCAGAGCGAGAGCGCCAAAACCCGGGAGTTTAAAAGCAGCGGGAGCAGAGCGAGAGCACCAAAACCCGGGAGAATTCACATTGAGATACAACAGACCAGTGAGTGTAAAGAAGTAAAAAGCAATGGAATTCTGACATCCCCAGAAAGCAGGTAAGTGATTGGTTGGTGAGTATTTCACTATTTCTCGCTTTTTTCCCAAACCTGAGCGCCTAAATTTAGGTGGACACTGGAGAGGTCCCAGCGGATTGGAAAACCGCTAATGTAACACCCCAATTTAAGAAAGAGGGAGACAGAAAGCAGGAAACTATAGACCAGTTAGCCTAAAATCTGTCATTGGGAAAATGCTGGAGTCTGTCATTAAGGAAGCAGTAGCAGGGCATTTAGAAAAAACATACTGCAGTCAAACTGATTCAGCATGGTATTAGGAAAGGGGAATCATGTTGTACAAGTTTGCTGGAGTTCTTTGAGGATGTGACAAACAGGCTGGACAAGGATGAGCCAGTGGATGTGGTGTATTTGAATTTCTAGAAGGCATTCAATAAGGTGCCACATAAAAGATTACTGCATAAGTTAAGTGCTCACGGAGTTGGGGGATATATATTAGCATGGATAGAGAATTGGCTAACTAACAGAAAGCAGAGAGGCGGGATAAATGGGTCATTTTACGCTTGGCAAACAGTAACTAGTGGGGTGCCACAAGGTCAGTGCTGGGGCCCCAACTATTTACAATCTACATTAATGCCTTGGATGAAGGTATCGAGTGTAATGCAGCCAATTTGCGGATGATACAAAGATGGGTGGGAAAGCAAGATGTGCAAAGGACTAAAAGCACCTGCAAAGGGATATCGACAGGCTAGGTGAGTGGGCAAACATTTGGCAGATGGAGTACTATGTGGGGAAGTGTGAGGTTATCCACTTTGGCAGGAAGAATATAAAAGCAAGCTATTATTTAAATGGAGAGAGATTACAAAATGCTACAGTTCAGAGGGACCTGGGGTCCTTGTGCATGAAACACAAAAAGTTTGCATGCAGGCACAGCAAGTAATCAAAAAGGCAAATGGAATTTTGGCCTTTACTTCAAGGGAAGTCCTGCTACACCTGTACCAGGTATTGGTGAGACCACACCTTGAGTATGGCGTACAGATTTGATCGCCTAATTTAAGGAAGGATATTTTTGCATTGGAGGCAGTTCAGAGACGATTTACTCGGTTAATTCCAGAGATGAGGGGGTTGACTTATGAGGAAAGTTTGAGGAGGCTGGGCCTATACTTATTGGAGTTTAGAAGAATGAGCGGTGATCTTATTGAAACATATAAGATAATGATGGGGCTCGACATAGTGGATGCAGAGAGGATGTTTCCCCTCATGGGGAAATCCAGAACTCAGGGGCAGAGTCTCAGAATAAAGGGTCGCCCTTTTAGAACTGAGATGAGGAGGAACTTCTTCTCTCACAGGGTCATAAATTTGTGGAAGTCTCTGCCCCAGAGAGCCGTGGAGGCTGGGTCATTAAATACATTTAAAGTGGAGATAGACAGATTTTTGCAAGATAAGGGAGTGAAGGGTTATGGGGAGCGGGCGGGGAAGTGGCTTTGAGCCCAAGATCAGCCGTGATCTTATTGAATGGTGGAGCAGGCTCGATGGGCCAGGTGGCCATTTCCTGCTCCTATTTCTTATGCTCTTATGTCCTATGAGGAGAGATTGAGCTGACTAGGCCTATATTCTCAAGAGTCTAGAAGAATGAGAGGTGATCTTATTGAAACATACAAAATTCTTACAGGGCTTGACAGGGTAGAGGCTGGGCGGATGTTTCCCCTTGATGGAAAGCCAAGAACCAGCGGTCACAGTCTCAGAATAAGGGGATCGGCCATTTAGGACTGAGATGAGGAGAAATTTCTTCACTCAGAGGCTGGTGAATCTTTGGAATTCTCTGCCCCAGAGGGCTGTGGAGGCTCAGTTATTGAGTACATTCAAGACAAAGACCAATAGATTTTTGAATATTAAGGGAATCAATGGATATGGGGAAAATGGAGCTGAGGTAGAAGATCTGCCATGATGTTATTGAATGGCGGAGCAGGCTCGAGGGGCTGAATGGCCTTCTCCTGCTCCTAGTTCTTATGTTCTAAGTCAAAAGAAGGAAGTGTGGTAAGAAAAAGCCAAGGTGGCTGACTGGTTATGTACAAAGACAAATAAGATTTCAACAGAAATGTTCCTCTAAATTAAAGACATTTATTTAATACTCAACTAAACAGAAGAAAACAAAGGCTGCTATTCGATCAGCAAAAAGGCTCATGGAACAACGGATTGTAGACAGCTGTGAAAGTAATGGGGAAAGTTTTTTTAATGTGATAACAGTGACCTCCTCTCTTTTGAATCCATCTGTTATCTTGCTCCTTCCTGGGTGATCAGTCCGAGCTGGTCATAGGCTTCGAGAGTCGGCGGGCTGGTCAAGCACCTCCTTTTGTTCTGAACTTTTCGCACCATTTTCTCTTAGAACTATAGAATCATAGAAAGTTACAGCACGGAAGAAGGCCATTTCGGCCCACTGTGTCCGCGCCGGTCAACAATGAGCTATGCAGCCTAATCCCACTTCCCAGCTCTTGGTCTGTAGCCCTGCAGGTTATGCAGGGGGTGGCGTGTGGTGGGTGTTTGGCGCGTGCGCCCAGTCAGTTATGCCGCTGACTGTTTATGAGTGGCTCGAATCGTTCCCACGCCCCTGGGTTCTAGACACCGGACTTGGGTACAGGCGGCGATACAGAACAGACTCGAGTAGACAGGTGGTTTGGATGTAAGCAAACTCAAGATTTTATTAAACAGAAAAAATAACACAGTCATATGAGAAGTTACCAGTGTATAAAATTACAGGCAAATACAAATAACTATATACTTATACAGGAAGAGGGGAACACACGGCATATTGAGGGAAAACAACTATCTTAACAATCCCCTTATCCTTATCCCTGTACCTAACTAGATTAAGGTATGAGGGGCCAGAATTTATGCTCACCAATCAAAAGGGTCTGCTGGACTCAAAACAGCGGTGGGGTTCGGAGTTCGCTCTTGGTGCTCTCTGGAGCCTGCCATCATCACGTGGTCTCCGGGCGCTGCAAGGGCATTGTCCAGGTACGAGTAGCCCAAAGTTAAAGTCTCTGCTTGGGTGCTTTACCTTGCAGGGAGGATGGTTCCTCTTCCTCGACCGACAGTTTGAGTTTGCATAAAGATAGTCGCAGGTCAGCTGAGACTGAAGGCCCGATGATTCGATGCCTGTCTTCAGTCGTCTTCCTCAGTTCGTCTCCTCAGTTCGTCTCCTCAGTTCGTCTTGCCTCCTTGCCTCGTCGCGTCCCGCCTCGCCTGGCCTGGATTGTCCGTGTCCGCCCGATGCAGTGCCTGGGCGATTCCAGATGGAGTGGGGAAAGGCACGGACGGAGGCCAGGGGGTAAGTGCGGGACGGGAAAAGAGCAGCAGCCACGAGGGCGAGGAGCAAAGAGAGGCCAGAGAGAAGAGAAGAGAAGAGCAGGGAGAGATTGCTACCCGGGGCCTTCAATTATACTCCTTTGGAAACCCCTTATCTGCGCGCCAAATCAGGTTAGTTCTTTGTCTTAATCTTGGCGCGCTATTTTAACTAATGGTAGCGATCTATACTAACTGTTTTTAGATGGCCAGTAATTGCATCTACCGGCCCGATAATTGACTTGTTTTGTTATGAATGCACCTTGATGGGCCTGTCCAGCCTCGATGGCTTCCTTAATCTGTTGCCGATTATTTATGCAAACTGCTTGATGGCCTTAACTATAGGCCTAACTAGGTTTAGATTTGTCTCCAATTTGATCTAATACATAATTCAAAGTCCTGTCTGGTTTTCAAAATGTAAAGTCTCTCTTCACAGAAACTGCAGCTTTGGTTTTGATTTCTCCATAAGCTGCCTGTGCCGCAGAGTCCAAGTTTTAAAATCTCACAGGCTTTCTGCCACGAGGCGTGGACGCCATCTTGGTTACCCTCCTTTTGATTTAAAATGTCCACGCAGGGTCCATTTTATTAATAATAACCTTCGGGGAAATGTAGAAATTTTGCAAATCTTACAGTTAGATTATCCCAAGTGCATATCCAAGTACTTTTTAAATGTGGTGAGGGTTCCTGCCTCTACCACCCTTCAGGCAGTGAGTTCCAGACCCCCACAAACCTCTGGGTGAAGAAATTTCCCCTCAAATCCCCTGTAAACATTCCCCCAATTATTTAAAATCTGTGCCCCCTGGTTTTTGACCCCTCTGCAAAGGTAAATAGGTCCTTTCTATCTACTTTATCTAGGCCCCTCATAACTTAATACAGCTCAATAAGGTCTCCCCTCAGCCTCCTCTGTTCCAAGGAAAACAGACTCAGTCTATCCAGTCTTTCCTCACAGCTAAGATTCTCTACTCCCGGCAACATCCTTGTAAATCTCCTCTGTACCCTCTCTAGTGCAATCACATCTTTCCTTTAATGTGGTGACCAGAACTGCACGCAGTACTCGAGCTGAGGCCTAACTAGTGTTTTATACATTTGATGCATAAACCCTCTGCTCTTGTATTCAATGCCACGGCTAATAAAGGCAAGCATTCCTTATGCCTTCTTTACCACCTTATCTACTTGAACTGCTACCTTCAGGGATCTTTGGGATTTCCCCTGAATGGATCCCTTGTACTGTCATCAGTTGGCTCCCTCTGATTGGTCACTTTCACTTCCAACTTCCCCTGATTGGTATTCTTCCTGCATGATACGCTCATGTTCCTGTGATGTGTGTGGGGCAGGGGGCCTCCTCTTCACCTTGTGTTTCACCTTGCTCATGTGGTCTTACAAACAAAGGATCACACACTGACCTCCTCCCTTTTGAATCCATCTGTTATCATCTCAAAATTCGGTCGAAATTTCGTTCTCCACAAACTGGCAGCGGCATTTATTACGTGCATAGCAGCTTACAAAGCTCAGCGAATGCATCATCAAAAGCCACCTCCTACCAGCTGCACCACTAGCCTCACACACTGCTCAAAGCACGACCCTCCCCAATCAATCACCTGTCAACAATATCTACCAAACATGAGGCACACCTCCCATTCATAGCTTCACCTCACCCAATTGGAGGAGACGGTGCTGGCCATTCTTGGCAGGGGCATGACTGAGCCCTTGGCCAGCGGCCTGGCTGAAAGGATACAAGAAGCTGGTATCCTCATATGTTATCGTTCTTCTCACATGCAACTTTTGCTTTGCCGCCCTCCCCTCACCACAGCTCCACCCATGTGCCTTCCTCATTTCACTCACCCATGAAATGTAGCCAGCCCAGCCAGCATCTGATCAAGAAGAGGGTGAGAAAAGTGAAGAAGAAACACCGTCACTCGATTTGACATTCCCAGCCAGCAGCTCCTCAAGGTTGATCGGCAACACCACTTGCAGTGTCCCCGCTGAAAGTCAGCAGCCTTCCACCAGCCATGCTGCAGTCATGGTGTGACAACAGTAGGATAGGCAAAGTCACACACAAGAGAGTCACGAAGGGAATGCATAAGAGTGATGAGTTGATATCTTGATGTCATATTGGATAGATAGATGTATAAAGTTAGATTGGATAGTTTGCTTTGTGGTGGATTTTGTTTCAGGATTGTGGCCATGAGGAGACAGTGAGGGTCAGCAACAGAGTGAAGGTAAGGTGTGGAACAAATGTTGAAAGGGGAATTGGGATTGTGGTCACTGAAACCACAGTGGGATGATTCCATCCCGGATGTCCCAGCCAGAAAGGGGCTGTCTGTGTTGCATCCATCCATCTGCGTCTTCCTCTTACCTCTGCAAGCAGATGCTGAAATTTGAATTAAAAGCATAAGAGGCTGGAAATACTCAGCAGGTTAGGCAGAATCTCGACCTGCGATGTGAAATATGTTTTTCTCTCCATGGATGCTGCCTGACCTGCTGAGTAATTCCCGAGTTTTTTTAAATCATCGCCGAGGCCTTTTGTTCTACAGTTCGGTTGTTCAGTTATTCTGTTGTGTGGTAGTTTTATTGTTCAGTAGTTCTGTATTTCTATTGCTCAGTAGCTTTGTAGTTCTATTGTTCACTAGTTCTTTAGTTCTATTGTTCAGTAGTTCTATTGTTCAGTAGATCTATTGTTCAGTAGTTCTGTAGTTCTATTGTTCTCTAATTCTGTAGTTCTATTGTTCAGTCGTTCTATTGTTCACCAGTTCTGTAGTTCTATTGTTCAGTAGCTTTGTAGCTCTATTGTTCTGTAGTTCTGTAGTTCTATTATTCTGTAGTTGTATTGATCAGTAGCTCTGTAAAAGTATTGTTCTGTAGTTCTGTGGTTCTGTTGTTCAGTAGTTCCTTTGTTCAGTAGTGCTCTGGTTCCATTGTTCAGTAGTACTGTGGTTCTATTGTTCAGTAGATGTGGAGCTCTACTTTTCTGTAAGTCTGTAGTTATGTAGTTCTTCTTTTCTGCCGATCTATTGTTGCATAGTCCTATTGTTAAGTAATTCTATTGTTCCATAGTTATATTGTTCAGTACTTCCATAATTGTATTGTTCAGGAGTTCTGTCGCTCTATTGGACATTAGTTATATAGTCCTGCATAGTTCAGTAGTTCTTTATTCTATTGGTCTGTCGTTCTGTAGTTGTATTGTTCAGTTTTTCTGCATTTCTATTTTTCATTAGTTCTGTAGTTCTATTGTTCAGAAGCTTTTTTGTTCCATAATTCTTTTGTTCAGTAGATCTCTAGTTGTGTTGTTCTGTTGGCCTATTGTTCTATTATTCTGTAGCTCTATAGTTCTCTAGTTTTGTAGTTCAGTCCTTCTTTAGTTCTGTAGTTCTATTGTTCAGTAGTTCTGTAGTTCTATTGTTTTGTAGTTCTGTAGTTCTATTGTTCACTAATTCTGTAGTTCTATTGTTCAGTAGTTCTGTAGTTCTATTGTTCTGTAGTTCTATTGTTCAGTAGTTCTGTAGTTATATTGTTCAGTAGTTCTGTAGTTCTATTGTTCAGTAGTTCTGTAGTTCTATTGTTCAGTAGTTCTGTAGTTCTATTGTTCAGTAGTTCTATTGTTCAGTAGTTCTGTAGTTCTATTGTTCAGTAGTTCTATTGTTCAGTAGTTCTGTAGTTCTATTGTTCAGTAGTTCTGTAGTTCTCTTGTTCAGTGGTTCTGCAGATCTATTGTTCAGCAGTTCTATTGTTCAGTTGTTCTGTTCTATTGTTCAGCAGTTCTGTAGTTCTCTTGTTCAGTAGTTCTGCAGATCTATTGTTCAGCAGTTCTATTGTTCAGTAGTTCTTTAGTTCTATTGTTCAGTAGTTCTGGAGTTCTATTGTTCAGTAGTTCTGTAGTTCTATTGTTCGGTAGTTCTGTAGTTCTATTGTTCAGTAGTTCTATTGTTCAGTAGTTCTGTAGTTCTATTGCTCAGTAGTTCTGTAGTACTATATTTTATTAGTTCTGATCGTATAATTATATGTTCAGAAGTTCTTTTGTTCTGTGGTTGTGTATTTCTATTTTTCATTAGGTTTGTAGCTCTATTTTTCTGTAATTCGTTTGTTCCATTGTTCTATAGTTGTGTGCTTCTGTTGTTCAGCATCTCTGTTTATTGTACATCTAATGTTCAGTAGTTCTTTAGTTCTATTTTTCAATAGTTCTGATCATCTATTTTTCTGTAATTCTGTACTTCTATTGTTCAGTAGTGCTATTGTTTAGTAGTTCTGTAGTACTATTGTTCAGTGTTTCTCTAGTTCTATCCAGTAATTCGTAGTTATATTGTTCATTAGTTCTATTGTTCAATGTTTCTATAATTCTATTGTTCACTAATTCTGTGGTTCTATTGTTCAGTGGTTCTGTTGTTCTATTGTTCAGTAGTTCTATTGTTCATTAGTTCTGTAGTTCTATTTATCAGTAGTTCTGTAAATCTATTGTTCAGTAGTTCTGTAGTTCTTTTGTTCAGTAGTTCTGTAGTTCTATGTTTCAGTAGTTCTATTGTTCAGTATTTCTTTCGTTTTATTGTTCAGCAGTTCTGTAGTTCTATTTTTCAGTAGTTCTGTAGTTCTATTTTTTATTATTTCTGTTCTTATGATTATAAGTTCAGTAGTTCTTTTGTTCAGTAGTTCTGTAGTTTTATTGTTCAGTAGTTCTGTAGTTCTATTTTTCTGTAGTTCTGTTGTTCAGTAGTACTTTAGTTCTATTTTTCACTAGTTCTGTCATTCTATTGTTTAGTAGTTCTGTATTTCTATTGTTCAGTAGCTCTGTAGTTCTGTTGTTATGTACATCTATTGTTCAGTAGTTCTGTAGTTCTATTGTTCAGTGTGTCTGTAGTTCTATTGTTCACGAACTCTGTAGTTGTTTTGTTTGGTAGTTCTGTAATTCTATTGTTCTGTAGTTCGGTAGTTCTATTGTTCGATTCTTCTATTGTTCAGTGTTTCTGTAGTTCTATTGTTCAGTGTTTCTGTAGTTCAATTGTTCAGTAGTTGTGTAGTTCTGTTGTTCAGTCGTCCGATTGCGATAATTACAGAAGAGTTTGCCTGCTATCTGCCACAGGTAAAGTCATCGCAAGGATCCTCCTCAATCACCTTCTCCCAGTGGCCGAATAGCTCCTCCCAGAGTCGCAATGCGGATTCCGCCCACTAAGGAGCACAATGGACATGATCTTCACCGCATGTCAATTACAAGAGAAATGCAGGGAACAGCGCCAACCACTGTACATGGCCTTCTTTGATCTCACAAAGGCCTTCGACACTGTCAACCGTGAGGGATATTGGAGTGTCCTCCTCAAATTCGGCTGCCCTCAAAAGTTTGTCACTATCCTCCGCCTGCTTCACGATGACATGCAAGCCGTGATCCTGGCCAATGCTTCCACCACAGACCCAATTCACGTATGAACCGGGGTCAAGCAAGGCTGTGTCATTGCACCAATGCTGTTCTCAATCTTCCTTGCTGCAATGCTCCATCTCGCCCTCAGTAAGCTCCCCACTGGAGTGGAGCTATTTTGCAGAACAAACGGGAAACTGTTCCACCTCCGTCGCCTCCAGTCCAGATCCAGGGTCTTCCCATCATCTGTCATCGAATTACAGTATGCAGACGATGCTTGCGTCTGCACTCACTCGGAGGTCGAACTCCAAACCATCGTAAATACCTTCACCGAAGCATACAAGAGCATGGGCCTTACACTAAACATCCGTAAGACAAAGGTCCTCTACCCACCTGCCCCCGCCACACAGTGCTGCCCCCCGATTATCAAAATCCACAACATGGCCTTGGACAATGTGGACCATTTTCCATACCTCGGGAGCCTACTGTCAACAAGGGCAGACATCGACGACCAAGTCCAACACCACCTTCAGTGTGCCAGTGCAGCCTTCAGTCGACTGAGGAAGAGAGTGTTTGAAGACCAGGACCTCAAACTCGGCATTAAGCTCATGGTGTGCAGGGCAGCAGTGATACCTGCCCTGCTGTATGCCTCAGAGACATGGACCATGTACAGCAGGCAGCTCAAAGCACTGGAGTGGTACCACCAATGCTGCCTCCGCAAGATCCTGCAAATCCATTGGCATGATAGGCGCACCAACGTCAGTGTTCTTGCTCAGGCCAACATCCCCAGCATCGAAGCTCTGACCACGCTCAATCAGCTCTGATGGATGGGTCACATTGTCCGCATGCACGATATGAGACTCCCAAAACAAGTGCTCTATTCGGAACTCCGGCACGGCAAGAAATTCCCAGGTGGGCAGAGGAAACGCTTCAAGGACACCCTCAAAGTCTCCGTGAAAAAGTGTAAACATCCCCACCGACACCTGGGATTCCCTGGCCCAAGACCACACAAAGTGGAGGAGAAGCATCTGGGAAGGCGCTGTACACCTCGAGTCTCTTCGCCGGGAGCAAGCGGAAGCCAAGCACAGGCAGCGCAAGGAGCGCACATCAACCCAAGCATCCCACCCAACCGCCCCTTCAACCACCATCTGCCCCACCTGTGACAGAGACTGTAGGTCTCGCATTGGACTCATCAGTCACCTGCGAACTCATTTTTAATGTGGAAGCAAGTCATCCTCGGTTCCAAGGGACTGCCTAAGAAGAAGAGTTGTGTAGTTCTAATGTTCAATAGTTCTGTAGTTCTATGGTTCAGTAGTTGTGTAGTTCTATTGTTCAGTGTTTCTGTAATTCTAGTGTCAGTGTTTCTGTAGTTCTATTGTTCAGTGTTTCTGTAGTTCTATTGTTCAGTGTTTCTGTAGTTCTATTGTTCAGTGTTTCTGTAGTTCTATTGTTCAGTGTTTCTGTAGTTCTATTGTTCAGTGTTTCTGTAGTTCTATTGTTCAGTGTTTCTGTAGTTCTATTGTTTCGTGTTTCTGTAGTTCTATTGTTCAGTGTTTCTGTAGTTCTATTGTTCAGTGTTTCTGTAGTTCTATTGTTCAGTGTTTCTGTACTCTATTGTTCAGTGTTTCTGTAGTTCTATTGTTCAGTGTTTCTTTACTCTATTGTTCAGTGTTTCTGTAGTTCTATTGTTCAGTGTTTCTGTACTCTATTGTTCAGTGTTTCTGTACTCTATTCCGTGTTTCTGTAGTTCTATTGTTCAGTGTTTCTGTACTCTATTCAGTGTTTCTTTAGTTCTAGTGTCGGTGTTTCTGTAGTTCTATTGTTCAGTGTTTCTGTACTCTATAGTTCAGTGTTTCTGTAGTTCTATTGTTCAGTGTTTCTGTAGTTCTATTGTTCATTGTTTCTGTAGTTCTATTGTTCAGTGTTTCTGTAGATCTATTGTTCAGTGTTTCTGTAGTTCTATTGTTCAGTGTTTCTAGTTCTATTGTTCAGTGTTTCTGTAGTTCTATTGTTCAGTGTTTCTGTACTCTATCGTTCAGTGTTTCTGTACTCTATTGTTCAGTGTTTCTGTAGTTCTATTGTTCAGTGTTTCTGTAGTTCTATTGTTCAGTGGTTCTGTAGTTCTATTGTTCAGTGTTTCTGTAGTTCTATTGTTCAGTGTTTCTGTAGTTCTATTGTTCAGTGTTTCTGTAGTTCTATTGTTCAGTGTTTCTGTAGTTCTATTGTTCAGTGTTTCTGCAGTTCTATTGTTCAGTGTTTCTGTAGTTCTATTGTTCATTAGTTCTGTAGTTCTATTGTTCAGTGTTTCTGTAGTTCTATTGTTCAGTAGTTCTGTAGTTCTATTGTTCAGTAGTTCAGTAGTTCTATTGTTCAGTAGGTCTGTAGTTCTATTGTTCAGTAGTTCAGTAGTTCTATTGTCAGTGTTTCTGAAGTTCTATTGGTCAGTAGTTCAGTAGTTCTATTGTTCTGTAGTTGTGTATTTCTATTTTTCATAAGCGTTGTAGCTCTATATTTCTGTAATTCTATAGTTCCGTTGTTCTACAGCTCTGTAGATCTGTTGTTCAGTAATTCTGTTAATTTGTAGAGCAAATGTCCAGTAGTTCTGTAGTTCTATTTTTCAATAGGTCTGATCATCTATTTTTCTGTAGTTCTGTAGTTCTATGGTTCTCTAGTTCTATTCTGCAGTTGCTCTGTAGATCTATTGTTCAGTAGTTCTATTGTTCAGTAGTTCTGTAGTTTATTCAGTCGCTCTATTGATCAGTAGTTCTGTGGTTCTATTTCTTAATAGTTCTGTGCTTCTGTTTATTAGTTCAATAGTTCTATTGTTCTGCAGTTGTGTATTTCTATTTTTCATTTGCTTTGTAGCTCTATTGTTCTGCAATTCTTTAGTTCCATTTTTCTATAGTTCTATAGTTCTGTTGTTCATTGTTTCTGTTAATTTGTAGATCTAATTTTCAATACTTGTGTAGTTCTATTTTTCAATAGATCTGACCATCTATTTTTCTGCTATTCTGTAGTTCTATTGTTCAGTATTTGTGTAGCTCTATTATTCTGTAATTCTTTTGTATTCTTCAACAGTTCTGTAGTTCCACTATTATGTAGCTGTTTTTTCTGTACCTTTTGTAGCTCTATCTCTGTAATACTGGAGTTCAGTAATAATGTTTTTCTCTAGTCCCGTTGATCTGGAGTCATTTTGTTCAATATTTCTCTAGTTCTATTTTCCTGCAATTTTTCAGTTCTATGTTCCCCTTTTTCTGTAATTCTGTAGTTCTATTGTTCAGTAGATCTGTAGTTCTATTGTTCAGTAGTTCTGTAGTTCTATTGTTCAGTAGTTCTATTTTTCAGTAGTTCTGTTTTTCTATGGTTCATTAGTTCTGTAGTTCTTTTGTTCAGTAGTTCTATTGTTCTGTAGTTCTATTTTTCAGTACTTCTGTTTTTCTATGGCTCAGTAGTTCTGTAGTTCTTTTTTTCAGTATTTCTATTGTTCAGTAGTTTTGTAGTTCTATTGCTTAGTAGTTCTGTAGGTCTATCGTTCAGTAGTTAAGTTGTTCTATTGTTTAGCAGTTCAGTTTATCTATTGATCTGTAATTCTATATTTCTATTGTTCAGCAGTTCTTTAGTTCTACTGTTATGTAGTTCTGTTTTCTATAGCTTTGTAGCTCTATCTCTGTAATACTGTAGTTCATTATTTCGGTTTTCTCTAATTCTGTTGATCTGGAGTCCTTTTGATCAATATTTTCCTGTAATTTTTCAGTTCTGTGTTCCTGTTTATCTGTAATTCTATAGTTCTGTTGTTGTGTTCTATTGTTCTGTTGTTCTGTAATTCTTTAGATCTATGGTTCAGTAGTTCTGTAATTCTATTGTTCTGTGTTTGTGTAATTCTATTTTTCTTTAGCTTTCTAGCTGTATTTTTCTGTAATTATGTATTTCTGTAGTTCAATTGTTCTGTAGTTCTATTGTTCAATCGCTTTGTTTTTTTGTACTTACATTGTTCAGTAGTTATATTGTTCAGTATTTCTGTAATTGTAATGTACTTTAGTGCAGTAGGTATATTTTCTTGTAGCTCTTTAATACTATTTTTCAATAGTTCTGTAGTCCTGTCGTTCTATTGTTCTGTAGTTCTATTTTTCAGTAGTAATATTGTGCAGTAGTTCTGTAGTTCTCTTGTTCTGTAGATGTGTAGCTCTATTTTTCTGTAGCTTTGTAGCTCAATTTTTCTGTATTTCTTTAATAATTTAGTTCAATTGTTCAGTAGTTCTAACGTTTATTAGTTACATTGTTCAGTAGTTCTGCAATTGTATTGTAGTGTAATTCTGTAATTCTGCAGTTCTATTTTTCTGCAGTGCAATTGTTCTGTTGTTCTGCAGTTCTATAGTTGTGCAGTTCTATTTTTCTGTAGCTGTGTAGTTCTATTTTTCCTTAATTCTGTATTTCTGTGCTTCAAACGATCTGTAATTCTTTTGAGCCATAGCTCTTTTGTTCATTAGTTCTAGTGTTCTGTAGTTATATTGTTCAGTAGTTTTGTAGTTCTATTGTTCAGTAATTCTGGTCTTCCATAGTTCTGTAATTGTAATGTTCAGTAGTTCTGTAGTTCTATTGTTCAGAAGTTCTGTAGTTTTATTAAATAAAAGCAGATATTTCTGGAAATATTCAGCAGGCCAGGCAGCATCTGTTGAGAGAGAAACAGAGTTAACTTTTCAGGTCGTTGACCATTGTTCTGAATTGGTCAGTTCTGTAGTTCGCCACTTCTGACAAAGGGTTATCGACCTGAAACATGAACTGTGTTTCTCCCGCCACAGATGCTGCCTGACCTGTTGTGTCTTTCCAGCATTTCCTGTTTTTATTTCAGTTTTTCAGCATCTGCAGTGTTTTGCTTTTCTTCGCTCGTTCTATTGTTCTGTTGTTCTGTAGTTCTGTTGTTCAGTAGTTCTGTAGTTCTGTTGTTCATTAGTTCTGTAGTTCTATTGTTCAGTAGTTCTGTAGTTCTATTGTTCATTAGTCCTGTAGTTCTATTGTTCAGTTGTTCTGTAGTTCTGTTGTTCATTAGTTCAGTATTTCTATTGTTCAGTTGTTCTGTAGTTCTGTTGTTCATTAGTCCTGTAGTTCTATTGTTCAGTAGTTCTGTTCTGTAGTTCTTCTGCTCTGTAGTTCTGTTGTTCATTAGTTCAGTATTTCTATTGTTCAGTAGTTCTGTCGTTCTGTTGTTTATCAGTTCTGTAGTTCTTCTGCTCTGTAGTTCTATGTTTCTGTATCTTTGGAGCTCTATCTCTGTAATGCTGCAGTTCAGTAGTTCTGTTTTTCTGTAGTTCTGTTGGTCTGTAGTCCTTTTGTTCAATATTTCTTTAGTTCTATTGTCCTGTAATTTTTCAGTTCTGTGTTCCTGTTTTTCTAGAGTTCTATAGCTATATTGTTTAGTATCCTGGTGCTCTGTTGTTCTGTAGTTCTATTTTTCAGTTGCTCTGTAGTACTATTGTCCTGTAGATGTGTAGTTCTATTTTTTTGTAGATTTGTTGCTCAATTTTTCTGTAATTCTGTGTTTCTATTGTTCAGTTGTTCTATTCTCCAGTAGTAATATTGTTCAGTAGTTCTGTAGTTCTATTTTTCAGTACTTTTGTTATTTTGCTTATGAGTTCTGTAGTTCTATTGTTCAATAGCTCTATTGTTCAGTAGTAATGTAATTGTACTGTTCTGTAGTTCTTAAGAACATTAGAACATAAGAAATAGGAGCAGGAGTAGGCCAATCGGCCCCTCGAGCCTGCTCCGCCATTCAATAAGATCATGGCTGATCTGATCCTAACCGCCAATCCACTATCACAGAACCATCTTCTGAATCTAACAGAATTAGACACACGAAAAAGGAGCAGGATCAGCCTACACGGCCCCTGGGCCCACTCCGCTACACACAGGGCCATGACCGATCCGAACATAGACTCATGTCCAAATTCCTGCCCGCTCCCCGTAACCTTTAATTCCCTTTACTTCTAGGAATCTGTCTATTTCTCTTTTAAATTTATGTAATGATGTAGCTTCTACAGCTTTTTGGGGCAGCATATTCCATGGACCTACCACCCTCTGAGTGAAGTAGTTCCTCCTTATCTCAGTTTTGAAAGAGCAGCCCCTTATTCTAAGATTATGCCCCCTAGTTCTAGTTTCACCCTTCATCGGGAACATCCTCGCCGCATCCACCCGATCCAACCCCTTCACAATCTTATATGTTTCAATAAGATCGCCTCTCATTCTTCTGAACTCCAATGAGTAGAGTCCCAATCTACTCAACCTCTCCTCATATGTCCATCCCCTCATCCCCAGGATTTACCGAGTGAACCTTCTTTGTACTGACTCGAGAGCAAGTATGTCCTTTCTTATGTATGGACACCAAAACTGTACGCAGTATTCCAGGTGCGGACTCACCAATACCTTGGACAACTGAAGCAATACCTCCCTATTTTTATATTCTATCCCCCTAGCAATGAAAGCCAACATTCCATTGGCCTTCTTAATCACATGCTGCACCTGCATAATAACCTTTTGAGTTTCGTGCACCAGAACCGCCAGATCCCTTTGTACTTCAGTACTTTCCAGTTTCTTGCCATGAAGATAATAACTTGGGCCTAGACATTCACTAGCCTTAGCGCCGCTTTTGAGGCGCTAGAGGGACGAGCGCCAGAGTTATGGCCAGTTGAAAAATTCCCTGGGGCCCTAAAGCGGCGTTGCACCGGTAGCGCTGCGCCGGCACCGATGATGTCATCGGTGTGCGCAGCGTCCCGGTTGCCATGCCGACGGGCCCCAGCGCCGAAATTCAGTTGCGGCCGCCTCGCCCGTGGCAGCCGCAACTAAGACTCTGGCAACAGAGTCCAATATGTGTTTGCGCCGGCGCATTAAAGGCCCCGCGGCGGCCGGCCGCTTTCCCGCCGGCCGCCTGCCCGCAGCTCCCTCCCCGGACTTCTCCCTGCCCCCCCCGGAACAGATGCAAGCCCGGCACTTGTCCGAGGTGCCGGGCTCATTTTTAAACAGATTTGCGCGGGCCGCGGCCGGGTGCAGGCAGCTCCTCCTTAACGGAAGGAGGAGGCCTGCACTTCCCCAGCCTGCCGCACCGCATCGGGTGCCGCAGCGCCGGAATTGCGGCGATAAACGGCAGTTAGCGCCCTGATCCAGGCGCTAAGACCCTTCAGTAGCGCCGGCAGCCGTTTGGGCGCGGCGCTACTGAATTTTTGGCGCGCGCAGGGGGACTTAGCGCCGGCACTAACTTCCGGCGCTAAAGCCCTGGCTAAGCCAAAACCCAATTTCTAGGCCTTGCTCTACGATTTTTCCTGCCAAAGTGCATAACCTCAAACTTTCCAGTATTGTATTGCATCTGCCAAATCTCTGCCCACTTACTTAGCCTGTCTATGTCCCCTTGCAGGTTTTTTATGTCCTCCTCACTCACTACTTTCCCTCCCATCTTAGTATCATCTGCAAACTTTGATATGTTATACTCGGTCCCCTCCTCCAAATCGTTAATATAGATTGTAAAGAGTTGGGGACCCAGCACTGACCGCTGCAGAACACCACTAGTTACTGATTGCCAGTCTGAGAATGAACCATTTATCCCAACTCTCTGCCTTCTGTTAGATAGCCAATCCTCTATCCATGCCAGAATATTACCCCCAATCCCGTGATTTTTTATCTTAAGCAATAATCTTTTGTGTGGCACCTTGTCAAATGCCTTTTGGAAGTCTAAATACACTACGTCCACTGGTTCCCCTTTATCCACCCTATATGTTACTTCCTCAAAGAACTCCAGCAAATTTGTCAAACATGACTTCCCCTTCATAAAACCATGCTGACTTTGTCCTATTAAATTATGATTATCCAAATGTCCTGTTACTGTCTCCTTAATAATGGACTCCAAAATTTTACCTACCACAGATGTTAGGCTAACTGGTCTATAGTTTCCAGCCTTCTGTCTACTGCCCTTTTTAAATAAGAGTGTTACATTAGCAGTTTTCCAGTCTGCCGGGACCTTTGCCGAATCCAGGGAGTTTTGGAAAATTATTACCAATGCATCCACAATCCCTACCGCCACTTCCCTCAAGACCCTAGGATGTAAGCCATCAGGTCCAGGTGATTTATCCGCCTTGAGTCCCATTATTTTACTGAGTACCACTTCCTTAGTGATTTTGATTGTGTTTAGCTCCTCCCCCCCTTTAGCTCCCTGTTTGTCCAGTGTTTGGATATTCTTAGTGTCTTCTACTGTAAAGATTGATAAAAAATATTCATTCAGTGTTTTTGCCATCTCCATATTTCCCACCATTAATTTCCCGGTCTCATCCTCTAAGGGACCAACATTTACTTTAGCCACCCTTTTTCTTTTTATATAAGTATAAAAACTCTTACTATCTGGTTTTATATTTTTTGCTAATTGACTTTCATAATCTATCTTCCCTTTCTTAATCAATCTTTTTGTTATTTTTTGCTGTCTTTTAAAGATTTCCCAATCCTCTATCCTCCCACTAGATTTGGCTACCTTATATGCCCTTGACTTTATTCGAATACTATCCTTAATTTCTTTACTTAGCCACGGATGGCTGTCTTTTCTTTTACACCCTTTTCTTCTCAGTGGAATATATTTTTTTTGGAAGTTGTAAAATAACTCCTTAAATGTACACCACTGATCATGTATTGTCTTACCCTTGAATCTATTTGCCAATCCACTCTACTCAATTCCGCTCTCATACCTTCATAGTCTCCTTTATTTAAGCTTAGCACGCTTGTTTGAGATCCAACCTTCTCACCCTCTAATTGAATATGGAATTCAACCATGTTATGGTCACTCATTCCAAGGGGATCCTTTACTAGGACATTTTTAATTAATCCTGTCTCGTTACACAGGACCAGATCTAAGGTTGCTTGCCCCCTGGTCGGTTCAGTTACACACTGCTCAAGAAACCCATCCCTAATACACTCAATGAAACATTCTCAAGGCAGCCCTGCCCAATTTGATTTGTCCAATTAATATGATAGTTAAAATCCCCCATAATTATAGAGGTTCCCTTATTACAAGCCTCAACTATTTCCTGATTGATACTCCGTCCAACAGAGTAGCCACTGTTCGGAGGCCTATAGACTACGCCCACTTGTGATTTTTTCCCCTTATTATTCCTTACCTCCACCCAAACTGTTTCATTATCCTGATCTTTTGACCCAATATCATTTCTCCGTATTACAGTGATTCCTTCCTTTATTAACATAGCCACTCCACCTCCCCTTCCTTCCTGCCTGTCCTTCCTGATCGTTAAATAACCTGGTATGTTTAATTCCCAGGCATTGTCACCCTGCAGCCATGTTTCTGTAATGGCCACAAGATCATACCCGTATGTAGTTATTTGTGCCATTAACTTGTCTATTTTGTTACGAATGCTACGTGCATTCAGGTAGAGAACTTTCAAAGATGTTTTGTGACACTTAGTTCCTGCTTTTGCCCTTTTCATTACTTTACCTTTTACTCCATAACTTCTGCCCCTTCCTGACACGCTCTGGTTTTTAATTTCCCCACTGCTACCTAAGTCTATGACCTTCTCTGTTGTCATTTTTATTATTTGCTCTCTAGGAACCTCCCCGCCACTAGTTAGGAAAGCAAAGAGAGGGATTGAAAAAATATGGAACACAAATCTGTACCCAAAGTCAAAGGGTTCAAATGGACCTGGGTGTCCTTATACAAGAATCACTGAACATTAACATGCAGGTGCAGCAAGCAATTAGGAAAGCAAATGCTATGTTGGCCTTTATTACAAGAGGATTTGAGTATAAGAGTAAAGACGTCTTACTGCAATTATATAGGGCCATGATGAGACCACACCAGGAACATTGTGTACAATTTTGGTCTCCTTACCTAAGGAATGATATACTTGCCATAGAGGGAGGCATAAAGGGGTAGGGGGAGAGAGGGGGAACATGGTAGTGAGATAGTTGATCAGCCATGATCATATTGAATGGCAGAGCAGGCTCGATGTGCCAAATGGCCTACTCCTGCTCCTATTTTACTATGTTCTATGTTTCAAATTAAGGTTCGCCAGACTGTTTCCCGGACTAGTTCAAAAGCAGCGGGAACAGAGCGAGAGAGCCAAAACTCGGGAGAGTCCACGCTGAGATACAACAGGCCAGTGAGTGTAAAGAAGTAAAAAGCAATCGAATTCTGACATCCCCAGAAAGCAGGTAAGTGATTGGTTGGTGAGTATTTCTCTATTTCTCGCTTTTTCCCCCAACGTTGAGCGTCTAAATTTAGGTGGACACTGGAGAGGTCCCAGCGGATTGGAAAACCGCTAATGTAACACCCCAATTTAAGAAAGAGGGAGACAGAAAGCAGTAAACTATAGACCAGTTAGCCTAAAATCTGTCATTGGGAAAATGCTGGAGTCTGTCATTAAGGAAGCAGTAGCAGGGCATTTAGAAAAACATACTGCAGTCAAACAGATTCAGCATGGTTTTAGGAAAGGGAAATCATGTTTTACAAATTTGCTGAAGTTCTTTGAGGATGTGACAAGCAGGCTGGACAAGGATGAGCCAGTGGATGTGGTGTATTTGGATTTCTAGAAGGCATTCAATAAGGTGCCACATAAAAGATTACTGCATAAGATAAGTGCTCACGGAGTTGGGGGATATATATTAGCATGGATAGAGAAATGGCTAACTAACAGAAAGCAGAGAGGCGGGATAAATGGGTCATTTTCCGGTTGGCAAACAGTAACTAGTGGGGTGCCACAAGGTCAGTGCTGCGGCCCCAACTATTTACAATCTACATTAATGACTTGGATGAAGAGATCGAGTGTAATGTAGTCAATTTGCAGATGATACAAAGATGGGTGGGAAAGCAAGATGTGCAAAGGACTAAAAGCACCTGCAAAGGGATATAGACAGGCTAGGTGAGTGGGCAAACATTTGGCAGACGGAGTATAATGTGGGAAAGTGCGAGGTTATCCACTTTGGCAGGAAGAATATAAAAGCAAGCTATTATTTAAAAGGAGAGAGATCACAAAATGCTACAGTTCAGAGGGACCTGGGGTCCTTGTGCATGAAATACAAAAAGTTAGCATGCAGGCACAGCAAGCAATCAAAAAGGCAAATGGAATTTTGGCCTTTATTTCAAGGGGGATGGAGTATAAAAGCAGGGAAGTCCTGCTACACCTGTACCAGGTATTGGTGAGACCACACCTTGAGTATGGTGTACAGATTTGATCACCTTATTTAAGCAAGGATATTTTTGCATAAGAGGCAGTTCAGAGATGATTTAGCAGGTTAATTCCAGAGATGAGGAGTTTGACTTATGAGGAAAGTTTGAGTAGGCTGGGCCTATACTTACTGGAATTTAGAAGAATGAGAGGTGATCTTATTGAAACATATAAGATAATAATGATGGGGCTCGACAAGGTAGATGCAGAGAGGATGTTCCCCCTCATGGGGAAATCCAGAACTCGGGGGCACAGTCTCAGAATAAATGGTCGACCTTTTAGAACTGAGATGAGGAGGAACAACTTCTCTCAGAGGGTCATAAATTTGTGGAAGTCTCTGCCCCAGAGAGCTGTGGAGGCTGGGTCATTAAATACATTTAAAGTGGAGATAGACAGATTTTTACAAGATAAGGGAGTGAAGGGTTATGGGGAGCGGGCAGGGAAGTGGCTTTGAGTGCTAAATCAGCCAAGATCTTATTCAATGTCCTATGAGGAGAGATTAAGTAGACCAGGCCTATTTTGTCTCGAGTTTAGAAGAATGAGAGGTGATCTCCTTAAACATACAAAATTCTTACAGGGCTTGACAGGGTAGATGCAGGGTGGATGTTTCCCCTTGATGGAAAGCCAAGAACCAGGGGTCACAGTCTCAGAATAAGTGATCGGCCATTTAGGACTGAGATGAGGAGAAATTTCTTCACTCGGAGGCTGGTGAATCTTTGGAATTCTCTGCCCCAGAGGGCTGTGGAGGCTCAGTCGTTGAGTATATTCAAGACCGAGATCGATAGATTTTTGAATATTAAGGGAATCAAGGGATATGGGGAAAGTGCAGGAAAGTGGAGGTGAGGTAGAAGATTAGCCGTGATCTTATTGAATTGCGGAGCAGGCTCGAGGGGCCGAAACATCGAATGGCTGATTCCTGCTCCTAGTTCTTATGTTCTAAGTCAAAAGAAGGAACTGTGGTAAGAAAAGCCAAGGTGGCTGACTGGTTATGTACAAAGACAAAAAAGATTTCAACAGAAATGTTTCTCTAAATTAAAGGCATTTATTTAATACTCAATTAAACAGAAGAAAACAAAGGCTGCTATTAGATCAGCAAAAAGGCTCATGGAACATGTAGACAGCTGTGAAAGTAATAGGAAAACTTTTTTAAAGTGTGAAGAGCTCCTTCCTGGGTGAACAGTCCAAGCTGGTCATAGTCCAAGAGTCGCCGGGCCGGTCAAGCACCTCCCTTTCTTCTGAACTTTTCGCCCCATTTTCTCTTCGAACCATAGAATCATAGAAAGTTACAGCACGGAAGGAGGCCATTCCGGCCCATCGTGTCCGCGCCGGCCGACAAAGAGCTATCCGGCCTAATCCCACTTCCCAGCTCTTGGTGCGAAGCCCTGCAGGTTAGAGCATCCCAAGTGCACATCCAAGTACTTTTTAAATGTGGTTAGGGTTCCTGCCTCTACCACCCTTTCAGGCAGTGAGTTCCAGACCCCCACAACCCTCTGCTTGAAGAAATTTCCCCTATAATCCACTCTAAAGCTTCCCCCAATTACTTTAAATCTGAGCCCCCTGGCTTTTGACCGCTCTGCTAAGGGAAATAGGTCCTTTCTGTCCACTTTATCTATGCCCCTCATAATTTTATACACCTCAATAAGGTCTCCCCTCAGCCTCCTCTGTTCCAAGGAAAACAGACCCAGCCTGTCCAGTCTTTCCTCATAGCTAAGATTCTGTACTCCCAGCAACATTTATTAAATAAAAATAGAAAATAATGGAAATACTCAGCAGATCAGCCAGCATCTTTGGAGAGAAACGCAGAGTTAATGCTTCAGTGCGAGGACCCTTCGTCAGAACTGGCGAAATGCATAACTGTCCGGTTCTGATGAATTGTCATTGATCTGAAAAGTTTAATATATTTCTCTCACCACAGATGCTGCCTGACCTGCTGAACATTTCGATAATTTTCTGTTTTTATTTCATATTTGTAGCAACCGCAGTATTTTGCTATTGTTCTCTAGTTTTATTGTTCAGTAGTTCAGTAGTTCTGTTGTTGTGTAGTTCTATGGTTCTGTTGTTCTCTAGTTCTATTGTTCTGTAGTTGTGTATTTCTTTTCTGTTGTTTTGTAGCTCTATTTCTCTGTATTTCTGTAGTTCTGCAGCTCAATTGTTCAGTAGCTCTTTTGTTCAGTAGTTCTCTTTTTCAGTCGTTATATTTTTTCAGGAGTTCTGTAATTGGATTGTTCCATAGTTCTATTGTTCATTGGTTCTGTAGTTCTATTATTCAGTAGTTCTGTAGTTCTTTAGCTCTATACGTCTGTAGTTCAGTAATTCTATTGTTCAGTAGTTCAGTACTTCTATTTTTCTCTAATTCTGCAGTCCTGTTGCTCAGTAGTTATATTGTTCTGTTGGTCAGTAGTTCTGTAGTTCTATTGTTCAGTGGTTCTGTAGTTCAATTGATTGGCAGTTCTCTAGTTATATTGCCCAGTAGTTCTATTGTTTGTAGCTCTGTAGTTCTACTGTTCATTAGTTATGTAGTTCTATTTATCTTTTGTTGTGCAGTTCTATTGTTCTGTAGCTTATTGCTCAGTAGTTCTGTATTTCTATTTTTCTGCAGTTCTGTAGTTTTATATAGTTCAGTAGTTCTATTGTTCAGTAGTTCTATTGTTCAGTAGTTCTATTGTTCAGTGGTTCTATTGTTCTGTAGTTCTATTGTTCAGTAGTTCTATTGTTCTGTAGTTCTATTGTTCAGTAGTTCTATTGTTCAGTAGTTCTATTGTTCAGTAGTTCTATTGTTCAGTAGTTCTATTGTTCTGTAGTTCTATTGTTCAGTAGTTCTATTGTTCTGTAGTTCTATTGTTCTGTTGTTCTATTGTTCAGTTGTTCTATTGTTCTGTAGTTCTATTGTTCTGTAGTTCTATTGTTCTGTAGTTCTATTGTTCTGTAGTTCTATTGTTCTGTAGTTCTATTGTTCAGTAGTTCTATTGTTTAGTAGTTCTATTGTTCTGTGTTTGTGTAGCTCTAATTTTCAGTAGCATTGTAGCTTTATTTTTCTGTAATCTCTAGTTCTGTAGTTCTATTGTTCAGTCGTTCTATATTTCTATAGTTCTGTAGTTCTTTTGTTATATTGTTCTGTAGATCTCTTGCTCTGTAGATCTATTGTTCAGTAGTTCTATTGTTCTCTATGGTGTGGAGATGCCGGTGTTGGACTGGGGTGGACAAATGTAAGAAGTCACACAACACCAGGTTATAGTCCAACAGCTTTATTTGGAATCACAAGCTTTCGGAGCGCTGCTCCTTCATCAGGTGAAGGAGCTAGTTCTATTCTTCAGTAGTTCTGTCATTCTATTGTTCATTTGTTCTGTTGTTGAAAATCTAGAGTTCCCTGGATGTCAAGGTGCATACAGGGTAGGATAAGGCAAAAAAAAGGAAGCTTGTGAGAGATACTGAGAGCTAAATACTGCAGAAAGCCGAGAGGAGTATAGAAAGTGCAGGGGTGAAATTAAAAAGGAAATTCGGAAAGCAAAATGAGGCATTGAAAAAATATGGAAAACAAATATGTACCCAAAGTCAAAGGCCTAGAAATTCAGTGGGCTGCGCCACCCGTTAGCACCCAAAGAGGGCACTTAGTGGGTTTTACGCCACTGGCCATGCCTCCGGCTAAATTTAGCGGGACGCTAATGGCGGCGCTAGCCGTTAACGCTGCGCCACTACCGATGATGTCATCGGTGTGCGCAACACCCCGCTACCGCCCCGATCGCAAAATTTGGTAGCGCCCCCTGCTTTAACGCGGCGGTAGAGGCGCGGAGGTGCGGGCAGCCATTTTTTTTGCTGGCCGCCTGCCAGCACCTCTTCGGGCCGCCGTCCCCGGCCTCCTGAGCATCCCACCCCCACATTGTGCCGGCTGTATCCCAGGAGCGCGGCACTTCTCCTCGGTGCCGGGCTCTTTTGCCGGTACTCGCGATCGCCAATCGCGCTGCAACAGGCCCCTCCCCGTTAGGAAGGGGAGGAAGGCCTGCAGTACCACAGCACGCCATGCCGCAGCTGCAGTGCCCCAAGAGGGATGCGGGGCACCTCGAGAAGCGCTACGCTTCCGTCTGGGGCACTGAAACTGAATTTCCGGTGGGCGTTCGCGACTCCTTCCAGGGGGTACTTCTGGCGCCCTGGCGAGACAGTGAATTTCTAGGCCAAAGTGTTCAAATGGACCTGGATGTCCTTATACACGAATCACTGAAGATTAACCTGCAGGTGAGGCAAGCAATTAGGAAAGCAAATGCTACGTTGGCGTTTATTACAGGAGGATTTGAGTATAAGAGTAAAGACGTCTTACTGCAATTATATAGGGCCCTGATGAGACCACACCAGGAACATTGTGTACAGTTTTGGTCTCCTTACCTAAGGAAGGACATACTTGCCATAGAGGGAGGCATAAAGGGGTAGGGGGAGAGAGGGGTAATATGGTAGTGAGATAGATGATCAGCCATGATCATATTGAATGGTGGAGCAGCTCAAAGTGCCGAATGGCCTACTCCTGCTCCTATTTTACTATGTTCTATGTTTCAAACGAAGGTTCGCCAGGCTGTTTCCCGGAATGGTTCAAAAGCAGCGGGAGCAGAGCGAGAGCGCCAAAACCCGGGAGAGGTCAAAAGCAGTGGGAGCAGAGCGAGAGCGCCAAAACCCGGGAGAGGTCAAAAGCAGCGGGAGCAGAGCGAGAGCGCCAAAACCTGGGGAGTTCTAAAGCAGCGGCAGCAGAGCGAGAGCGACAAAACCCGGGAGATTTGACGCTGAGATACAACGGACCAGTGAGTGTAAAGAAGTAAAAAGCAATCGAATTGTGACGTCACCAGAAAGCAGGTAAGTGATTGGTTGGTGAGTATTTCTCTCTTTCTCGCTTTTTTCCCCAAACTTGAGCGTCTAAATTTAGGTGGACTCTGGAGAGCTCCCAGCGGATTGGAAAATCGCTAATGTACCTACCCAGTTTAAGGAAGAGGAAGACAGAAAGCAGAAAACTATAGACCAGTTAACCTAACATCTGTCGTTGGGAAAATGCTGGAGTCCTTCATTAAGGAAGCAGTAGCAGGGCATTTAGAAAAACATACTGCAGTCAAACAGAGCCTGCATGGTTTTAGGAAAGGGAAATCATGTTTAACAAATTTGCTGGAGTTCTTTGAGGATGTGACAAGCAGGGTCGACAAGGGTGAGCCAGTGGCTGTGGTGTATTTACATTTCTAGAAGAAATTTGATAAGATACCACATAAAAGGTTACTGCATAAGAAAAGAGCTCACGGTGTTGGGGGAAATATATTAGCACGTCTAGAGAATTGGCTAACTAACATAAAACAGAGAGTTGGGGTAAATAGGTCATTTTCTGGTTGGCAAATGGTGACAAGTGGGGTGCCGCAGGGATCGGTGCTGGGGCCTCAACTATTTTCAATCTACATTAATCACTTGGCTGAATGGATCGAGTGTAATGTAGCCAAGTTTGCAGATGACACAAAGATGGGTGGGAATGCAAGATGTGCAGAGGAGTCAAAGAATCTGCAAATGGATATAGACAGGCTAGGTGAGTGGGCAAACATTTGGCAGATGGAGTATAATGTGGGAAAGTGCGAGGTTATCCACTTTGGCAGGAAGAATAAAAAAGCAATCTATTATATAAATGGAGAGAGATTACAAAATGCTACAGTTCAGACGGACCTGGGGTCCTTGTGCATGAAACACAAAGAGCTAGCATACAGGCACAGCAAGTAATCAAAAAGGCAAATGGAACTTTGGCCTTTATTTCAAGGGGGTTGGAGAAAAAAAGCTGGGAAGTCCTGCTACAACTGTACAAGGTATTGGTGAGACTACACCTTGAGTACGGCGTGCAGATTTGGTCTCCTTATTTAAGCAAGGATATACTGACATTGCAGGAAGTTCAGAGACGATTCACTAGGTTAATTCCAAAGATGAGGAGTTTGACTTATGAGGAAAGTTTGAGCAGGTTGGACCTATTATCATTGGAATTTAGAAGAATGAGAGGTGATCTTATCGAAACATATAAGATTCTGAGGGGGCTCGACAGGGTAGATACAGAGAGGATGTTCCCCCTCATGGGGAAATCCAGAACTCGGTGGCACAGTCTCATAATAAATGGTCGACCTTTTAGAACTGAGATGAGGAGGAACTTCTTCTCTCAGAGGGTCATAAATTTGTGGAAGTCTCTGCCCCAGAGAGCCGTGGAGGCTGGGTCGTTAAATACATTTAAACTGGAGATAGACAGATTTTTACAAGATAAGGGAGTGAAGGGTTATGGGGAGCGGGCAGGGAAGTGGCTTTGAGTGCTAAATCAGCCAAGATCTTATTCAATGGCGGAGCAGGCTTGAGGAGCCAAGTGACCTATTCCTGCTCCTATGTCTTATATTTTTATGTCCTATGAGGAGAGATTAAGTAGACCAGGCCTATTTTGTCTAGAGTTTAGAAGAATGAGAGGTGATCTCCTTAAACATACAAAATTCTTACAGGGCTTGACAGGGTAGATGCAGGGTGGATGTTTCCCCTTGATGGAAAGCCAAGAACCAGGGGTCACAGTCTCAGAATAAGTGATCGGCCATTTAGGACTGAGATGAGTAGAAATTTCTTCACTCAGAGACTGGTGAATCTTTGGAATTCTCTGCCCCAGAGGGCTGTGGAGGCTCAGTCGTTGAGTATATTCAAGACCGAGATCGATACATTTTTGAATATTAAGGGAATCAAGGGATATGGGGATAGTGCAGGAAAGTGGAGATGAGGTAGAAGATTAGCCGTGATCTTATTGAATTGCGGAGCAGGCTCGAGGGGCCGAAACATCGAATGGCTGATTCCTGCTCCTAGTTCTTATGTTCTAAGTCAAAAGAAGGAACTGTGGTAAGAAAAGCCAAGGTGGCTGACTGGTTATGTACAAAGACAAAAAAGATTTCAACAGAAATGTTTCTCTAAATTAAAGGCATTTATTTAATACTCAACTAAACAGAAGAAAACAAAGGCTGCTATTAGATCAGCAAAAAGGCTCATGGAACATGTAGACAGCTGTGAAAGTAATAGGAAAACTTTTTTAATGTGTGAAGAGCTCCTTCCTGGGTGAACAGTCCAAGCTGGTCATAGTCCAAGAGTCGCCGGGCCGGTCAAGCACCTCCCTTTGTTCTGAACTTTTCGCCCCATTTTCTCTTCGAACCATAGAATCATAGAAAGTTACAGCACGGAAGGAGGCCATTCCGGCCCATCGTGTCCGCGCCGGCCAACAAAGAGCTATCCGGCCTAATCCCACTTCCCAGCTCTTGGTCCGAAGCCCTGCAGGTTAGAGCATCCCAAGTGCACATCCAAGTACTTTTAAATGTGGTTAGGGTTCCTGCCTCTACCACCCTTTCAGGCAGTGAGTTCCAGACCCCCACAACCCTCTGCTGGAAGAAATTTCCCCTATAATCCACTCTAAAGCTTCCCCCAATTACTTTAAATCTGAGCCCCCTGGCTTTTGACCGCTCTGCTAAGGGAAATAGGTCCTTTCTGTCCACTTTATCTAGGCCCCTCATAATTTTATACACCTCAATAAGGTCTCCCCTCAGCCTCCTCTGTTCCAAGGAAAACAGACCCAGCCTTTCCTCATAGCTAAGATTCTGTACTCCCAGCAACATTTATTAAATAAAAATAGAAAATAATGGAAATACTCAGCAGATCAGCCAGCATCTTTGGAGAGAAACACAGAGTTAATGTTTCAGTGCGAGGACCCTTCGTCAGAACTGGCGAAATACATAACTGTCCGGTTCTGATGAATTGTCATCGATCTGAAAAGTTTAATAAATTTCTCTCACCACAGATGCTGCCTGACCTGCTGAACATTTCGATCATTTTCTGTTTTTATTTCATATTTGTAGCAACCGCAGTATTTTGCTATTGTTCTCTAGTTTTATTGTTCAGTAGTTCAGTAGCTCTGTTGTTGTGTAGTTCTATGGTTCTGTTGTTCTCTAGTTCTATTGTTCTGTAGTTGTGTATTTCTTTTCTGTTGTTTTGTAGCTCTATTTCTCTGTATTTCTGTAGTTCTGCAGCTCAATTGTTCAGTAGCTCTTTTGTTCAGTAGTTCTCTTTTTCAGTCGTTATATTTTTTCAGGAGTTCTGTAATTGGATTGTTCCATAGTTCTATTGTTCATTGGTTCTGTAGTTCTATTATTCACTAGTTCTGTAGTTCTATAATTCTGTAGTTCTTTAGCTCTATACGTCTGTAGTTCAGTAATTCTATTGTTCAGTAGTTCTGTACTTCTATTTTTCTCTAATTCTGCAGTCCTGTTGCTCAGTAGTTATATTGTTCTGTTGGTCAGTAGTTCTGTAGTTCTATTGTTCAGTGGTTCTGTAGTTCAATTGATCGGTAGTTCTCTAGTTATATTGCCCTGTAGTTCTATTGTTTGTAGCTCTGTAGTTCTACTGTTCATTAGTTATGTAGTTCTATTTATCTTTTGTTGTGCAGTTCTATTGTTCTGTAGCTTATTGCTCAGTAGTTCTGTATTTCTATTTTTCTGCAGTTCTGTAGTTTTATATAGTTCAGTAGTTCTATTGTTCAGTAGTTCTATTGCTCAGTAGTTCTATTGTTCTGTAGTTCTATTGTTCAGTAGTTCTATTGTTCAGTAGTTCTATTGTTCAGTAGTACTATTGTTCTGTAGTTCTATTGTTCTGTAGTTCTATTGTTCTGTAGTTCTATTGTTCTGTAGTTCTATTGTTCTGTAGTTCCATTGTTCTGTAGTTCTATTGTTCTGTAGTTCTATTGTTCTGTAGTTCTATTGTTCTGTAGTTCTATTGTTCTGTAGTTCTATTAATCTGTAGTTCTATTGTTCAGTAGTTCTATTGTTCAGTAGTTCTATTGTTCAGTAGTTCTATTGTTCTGTAGTTCTATTGTTCTGTAGTTCTATTGTTCTGCAGTTCTATTGTTCAGTAGTTCTATTTATTCAATAGTTCAGTTCTAATTTTCAGTAGATCTGTAGTTCATTGTTCTATTGATCAAAAGTTCAGTGGTTCTGTTGTTTATCAGTTCTGTAGTTCTATTTTTCAGTATTTCTGTTCTGGAGTTCTATTCTTCTGTAGTTCTGTTTTTCAGTAGTTCTGTAGTACTATTTTTCAGTAGTTATGTAGTACTATTGTTTGGTAATTCTGTTGATCTATTGTTCTATAATTCTGTAGTGCTATTGTTCTGCAGTTGTGTAGTTCTGTTTTTCTCTAGCTTTGTGGCTCTATTTTGGTGTAATGCTGTAGTTCTGTAGTTCTATTTTTGAGTAGTTCTGTATTTTTGTATTCAGTAGTTCTGTAGTTCTATTGTTCATTAGTTATGTAGTGTAAGATATGCGGAATTACCCCTCCCCGTCCAACTGGTAATAGAGTTCGGACTTGAGACTTTTGATAAATTACACGACACACGCGGAATCTGTCTTTAACCTTTTATTGTTCCTAAGACAGATTCAAAACCATGACGATTACTGGAGCAGTCCACCAATAATAGTACAAGAAATCATACGTACAACCACCTGCTGATGATCGGCCCATCAAAAACACTGTCCAGGCCTCTCCTTCCGACTGCAGCCTGATCCTCGTAGGCCACACCATCTTCTTCTGAGTGCATTGCCGATATTCTTTAGCCACTGTGTTTTATACAGCTTGCATGCACATTGAATTGTGCAGATGATCATAAGTCAATCTGTTAGAGCATCAGAATCATGATCAGTCACTCATGCAATATCTATGATAGAGATGCCAAACTATTCTGTCTCCAGCTTGCTGAGATGCGCCCGCCTGTCCCTCCCCCACATGGGAATCCTCCTCGATCCCGGCAATTTCCAGAGCCACCTCCTCTGAGCTGATGAGCTGGGCTACTGAGGGTGGCCCTCCTCCTGTCTTCACTCTTTCCCTCTTATTGTGAGCTCTCTTTCCTGCAATGAGTGACACATGTGGAGTTTGAGTGAGAATGAAGGAGTGAGTGGAGAGAATCCATAGCATAGATGCTTAGAAAGAGAATAAGGGCCCTCACTGTGTGTTGTAAGTTGTTGTCATTGTATCACAGTGACGGGGAGTGCAAGTGCTGCATGGTCGAATAGTTAATTGAAAGCGACCATAGAGAGAGGGAATGGGTAAGGGTGCAGGGATGTCAGTGTCAAGTGGGATGTGGAGGAAGAGGTTGGCAAAGCAGAGTGCTGGTGAGGAGAGGCGATGGGGATCAGATTGAGGGTGATGGGAAAGTCATACTCACTTTTAATGTGCAGAGAAGGCATGAAACCTCTTCCTGAACTGCAGCCAGGTTCTGCGGCACATAGAGATGGCATTGACCTCCTGGGCCACTTGCAGCCACACAGCTTTAGTCTGCTGTGGTGGCTTTTTTTGCCCTGAGGAAGGGAAGAGCACCTCCTTATTAGATCTTGCTCCCTGCACCAGAGCTTGGAGGGAGGGCTCATCAAAGCGAGGTGCACACTTTTGTTTGCTGACGGACATGGTCGGTAAATGAAGTCCTTCATACAATGTCCAAAGCTTTTTCAGTCTCCAGAAGAACCAGGGCTGCTTGCAGGTCTTAAATGCAGCAGTGTTGATGACATAATCGGAGGTGACTTTTTGTATTAACAGACTAATTGGGCCAGTGGTTCAATTAGGGGAAAATCACAATTTTTCAACACTTCGCTTAGGAGCTGGGGTCCTGACACGAATCCCACCTGACACTTCCCAGCCCACCCACACTGGTAAAATCGAGCTCACCATGTCTGCAAAGCTAAGAGGGTTTGTTTTTCCTGTTCTCTATCACTAGCCCCTGCAGTCACAACCGTGTTTCAAGCTTCATCAGTGAAGTACTTGTTACATTCACCAACTTTATTTCACTTCGAAAAATATTTTGGCCTGACAAATATTTCAATATATATCAAAATTAAAATGAATAATTAAGGGTCTGTGTCAGCCTACAGCAGTTCTGTCATTCGCTATTTCAGTAGTTCTATTGTTCAGTAGTTCTGTAGTTCTATTGTTCAGTAGTTCTGTAGTTCTATTGTTCAGTAGTTCTGTCGTTCTATTGTTCAGTAGTTCTGTAGTTCTATTGTTCATTCGATCTCTAGTCCTATTGTTCAGTAGTTCTGAAGTTCTTTTGTTCATTAGTTCTGGAGTTCTATTGTTCAGTAGTTCTGTAGTTCTATTGTTCAGTAGTTCTATTGTTCAGTAGTTCTGTAGTTCTTTTGTTCATTAGATCTCTAGTCCTATTGTTCAGTAGTTCTGAAGTTCTTTTGTTCATTAGTTCTGGAGTTCTATTGTTCAGTAGTTCTGTAGTTCTATTGTTCAGTAGTTCTCTAGTTCTATTGTTCAGTAGCTCAGTAGTTCTATTGTTCAGTAGTTCTGTAGTTCTAATGTTCAGTAGTTCTGTAGTTCTATTGTTCAGTAGCTCTGTAGTTCTATTGTTCAGTAGTCCTGTAGTTCTATTGTTCAGTAGTTCTGTAGTTCTACTGTTCAGTAGTCCTGTAGTTCTCTTCTTCCGTAGTTTATTCTGTTGTTCTTTAGTTCTATTGTTCCATTGTTCTATTGTTCCATAGTTCTATTGCTCAGAAATTATATTGTTCAGTAGTTATGCAATTGTATTTTTCTGTAGTTTTGTGGTTCTATTTTGCTATAGTACTGTAGATCTATATAGTTCAGTATTTCTTTAGTTCTCTAAATCAGCAGTTCAGTATTTATATTTTTCAGCACTTCTGTAGTTCTATTTTTCAGTTGTTCTCTTTTTCTCTAGTTGTATATTTCTGTAGTTCTATTGTTCTGTAGCTGTTTTGTTTAATAGTTATATTTTTCAGTAGTTCTAGAATTGTTTTGCTCTGTAGTTCGGAGGTACTCATTGTTCATTAGTTCGTTAGTTATATTGTTCAGTACTTCTGTAGTTATGTTGTTCAGTACTTCTGTATTTCTATTGTTCAACAGTTCTCTAGTTCTGTTGTTCAGTAGCTCTGTAGTTCTAATGATCAGTTTTTCTGTAGTTCTATTGTTCAGTAGTTCTGTAGTTCTATTGTTCAGTAGTTCTGTAGTTCTATTGTTCAGTAGTTCTGTAGTTCTATTGTTCATTAGTTCTGTAGTTCTATTGTTCAGTAGTTCTGTAGTTCTATTGTTCAGTAGTTCTGTAGTTCTATTGTTCAGTAGTTCTGTAGTTCTATTGTTCAGTAGTTCTGTAGTTCTATTGTTCAGTAGTTCTGTAGTTCTGTAGTTCTATTGTTCAGTAGTTCTGTAGTTCTATTTTTCAGTAGTTCTGTAGTTCACTAGATCTTTAGGTCTATAGTTCTGTAGTTATAGGCCTTGATTTTCATTGGGCCGTGAGGCGGGCTTTTAGGCGTGCGGGGAGTTCAAATCGCAAAACGTAGGGGGCACGACCCACCCCCCCCCGCATGGTTCCCGCCTCCACGCCATTTTAACCTAGGTGTGTCTGATTGACCTGAATCAATCCCGCCTGCAACAGGAGGGCTGGTCTTTAGGGCCCTTAAACAGCACTGATTGGCCTTTATAATCCCATTTTAACAGGCCCTTGACTGTTTAACCCTTTTCCATGCAAAACGCGCCTGGTGCGAGTGACGCCTGTGAAACCTGGCGTGAACACTATTGGCTTACTGACTATCAGCTGCAGGCCCAACATTAAAGAGGATATTTGATCAGACATCATTTGCAGGTGGCAGGACTTTGTTGTTTCAGGTCTGGGGACACTTTTACCAGGCTTAACCACACCTGTGGAAGGTTGGAGCCTCACACACTTCTCCAGTGTGACCCCCTGCGCAACCCCTCTCGCCAGCCTCACTCAGTGCTTCCTCAACTGAGGCATCTACCAGAAGCATGGGAGGCCTTTTTTCCTTCCCCTCTTGGCATTAGAGGACCTCCAGCCCCATTTGCGAAATGACACATGCCACAACTACAGAAGTTGCCATCAGAAAATGTATTTACAATAACCAACTGATGGCATTTTAAAAATAAACACATTTCACCCAAGTGACTACCCTTGTCACTATTAGTGCTTTATTTTCCTTACGCGTGCTCCTACGTAGTGGTTCCCCTGTGGCTTCAGCAGATTTGGAGGTCCCTTGCTCACTTTCCTGCTGCTCCTGTCTCGACACCTTTGGCGGGCATCCTCTGGGATGGCGAGTCTGTGAGGGCTCGCCAGCAGTCTGCTGCTCCTGCGGCTGTGCAGCGGTTGAGACCTCTATCTCCGTTGGGTGTGGACTCCGGCGGAGCTCTGACTGAGGGCTCTGCAGTGGCATGGAAATGTGAGCGCTTGGAGAGGAGCCCCCATTACCTTGAGGGCTGCCACCAACCTCCCTTACATGGGTCAGGTTCCCCTCAGTGCCTTCAATTGGCTTGAGAGCAGCTTGCTGCACATCAGGGGGTCCATGGGGACCCGTTTCTGCAATGGCAGTCCTACTCAGGAGGAATTCCATGAAGGTCTGGTTTCTCTGTTCAATAGATGCCCATCGCTCCTCAAGAGATGTCATTCTATTCTGAACACGCACCATGTTTTCCATACCTTGGCGACTAACCTCCTCCATGGCCGGAGCCCTCCTCTCCTCTACCATAGACAGCCTTACCACGGAGGCAGCAATCATTTCCACGTAGGTAGCCATCCTTTCCGTGTTGATGCGTTCATGCGCCAATGACTGCACAAAGGCTCTGCTCCTGTTTGCTATGGACTCCTCCATTCGCTCCACACTCGCAGCGACCCTAGAGACAAAACCTGCCAGAGACTCCTGCATCTGTGCCTGGAGTTCCATCATCTCTGATCTTACGGATGGACCCAAAGGCAGAGGGTCGACATGTAGCTGAGCTGAGCTGGCAGAGGCCTGTGCCTTCCGACGAGGACTCTCCACTGCTGTCCCTGTCTCCACAATCTGCTGATGCTCACTTGTGAGCTGTGATACACCAGGTGACAACTCTACTCTATGTCCCGAAGGTCCCACCAAGGTGTGAGTGTCTGTGCTGGTGCTGGGTGCGCTTATTTCTGATGACGCTGCGCCCTCAGCGGTTGCAGATTCCTCTGAGGAGTCCAGCTGCTCAGGCTCTTCCTCCATCGGGACGGGGGCTCGCGATGGTCCTGTGGGGGATTCAAGGAAAAAGTTAGAGATGTGATGCCAAGGTTACATGCAAATTGCATTTTGCCGATGATCATAAGTCCATATGATGTAGCTTCAGAATCATTATCAGTAACTCATGCAATGCCACTGAGGGCGATGGAAAACTATTCTGTCACCAGCTTGCGGGGATGCTCCTGCCCGTCCTTCCCCAACGTCCACATCTCGGTCAGCCCCGGCAATCTCCAGCACGCCTTCCTCCCGGGGGGTGAGCTGGGCTAATGTGGTCGGCCCTCCTCCTGTCCTGGCTCGCTCTCTCCTGTTGTGAGCTCTCTTTTCCTGCAATGAGGGAGACAAGTGGAGGTTGAGTGAGAATGAAGGAGTGATTGCAGAGATTGCATAGCATAGATACTTAGAAGGAGACAAAGATGGAGTGAGGTTGCAATACCAAGGGCCCTCCCTGTGTGTTGTCAGTTGTGTTCAAAGCATCAGAGTGAGAGGGAGTGTGAGGGCTGCATGGTGGCATCGTTCAGTGAATGTGAGCATAGGGAGAGAGGGAATGGGTAAGGGTGCATGGATGTGAGTGTCTAGTGGGATGTGCAGGAAGAGATTGCTAAAGCTCAGTGCTGGTGAGGAAAGGCAATGGGGATCAGATTGAGGGCGATGGAAACTTCATACAGTACTTACTTTTCCAGTGCGAAGAAGGTCATGGAATCTTTTCCTGCACTGCAACCACGTTCTTTGTGTTAGCCTCAAGGAGTTGACTTGACCTGCCACCTCTAGCCACACAGCCTTGGACTGGCTGGGAGGCCTCTTCCTCCCTGAAGAAGGAAAGAGGACCTCCCTGTGGGCCCTAGCACCATCCAATAATGCCTGTAGTGAAGCCTCATCAAATTTGGTTGCAGATCTGGCCCTCCCGCTGGCCGTTCCTCCTGTAGGCTCCTGTGCCATCTTAATGGCCCGGAAATTCGGGTCTCCACGGGTGAGTACGCACGGGGTACTCACCCGTAGGCCCGATGGAAGTGCCGGTTTCCTGCATGCACTGCGCATGCGCGGGAAACCGGTACTTCCGTTCCTCTGAACCAAGAGGTTCAGAGGTCGAACGCGTGCGTGGGGGAGGCTGCGCGTGCGCATGGAACTTCGTTTTTTTTTGCATGTTTTTCCGTGAGGGTAAGTCTGCAGACTTTAGAAAGATAAAAAGTAGGAATAAGGCCTGCTTTTTACAAGGTAAGTGGTGAATTAATTAAAATTAAAACATTTTTTCCACAGGTTAATTATTTTTAAATACTTTAAAGCAAGGTAAGTTTATTTTTAGCCCCGTTAGAATATAAAATTATTTTTTTCAAAAATTTAAATTATTGTTTAAAATATTTATTTCATGTAATTTATAGTTTATTTAAAAAGTGTGAATTTTTTAAAAATGTATTTGAAGGTTTAGTTCTATTTTGGAGCCGTAGTATTTATAAGTCTTGACAGCACGTCCTGTCAGACTTATAAATGGAGCATTCCCTGCTCCGATTGGCTGCCCATGGCCCACGTGATCCCAGGGGATGCATCGAACTAACTGCGCCCCTGGGGTATGCAAGCACTGTGCGCCGGCAGCTGGACCAGGCCCTGGATCTGAATTCCACGGGGCCCTACAGCTCAACGGCCGGCGCGCAAAGTAAGCCCAGATCGGGGGCTTGCACCCGCGTGAGGCCCCCGACCCGAATTTCTGGGCCAGTGTTGAAGATTGGAAGCCTGCAGAGGAAGCAAGGCTTGCTGTGGACCTTAAAAGCAGCAGCAATGGTGACGTCATATTCTGCGACTGTCTGACTGGAAATACTCAATTGCCAAGGCTTCCCACACGCTGGAAACCAATTGGCCAATTGTGTTAAATTTGCACCAATCTCACAGACCCATTTACAATCGTGACGGCATCACTAAATTCGGGGAAACTGCCAATTCCCCACACCTGAACTAAAATCGACCCCATATTGTTCTGTTGCAGTCTACTTCTATTTTTCTGTAATTCGGTAATTCTGTAGTTCTATTGTTCAGTAGTTCTATTGCTCAGTCGTTATATTGTTCAGTAGTTCTATAATTGTTTTGTTCTATAGCTCTGTGGTTCTATTGTTCACTAGTTCTGTAGTTCTTTTGTTCACTAGTTCTGTAGTTCTATTGTTCACTTGTTCTGTAGTTCTATTGTTCAGCATTTCTCTAGTTTCATTAAATGACAACAGAACAAGCTGGAAATACTCAGCAGGTCAGGCAGCATCTGTGGAGAGAGAAACAGAGTTAAAGGGCTCGATTTTGTCAGGCCCGAGGAGGGGGATTAGAGGCGTGTGAGGTGTGAAAAATCACAAAAATGGTCGGCGGCTCCGATCCTGCCTCCGAGCAATTTTCCCAGAATCAGGGTTTCAGTCCCCGTTTCCATCCTGCTTCCAACAGATGGGATAGGCCCTTAAGGCCCTTAACAAGCAGTTAATTGCCTCTATAATCCAATTTTGAGCGACCTTTCTGAATTTAACACATTTCCCCCGTGCTGCACGTCTCCTCTGTAGGAACTTTTAGCAGGCCTTCTCATTGTTGTGAAAGTTTGAATCCCAAGACCCCTCTCCAGTCTGACGTCCTGGGAAAACCCTCTCACCCACCTTGACTGAGCGCTTCCTCAACTGAGGCATATACCAGAAGATTGGGGACCATTTAATCCCTTTCCTCCTGGACAGTGGGGAGCGGGTCTGTCGCTGGTCCTGTGGGGGAGTAAAGGAAAGATTTAGACATGTGAGATAAACGTTGCATACATGTTCAACTGTGCAAATGATCATAAGTCAATCTGTTAGAGCATCAGAATCAATATCAGTCAGTCATGCAATGTCAATGAGAGAGATGAAACACTATTCTGCCACCGGCTTGCTCTGATGCGCCCGTCTGTCCGTCCCCCACTTGCGCATCTTCCCCACTCCAACATCACCAGGGCCGCCTCCTCTGCAGTGGTGAGCTGGGCTATTGAGGGTGGACCTCCTCCTGTCCTCGTCCTCTCCCTCTTATTGTGAGCTCTCTTTTCCTGCAATGATGGACACAAGTGGAGTTTGAGTGAGAATGAAGGAGTGAGTGTAGAGAATCCATAGCATAGATGCTTAGAAGGACACAAAGTTGGAGTGAGATCCCAAGACCAAGGGTTAGGGCAGGCCTTAAATCCAGCTGCATTGATGACATCATCAGTGGCGAGTTTCAGTATCAAAAGACTAATTGGGCCAGTGGACCCCACAAGCTGGTATTCAAGAGCCGAATTGGGGCAATATCACACTTTTGTCCCGTCTCACATTGGAGGCGGGGTCCTGCCATGCCGACCACCTGAAATGCCCCCAGCCCGCCCCCAATGACAAAATTCAGCCGACCATGTCTGCTAAACTAAGTGGGTTTGTTCACTATCCCCTGCAGTAACAACTGTGTTTCCTACCTTATCAGAGAAAGACTGCTTGTTACATTCATCAACTTTATTTCACTTTGAAAAACTTTTTGGCCTGGCAAAGTATTTCAATATATATCAAAATTAAGAATTAAAGGTCTAGTTATGCCTACAACAGTTCTGTTGTTCAGTTTTTCTGCAGTTCTGTTGTTTAGTAGCTCGGTACAGGAAACTTTCTGGTATCCGGCACTGACGGGACCGAGCTGGTGCCGTTAGATCAAAACTGCCGTATAAACCAGCGGCAATGTTAAAACATACAGAGCTTTTCAGCTCCGCATGAATCAACAAACCCTGTCGCTTAGCAGCAGCTTCAAAACAGTCGGCTGCAGCTGCAAGCATCTCTAGCTGAAGCTGTTGCTTAGCTACAGACCTTGCAGAGCCTGACTGGGAAAAAAAAAGCAACGAGAAGTAAAAAAACTTATAGAAAACGGCTCCTGAATTTTGCCGGTAGATAGAGCTTTCCGGACTTTTAACCTCCGGTTAACCGAAAGTTTCCTGTATTTCTATTGTTCTGTACTTGTGTAGTTCTGTTTTTCTGCAGATTTTTAGCTATATTTTTTCTGTAATTCTATAGTGTTGTAGTTCTATTGTTCTGTTGTTCTGTAATTCTGTAGTTCTATTGTTCAGTAGATCTATAATTATATTTTTCTGTGGTTCTATTACTCATTTGTTCTGTAGTTCTATTTTTCACTAGTTCTGTAGTTCTCTTGTTCAGTAGTTCTATAGTTCTATTGTTCAGTAATAATTTAGTTCTATTGTTCAGTAGTTCTCTAGTTTTATTAAATAAAAACAAAATGCTGGAGATACTCAGCAGGTCAAGCAGCATCTGTGAAGAGAGAAACAGAGCTAACATTTCAGGTCAATGACCATTCATCAGAACTGGTGAACTACAGAACTGGCCAGTTCTGACAAAGGGTCATCGAACTGAAACGTTAACTCTGTTTCTCGCTGTACAGATATTGCCTGACCTGCTGGGTATTTCCATCATTTTCTGTTTTTATTTCAGTTTTCTGGCTTCCGCAGTATTTTGCTTTTGTTCTCTGGTTTGATTGTTCAGTAGTTCTTTAGTTCTATTGTTCTTTTGTCGTGTTGTTCTGTTGTTCTTTATTTCTACTGTTCCTTAGTTTTCTTTAGCTATTGTTCTGTAGTTCTGTAATTTTATTTTTCAGCAGTTCTGCTGTTCTAGTGTTCTGTTGCTCTGTAGATCTATATAGTTCAGTAGGTCTTTAGTTCAATAGTTCTGTAGTTACATTTTTCAGCAGTTCTGTAATCGTATTTTGTCAGTTCTGTAATTCTACTGTACAGCTGTGCTGTTGCTCGGTAGTTCTATTGTTCGGTAGTTCTATTTTTCAACAGTACTCTAGTTCTATAGTTCAGTAGTTCTTTAGTTCTATAGTTCTGTTGTTATATTTTTCAGCAGTTATGTAGTTCTATTTTTTCATTGTTCTGTTGTTCTACTGTTCAGTTCTGTTGCTCTGTAGTTCTATTGTTCTGCAGATGTATTGTTCACTATTACTGTGGGTCCTTTGTTCTGTAATTCTTTAGTTCTATGTTTCAGTAGTTCTATTGTTCTTTAGTTGTGTATTTCTATTTTTCTGTAGCTTTGTAGCTCTATATTTCTGTAACTCTTTAGTTCAGTAGTTAGATTTGATCAGTAGCTATGCAGTTGTATTGTTCTGTAGTACTATTGTTCAGTCGTTCTGTTTAACTATTGACTTGTGATTCCATAGTTCTATTTTTCTGTGGCTTTGTAGCTGTATTTTTCTGTACTTCTGTAGTTTTTTAATTCTGTAGATCTATATAGTTAAGTAGTTATTTAGTTCTCTAGATCTGTAGTTCTACTGTTCAGCAGTTCTGTAGTTCTTTCGTTCACTAATTCTCTAGTTCTATATTTCAGTAGTTCTGTAGTTCTACAGTTATATTGTTCATTATTTTCATTGTTCAGTAGTTCTATAATTGTTTTATTCTGTGATTCTGTGGTTGTGTGGCTCATTAGTTTCTTAGTTATATTGTTAAGTATTTCTATTATTCAGTAGTTCCGTAGTTTAATGTTCAGTAGTTCTATAGTTTAATGTTCAGTAGTTCTGTAGTTTAATGTTCAGTAGTTCTGTAGTTCTATTGTTCAGTAGTTCTGTAGTTCTATTGTTCAGTAGTTCTGTAGTTCTATTGTTCAGTAGTTCTGTAGTTCTATTGTTCAGTAGTTCTGTAGTTCTATTGTTCATTTATTTTGTAGCTCTATTGTTATGTAGTTGTGTAGTTCAATTTTTCTGTAGTTTTGTTGCTGTCTTTCCCCAGAATCCTGTAATTCTGTCGTTCTATTGTTTAGTAGTTCTATTGTTCAACAGTTATATTGTTCAGTAGTTCTATAATTGTATTGTTCTGTAGTTCTGTGGTTCTATTGTACAGTAGTTCTCTAGTTCTGTTGTCCAGTAGATCTTTAGTTCTATTGTTCAGTAATAATGCTGTTCTATTGTTCTGTAGTTTTCTATTTTTATTAAATAAAAGCAGAAAATGCTGGAAATACTCTGCAGGTCAGGCAGCATCTGTGGAGAGAGAAACAACGTAAGATCTTAATGATCTCCGAGTTATTGGACAAGACACCAATAGGCAGCAGCCAGTAGGTTTGAGCAATAGATCAAGATTTATTAAGCATACAGCATAATATTACTTAATATTAGGCGATAGTTTTAATGAGTAGTTCACAGCCCTAGGTCTCTGGAACCTGTCGGACACAGATGATGTTGTCTTAAGTCTGTGTCTTTGTCCTCGCAGTACATCTGTGTGAAGTTGTTCTTTGAGTATCCAGGTTTAACCCTTTCCTTATCAACAGTTCGTTTGGCCAGTGTCCATATATGATCTTTAAAAATTCACCTTTTATATTTGGTTCTAATGGTCAAAATACCATTGTCACTCAGACTAAGGTGGTTCCCGACTTTCCAGTATTTTTCCCCCAACTTTGCCATGTTCGGTGTTATCTTGTTTTAAAGTTTTTCAGCCCATTGGAATTTACTTTATCTCTTTCATTTCTAGCTTCCCTGGTACAAGGCCTTTCTACACCAAGGGCCCATATCAGCGCTGTTTCACTAATCTTGAGGTATCCAGACTATCTCACTTTAATCGACCAGATAAATACTTTGGCCCAGAAATTCACTATGGCCCCGCCAGCTGGCTAGCGCCCAATAGTTAGCGCTGGGCGCGGAGCCATGTGCGACCGTCAGATATTCACTTTTTGCACCCCAAGTCAGAACCGGGGGCTATTCCAGGGTGTGCCTGCCCCCGCTTGGGGCGCTGAAACTGAATTTCAGCACTCTAGGTACCGCTGCGCCACCCGATGCGGTGCGGCAGGCTGCGGTACTGCAGGCCTCCTCCTTCTCTTAAGGTGGAGGTGCCTGCAACGGGGAGATCGCCGCTGGATTGTGCCAGCAAATGAGCCCGGCACCACGGAGAAGTGCCGGGCTCGCGGAAAGCACCCGGCAATGCCGCGGGGGGGGGTGGTGGAGGAGGCCGGGGAAGGAGGTGCGGGCAGGCGGCCGCCGAAAAAGCGGCCGGCCGCACCTCCACCTTTATGCACCCCACTAAGGCTGCAGTAAGGCCCTGGTCTCCGGATGTTAGTAGCGGCTGCCACGGAGGAGGCGGCGGCAACTGAATATGGGCGTCGGGCCGGCATCGGGGCGGTAACGGGGCACTGCGCACACCGATGACATCATCGGTGCCGGCGCAGCGCTACCGGCTACCGCCGCCATTACCGTCGAGCTCAATATCAGCGCAACCTCCTCTACTGGCGCAGAAGCCCTCTTTAGGCGGTAACTGGGCGCAAAGCTTGCAGCGCCTTACTGAATTTCTAGGCCTTTATCTCTTGATCTCTCTCATTTTATGTCCTTATACTAATTATTCTTTAATTTTTGTTGCAATTAGTTTTGTTAAGCGAATTCTAATTTCAACTTACCATCATAATGGCCCAGAAATTTGGGTCTCCATGGGTGAGTACGCACGGGGTGCTCACCCGTAAGCCCAACAAAAGTGCCGGTTTCATGCATGCACTGTGCATGCACGGGAAACCGTAACTTCCATTCCCCTGAAAGAAGGGGTTGAGAGGTGGAACATGTGTGCAGGAGAGGCAGCATGTGCGCATCGAACTTCCTTTTTTTTTCCCAGGTTTTTCCGGGAGGCTGTCTCCAACAGATACACATTTAAAAAGCAGGCGCAAGGCCTGCTTTTATCAAGGTAAGTTATGAATTAATTAAAAATAAAACATTTTTCCAGAGGTTTATTATTTTTAAATACTTTTAAGAAAGGTAAGATTATTCTTAGCCCCGTTAGAAAATGTAATTTATTTTTTTCAAAAATTTAAATTATTATTTAAAATAGTTATCTCCTGTAATTTTTAGTTATTTTTAAAATGTGAGTTAAATTTTTTTTTTATTTGGGCCGAGAAATTCACTGGCGCCCCGTTTGGGGTGCAAGTCTCGCCAGGGCGCCTGAAGTACCGCCCCGGAAGGAGTCGCGAACGCCCGCCAGAAATTCAGTTTCAGCGCCCGAAACGGAGGCGCGGCGCTACTTGAGGCGGCCCGCATCCCTCTTGGGGTGCTGCAACTGAAAATTGCAGCGCAATGTGCCGCAGCGCCACACGTTGCGGCACGGTGCACTGCGGTACTGCAGGCCTTCCTCCCCTTCTTAAAGGGGAGGGGCCTGCTGCAGCGCGATCGGCGATCGCGAGTGCCAAAAAAAGAGCCCGGCACCGAGGAGAAGTGCCGGGCCCTTGGGACACAGCTGACACAACGCGGGGCGGTGGGGGCTCAGGAGGCCGGGAACAGCGGCGCAAAGAGGTGCTGGCAGGTGGCCAGCAAAAACAAATACCGCCGCAGGTAGACCCCCCAGAACTGGTTGCAAATTGCGACCAGCATTAAAGCAGGGGGCGCTACCAAATTTGGCGATTGGGGCAGTAGCGGTGCGCTGCGCACACCGATGATGTCATCGGTAGCGGCGAAATGCTAACGGCTAGCGCCGCCATTAGCTCCCTGCTAAATTTAGCGGGAGGTGTGGCCAGTGGCGCAAAACCTACTAAGTGCCCTCTTTGGGCGCTAACGGGTGGCGCAGCCCACAGAATTTCTAGGGCTTGAAGTTTTAGTGATGTTTTGGGGCTTATAGTATTTATAGGTTTGACAGCTCTTCCTGTCAAACTTATGAATGAGTATGTAACTGGTAAAATAGATAAGGGAGAACCAGTGGATGTGGTGTATTTGGACTTTCAAAAGGCTTTCGATAAGGTCCTGCATAAGAGATTAGCATGTAAAGTTAAGGCGGCAAGGTATTGACTAGGATAGAGAACTGGTTGGCAGACAGAAAGCAAAGTGTTGGAATAAGTGGGTCTTTTTCTGAGTGGCAGGCAGTGACTAGTGGGGTACCGCAGGGATCGGTCCTTGGACCCCAGCTAATCACAATATATATTAATGAACTAGACAAGGGAACTAGATGTAATATCTCCAAGTTTGCAGACGACACAAAGCTGGGTGGGTGTGTGCTGTGAGAAGGATGCCGAGAAACTCCAGGATGATTTGGACAGGTTGGGTGTTTAGGCAAAAGCATGGCAGATGCAATAAAACGTGGATAAATGCGAGGTTATCCACTTTGGTGTCAAAAACAGGAAGGCAGATTATTATCTGAATGGAAATAGATTGGGAGAAGGGGAAGTGCAACACGACCTGGGTGTCCTTGTGCACCAGTCGCTGAAGGTAAGCATGCAGGTGCAGCAGGCGGTTAAGAAGGCAAATGGTATGTTGGCCTTCATAGCGAGAGGGTTTGAGTACAGGAAAAAGGATGTCTTGCTGCAGTTCTGCAGAGCCTTGGTGAGACCACACCTTGAGTATTGTGTGCAGTTTTGGTCGCCTTATCTGAGGAAGGATGTTCTGCCATGGAGGGAGTTCCGTGAAGATTCACCAGGCTGATACCATGGATGGCAGGAATGACGTATGAGGAGTGATTGGGTCGATTGGGCTTATACTCACTGGAGTTTAGAAGAATGAGAGGGGATCTCATTGAAACTTATAAAATTCTGACAGGACTGGACAGACTAGATGCAGGAAGGATGTTCCCGATGGTCGCGGAGTCCGGAACCAGGGGTCACAGTCTAAGAATAAGGGGTAAGCCATTTGGGACAGAAATTAGGATGAATTTCTTCACCCAGAGAGTGGTGAACCTGTGGAATTCTCTACCACAGAAGGCAGTAGAGGCCAATTCATTAAATGTAGTCAAGTAGGAGTTGGATATATTTCTTAAGGCTAAAGGGATGAAGGGATATGGGGAGAAAGCAGGGACAGCGTACTGAATTTGGATGATCAGCCATGATCTCATTGAATGGCAGAGCAGTCTTGAGGGGCCGAATGGCGTACTCCTGCTCCAGTATTCGATATTACTGCTGAACAATAGAACTAAAGAGCTACTGAACAACAGAACGACAGAAAAATACAATTACAGAACTATGGAATAAATATAAGTTCTGATCTACTGAACATTAGAGCTATGCATCAATAGATCGACAATTCAATAGAACTACAGAACTACTGAGCAATAGAACTATAGAACTAAAAGACCTACTGAACAATAGAACCACATAATTAATGAGGAACAGAACTACAGAACTATAGAACAATAGAACCACTGAACTACAGAAACATACAATTACAGAACTACTGAAAAAATATAACTTCGGAACAATAGAACTACTGGACACTAGAGCTATGGAAGAATAGTTCTACAAATCAATAGAGCTACAAAGCAACTGAACCATAGAACTACAGAAGAACAGAACTACTGAACAATAGAACTAGAGAATTACACAACAATAGAACTACAGAGTTACCGAACAATAGAACTATAGAACTACAGAACAATAGAACTACAGAACTACTGAGCAATAGAACTACAGAAATATGGAACTGAAGAACTACAAAAGCACAGAAATATAGAACAATAGAACTAAAGAACAACAGAACAATAGAACTAATGAACAAAAGAACTAGAGAACTAATGAAGAATAGAACCACAGAACTACAGAGAAATACAATTACAGAACTGCTGAGCAATATAACTTCGGAGCAATAGAACGACTGAACAATAGTACAATGGAACAAAAGAACTATAGAAAAACAGAAAAATACAGCTGCAAGGCTACAGAAAAATAGAACTTCAGAATTACAGAACAATAGAGATAAAAACAACTCAACTACAAAACTACTGAACAATAAATCTAGAGAACAGAAGCAAAATTCTGCAGAAGCTGGAAATCGGAAATAATAGAAAGAAAATGTTGTTTATACTCAGCAGGTCAGGCAGCATCGGTGGAGGGAGAAACAGAGTTAACGTTTCAGATCGATGACCCTCTTCAGAACTGGCCATTTCTGTAGTTCACCAGTTCTGACGAAGGGTCATCGACCTTAAAAGTTAACTGTGTTTATCTCTCCACAGATCCTGCCTGACCTGCTGAGTATTACCAGCATTTTCTGTTTTTATTTAATAAAACTAGAGAAATACTGAACAATGGAATTACAGAAGTAATGAGCAATAGTATTATTGAACAATAGAACTACAGAATTACAGAAAAATAGAGCTACAAATCTACCAAAAAATGGAACCACACAACTACAGATCTACAGAACTACTAAACAATAGACTTACATAATAACTGAAAAATAGAACTACAGAACTGCTGAAAAATAGAACTAGAGAACTAATGAACTATATAGATCTACAGAACTACATAATTACAGACAAATACAGCTGCAAATCAGCAGAAAAATAGAACTACAGAATTCCAAAAAATAGCTAAAAAGAAATACTGTACAATAAATCTACATTACTACTGAACAATAGAACAATAGACCTACTGAGCAACAGAACAATACAATTACAGAAATACTGAAAAATATAACAAATGAACGTTAGACCTATTGAGCAATAGAACAATGGGTCAATAGAACTAAGGAACAGTAGAACTACAGAATTAGAGAAAAATACAGTTACAAAGCTACAGAAAGATAGAAATAAACAACTACAGAACAATAGAGCTACTGAACCATAGAGCTAAAGAATTACAGAACAAAGACCTACAGCACTACTGAACAATACATCTACAGGTCAATAGAAGTACAGAACAACAGAACTGCTGAATAGTAGAACAACAGAAAAATAGAACTACATAAATGCTAAAAATAGAACTACAGAAAAACAGAGCTATAGAACTAAAGAACTAAAGAACTACTGAACTATAGAACTAGAGAACTACGGAAAAAGAGAAACACCGAACAACAGATCAGCTGTGCATTAAAATTACAGAAGGACTGAAAATAGAATTACAGAACGGCTGAACAATATTACTACAGAAATATAGAACAAATGAACGACAGAACTGCAGAAAATTTAAATTACAGAATTACTGAACAATATATCTTCTGAGCAATAGAACTACGGAACAATAGAACTACAGAACTACGGAATTACGGAAAAATACAATTACAAAGCTAATGAAAAATAGAACTATATACTTACAGGACAATAGTTAAAGTGAATTACTGAATAGTAGAAATACAGAACTGCAGAACTACACATCATATTAACAATATAACTACAGAACTATTTAACAAAAAAATGAGTTCTATTTTTCTGTAGCTCTGTAGCTGTATTTTTCTGTAATTCTGTAATTCTCTACTATTGTTCAGCAGTTCAATTGTTCAGTAGTTCTTTATAACTATTGTCCAGTAGTAATGTAGTTCCATTGTTTTCTAGTTCTCTAGTTTTATTAAATAAAAATAGAAAATGCTGGAAACACTCAGCAGGACAGGTAGCATCTGTGGAGAGAGAAACTGAATGAATATTTCAGGTCAATGACCCTTCATCAGAAAAGGCAAACTACAGAACTGGCCAGTTCTGACGAAGTGTCATCGATCTGAAACGTTAACTCTGTTTCTCTTTCCACAGATGTTGACTGACCTGCTGAGTATTTCCAGCATTTTCTGTTTTTATTTCAGATTTCCAGCATCCGCAGTATTTTGCCTTTTTTCTCTAATGTTATTGTTCAGTAGTTCTGTAGTTCTATTGTACATATGATGTGTAATTCTGTAGTTCTTTCTTTCTACTATTCAGTAATTCTCTTTAACTATTGTCCTGTAACTCTGTAGTTCTATTTTTCTGTAGCTTTGTAACTGTATTTTTCTGTAATGCTGTAGTTTTGTAGTTCTTTTTTTCCATAGTTCTATTGCTCAGAAGTTATATTGTTCAGTATTTCTGTAATTTAATTTTCTGTAGTTCTCTGGTTCTATTGTTCTACAGTTCTGTAGATCTATATAGTTCCGTAGTTCTTTAGTTCTATAGTTCTGTAGTTATTTTGGTCAGCAGTTCTGTAATTCTATTTTTCAGTCCTTCTGTAGTTCTACTGTACAGCAGCTCTGTTGTTCGGTAGTTCTATTGTTCTGTAGTACTCCAGTTCTATAGTTCAGCAGTTCATTAGTTCTATAGTTCTGTTGTTCTATATTTATATTTTTCTGTTGTTCTACTCTTCAGCAGTTCTATTGTTCATTAGTTCTGTTGTTCTTTTGTTCAGTAGTTCTGTTCTGTAGTTCTATTGCTCTCTAGATCTATTTTTCAGTAGTACTGTAGGTCCTTTGTTCTGTAATTCTATAGTTCTATGGTTCACTAGTTCTATTGTTCTGTAGTTGTGTTTTTTTTATTTTTCTGCAGCTTTGTAGCTCTATTTTTCTGTAATATTGTAGTACTGTCGTTCTAATTTTTTGTAGATCTATTGTGCAGTATTTCTGTTGTTCAGTAGTTATACTTTTTCAGTGGTTCTGCTATTGTATTGTTCTTTTGTTCTATTGCTCAGTAGTTCCTTGGTTTTAATAAAGAAAAACAGAAAATGCTGGAAATACCCAGCAGATCAGGCAGCATCGGTGGAGAGAGCAACAGAGTTAATGTTTCAGATAGATGACCCTTCGTCAGATCTGGCGAACTACAGAACTGGCAAGTTCTGATGGAGAATCATCAACCTGAAACGCTAATGCTGTTTCTCCCTCCACAGATGCTGCCTGACCTGCTGAGTATTTCCAGCATTTTCGTTTTTTATTGCAGATTTACAGCATCCGCAGTATTTTTTTTCTCTAGTTTTATTGTTCATTATTTCTGCCGCTCTGTTGTATGTATTTCAATTGTTCAGTAGTTCTGTTGTTCTGTAGATGTGTAGTTCTGTTCTTTTTTCTATTGTTCAGTAGTTCTTTTTAACAATTGTTCTGTAATTCTGTAGTTCTATTCCATAGTTATATTTTTCAGTAGTTTTATTGTTCAGTATTTATATTTTTCAGTATTGCTGTAATTGTATTGTTCTGTAGATCTGCGTTTCTATTGTTCATTAGTTCTGTAGTTCTATATAGTTCAGTAGTTCCTCAGTTGTGCACTTCTGTTGTTCAGTGGTTCTGTCATTCTATTTTTGAGTAGTTCTTCAGCTCTATTGTTCAGCAGTTCTGGTGTTCTGTAGCTCCTTTGTTCAGTTGTCCTGTAGTTCTACTGTTTAGTAGTTATTTTGTCCGTTAGGTCAGTAGTTCTCTAGTTCTATGGTTCACTAGTTCTGTTGTTCTGTAGTACTACTTTTCTGTAGCCTTATTGTTCAGCATTTCTCTAGTTCTATTGTTCTGTAATTCTTAGTTCTCTTGTTCCGTAGTTCTGTAGTTATGTAGTTCTGTATTTCTGTCGCATTGTAGCTCTATCTTCCTGTAATTCTGTAGTTCTATTGTTCATTAGTTCATTGTTTTAACAGTTATTTTTTTAGTACTTCTAGGCCTAGAAATTCAGTTGGCTGCGCCAGCCGTTAGCGCCTTAGGAGGAGCAGATCTCGAGCGCTAGGCGCTTAGCGCCCGGGCGCTGCGCGATCTGCGCCTCGCCCCAACTTCAGTAGACTTTTAGCACCGGCGCAAAGTCTTTGCGCGCGCTCAGCTGCGCACGCAGATCATGACATCATTTTGTCGTGCAACGCCCTTTGTGCGCCCGGAACCGGAACTTCACTCGCGCCGCCCCATTGTGCGCCGGGCGGCCCTAACGACTGTGAAGTGGAACGGTACACAGCCGAGGCGGGCCGCGGGGAGCGCAAATTAAAGGGCACTTACCCTGCACTATAAAGGGCAGCCATTTTGCAGCATTCACTCTTGTGCAACGGATTTTTGGAGAGAGACCAAGGAGGAGAGCTTACTGCTTTGGCCCAACACTAGGACAGGTCTTTTTGGCTTCAGGCCAGAGCTTTGCAATTATCTTTGCCTTCATTGAGATCTCAGTGTTTGCCAGCATATTATGGGGGCTGCATTAGGTGCCAACGCTGAGTTTCAGCCTTATGTCGGAAGGGGTTACAGACGCTGTGAGAGAGTGGCAGCCCTGGCTAGACGCAGAGGGGGCAACAGGAGTCGCCAAGTGAGGCCTTACCCACCCAGGGTATACCGCCAGCAGTTCTCCTATCTCAACATGTCTGCCGCGCAGTGTGTTAGGAGGCTGCGATTCAGAAGGGAGGTGGTTGCAGACATCTGCCAGCTGCTTCACAGAGATCTGCATCCACAGCTGATGCGCAGGACGTCTCTGTCGGTGGCAGTGAAGGTGACGGTGGCTCTCAACTTCTATGCCACCGGCTCCTTCCAATCCGCTGCTGGGGACATCGCTAACATCTCCCAGTTCGCCGTGCATTTCTGCATCCGCCAGGTGACCAGTGCCCTTTTCAGAAGGAGACGTCAATTCATCTCCTTCCCCATGACCCTGGACAAGCAGCAGCAGCGTGCAGTGGGGTTTGCAAGAATAGCGGGCTTCCCCATGGTGCAGGGCGCCATTGACTGCACGCATGTGGCTTTGCGGGCACCTCTGGAGCATGCCGAGGATTACCGCAACCGGAAGGGCTACCATTCCTTCAACGTACAGCTGGTGTGTGACCACAGGCAGCGCATCCTAGCTGTCAATGCCTGCTTTCCAGGCAGCAGCCACGATGCCTTTATCCTGCGACAGACAACTGTGGCTGACATGTTCCAGGCACAGCCTCACCCAAGAGGATGGCTTATCGGGGACAAAGGCTATCCTTTGTGTACCTGGCTCATGACCCCGCTCCGCGCGCCCAGGACCCCTGCTGAAGAGGCATACAACGAGAGCCATCAAGCGACCAGGAACCTCATCGAACAAACAATCGGCATCCTGAAGCAATGGTTCCGATGTCTGGATCGCTCCGGGGGAGCCCTCCAGTATTCGCAGGAGCGAGTCTCCCAATTCGTCGTCGTTTGTTGCATGCTGCACAACCTGGCTATCTGCAGGACTCAGGCACTGCCACCTCGCGTTGGACCACCACCTCAGGAGGAGGAGCAGGAGGAGCATGAGGAGGAGGAGGATGAGGAGTACCAGCCCAGGAGGGAGGCACAAGGTCCAAGGGCCGCCCGTCGGTGGCTTATTGAACGTCACTTCTAGGCACCCTGTCAGGGAATGGCTTGTGCCAATGAAAGAACATGATTGCAGCCGCTCCGCAAGCCCTCAGCCGGTTAAGGCAACAAACACTTCAAAGATCAAACATGGACAATGTGAATAAATAAAATGGTTTATTGTACAAACTCAGGGCCCTTCCCACATGAAAACCAAGAACACACGAAACCCCCCAAAAACACTCACACACATGACTCACTCCCACAACCTGGGGAGGATTAACAAAAGATGTAAACAAAAATGGCCTCATCCTCGGCCTTCAAAAAACAACCATTCCAAAAAAAACAACATTTGGACACACCCTCTACTTTGTGTCCCGCTAGGGCGATGCCTTCTGCAAACTTTGCCGGCCCCTGGACGCCCTGCTGCTCCTCCTCAAAGTGAGGCCAGTGGCTGCTGCAAGGCTGGGGGAAGGCTCCTGAGGGGCACATGTCGTGACGGCAGATGCCCTTGGGGGTCGGCCTAGACGAGGTCTGGCCCTCGAGGTGCCGGCTGGTGAATGCTGCAGCTGTGGCTGGCCAGCATCAGTCGCTGCAGCAGCTCGTGGCAGCTCCACTGGGGGAGTGGCAGTGGCGGCTGGAGGAATGGGGCAAGCTGGCGGATGGCAGGCGGTCGCTGGTCGCCTGAGACACTGGCACTCGCCCGGGCCAGCACTGCAGCATGCGCAGCAATCTGCCGAGGGACAGACCGCTGTGCTGCTGCAGCGCGCCGGGTGCCCTGGCGATGCCGGGCTGACACAGCGAGTGTGGCAGCAGTGAGTGCCCGTGTTGCCCTGTTCTGTGACCGCATCAGAGCAGCCAGTGACTGCACGGCACCACTGATCACCTGGCCAGTCGCTGCCAGAGAGGCCCCGAATTCGGTGACACTCCGAGACAGGGACTGGATGGCCTCAGGCATCCGTCCCACTACCCCCATGAGCTCCGTGTGCCGGCGCTCCGAGTCCGCGGACATGTCCTCGAGGCGGCGCATCTCCTCGGCCTTGACCGTCTCCGGACTGGAGGCCGGACTCTCCCTCTGGGGAGAAGGCCGCCGAAGAGGCCGACCCTTCCTGCGTTGCTGGACGCCGCTGGGCCCAGCAATTGGACTCCCCTCCGACCCTTCCCCCCTCTGGGGAGAAGGCCGCTGATCTTCCACCCCCCTCCCGCGTTTCTGCAGGCTGCTGGTCCCAGGAGCTACACTCCCCTCCGACACTTCCCCCACGCTCCCCTCCAGGGAAGACATCTCCCCTACAGTGGCATGGCTTGCCGCGGCTGAGGGTTCCCCTGATGGGCCGCCTTCCTCTTGCTCCTCCTCCTCCTCCTCTTCTGAGGGGCTGTCACTGGCAACTTCAGGGACCTCCTCCTCACCATCTGAAAGCAGGAAGGCACAAGAGTAGCTTTAGAGTGAGGTGAGGGCGTCAGCGAGGGATGCATGAGTGGTGGCATTCAGCGCATTGGTCGGACAGTGGCAAAGGATGTAGATCTGATGCGCTAGTGGGACGAGAGAGGTCCAAAAGGTGATGTCCTTACCATTGGTGCCCAGAACAGGGTCGGCATCTCCAGATGCAACAGGGCCAATCACCCGGGCACCCATGATGCGCTCCATGCGCTGTTGCAGCTCGGTGAGCGGTTGGATCTGGGGTCCGCCTCCCCCGGTCACAGTCCGGCTCCTCTTATTATTGGCCAGCTTGGCCTGCAAGAGAAAGGACGGCCTCTAAGTACAGTGTGTAGCCCTGATCTTGTGTGCACTGCCTCCCATGGTGGAATAGCCTGGCCAGTGTGTAGCCCTCATCTTGTGTGCACTGCCTCCCATGGTCGAATAGCCTGACCAGTTTGTTAAGTGCACAATGTGCAATTGGTGTTCATGACTGTCCCATAGCTGCTGCATGAGGGCTGGCCATTAGGGCTTTCAGATCCCTTTGCCCATAATGTGAGGTGCACATGCAAGGATGAGGAGGACACTGGAAAGGGTACTCACCCTGACAATCCTGGTGAGGTCATTCAGCTTTTTCCGGCATTGTACAGCGCTCCTGGGGACCTCACTGTTGGATGTCACCCTGGTGGCGACATGCCTCCAGGCTCTCCGGTAGACGCGGGACGGCGGTTTCCTCCCATTGTCTGGGAACAAAATATGGCGTCTCTTCTCCACAGCGCTAACCAGCACCCTCAGATCATGCTCTGAGAAGCGCTGCGTTCGTTCACGGGCCTTCTCCATACTTTGAGGCGCTATTTGGGTCCAGCAGCAGTGTTCAGGCCTAGCTGGAGGGCTCCAGTGTCCAGGGCGTGGCAGCAGACCAAGTCGACCCTTCCCCCTTAAGAGCTGGCCGGCGCCAGGGTGTCTGCTTTCAATCAAGAAATGGCCACACCTGCGCTGCGCCCGGCCTCGGCGGTATCGCTCAGCACCTCCGGCTTAACGCCTAAAGAGAGCCGTGCATCACCAGTTTTAGCGCTCGACCAAACTCTTAAGGCGAAGCTAATGAATATCGGCGATGTGGCCTCGAATTTGCGCCGGGCGCAAACTTTAGCGGCCGCCCGACTTTACCGCCCCAAAAGTGGCTATAATGAATTTCTAGGCCCTATAGTTTTATTGTTCTGTATTTCTGTGGTTCTATTGCTCATTAGTTCTGTAATTCTGTAGTTCTGTTGTTCAGTAGTTCTGTGTTTCTATTGTTCAGTTCTCTAGTTTTGCTAAATAAAAGCAGAACATGCGGGAAATAATCAGCAGGTCAGGCAGCATCTCTGGAGAAAGAAACAGATCTAATGTTTCAGGTCGATGACCCTTCGTCAGAACTGGTAAACTACAGAACTGGCCAGTTCTGATGGAGCGTCATTGACCTGAAATGTTAACACTGTTTCTCTCTCCACAAATGCTGCCTGACCTGCTGCGTGTTTCCAGCATTTCTGTTTTTATTCCAGTTTTCAGCCTCCGCAATATTTTGCTTTTGTTCTCTAGTTTTATTGTTCTGTAATTCTGTAGTTCTGTAGTTCTATTGCCTGCAATATCTGTAGTTTTATTGTCTCTAGATCTATTGTGCCATAGTTCTATTGCTCAATAGTTCTAATGTTCTTTATTTATATTTTTTAAGAATTTCTGTAATTGTATTGTTCTCTAGTTCTGTGCTTCTATTGTTCTGCAGTTCTGTAGATATATTGTTCTGTAATTGTGTAGTTCTCTTTTTCTGTAAATTTGTAGTTCTGTAGTTATATTTTTCTGTAATTCTATTATTCAGTTGTTAGGTTGTTCAGTATTTCTATAATTATATTGTACTGTAGCTCTATTGATCTGTTGTTCATGAATTCTGTAGTTCATTCTTTCTTTGGTTGTTTAGCTCAATTGTTCAGCAGTTCTGTTGTTCTGTTGTTCTATTGTGCAGAAATGTTCTAGATTTATTGTTCAGTAGCACTGCAGGACTGTTGTTCTATAGTTCTATTGTTCAGTAGTTCTGTATTTCTACTGTTCTGTAATTCTGTAGTTCTAATGTTCTGTAGTTCTATTCTGTAGCTTTTTAGCTGTAATTTTCTGTAATTCTGTAATTCTCTACTATTGTTCAGTAGTTCTGTTGTTCAATATTTATATTGTTCAGTAGTTCTTTAATATTTTTCTGTAGTTCTGTGGTTCTATTGCTCATTTGTTCTGTAATTCTATTTTCAGTAATTCTGTAGTTCTATAGACCTGTCATTCAGTAGTTCTGTAGTTCTGTTGTTCAGTAGTTCTATAGTTCTATTGATCTGTAGTTCTCTATTTCCAGCATTTTCTGTTTATATTTAATAAAACTAATCAGCAGGTCAGGCAGCATCTGTGGAGACAGAAACAGAGTTAACGTTTCAGTTCGATGACCCTTTGCCACAACTAGTGAACTACAGAACTGGCCAGATCTGACGAAGGTCATCGATCTGAAAAATTAACTCTGTTTCTCCATCCACAGATGCTGTCTGACCTGCTGAGTATTTCCAGCATCTCATGTTTTTATTTCAGATTTCCATCATCCACAGTATTTTGCATTTGTTCTCTAGTTATATTGTTCACTAGTTCTGCAGTTCTGTTGTTCTGTATTTCTATTTGAATGTTCTATTGTAACATAGTTCTATTGCTCGGTAGTTCTATTGCTCGGAAGTTATATTGTTCAGTTTTCTGTAATTGTATTTTTCTGTAGTTCTGTGATTCTATTGTCCATTTGTTCTGTAGTTCCGTATAGTTCGCTAGATCTTTAGTTCTATTTTTCAATAGTTATTTAGCTCTATTGTTCAGTAGTTCTGAAATTCTGTAGTTCTGTTGTTCAATAGTTGTGTAGTTCTGTGTTCTTTATTTCTATTGTTCAGTAGTCCTGTTTAACTATTGTTCTGATATTCTCTAGTTCTATTTTTCGGTAGCTTTGTAGCTGTATTTTTCTCTAAATCTGTAGTTCTACTGTTCCTTATTTATCTTGTATCATATTTCTGTTGCTCAATAGTCCTAATGTTCCTTAGTTATATTTAACATTTTTTCAGTATTCTATTGTTCTAATATTCTGTAGTTATATTGTTCAGTAGATCTGTAGTTCTGCTGTTCTGTTGTTCTTTTTTTACAGTTCTGTAGATCTATATAGTTAAGTCGTTATTTAGTTCTGTAGATCTGTAGTTATATTTTTTATCAGTACTGTAGTTTTATTTTTCAGTTATGCTGTAATCCTACTATTCAGCATTTCTGTTGATCTATTGTTCAGCATTTCTGTTGTTATACTTTTCTGTAGTTGTGTAGTTCTGTTTTTCTGTAGATTTGTAGCTCTATTCTGTAATTTGGTTGTTTTATTGTTCAGTAGTAATGTAGTTCTATTTTCCTGTAGTTCTCTAGTTTTATTAAACAAAAACAGAAAATGCTGGAAATACTCAGCAGGTCAGGAAGCATCTGCGGAGAGAGAAACAATGTTAACATTTCATGTCGATGACACTTCGTCAGAACTGGTGAACTACAGAACTGGCCAGTTCTGACGAAGGGTTATCGATCTGAAACATTAACTCTGCTTCTGCATTCAAAGCTGCTGCCTCACCTGCTGAGGATATCCAGCAATTCCTATTTTTATTTCAGATTTCCAGCTTCCACATTATTTTGCTTTTGTTCTCTATTTTTATTGTTCCGAAGTTGTGTAGTTCTGTAGTTCTATTGTTCAGTAGTTTTATAGATGTATTGTTCAGTTGAACTGAAGGTCTGTTCTGTAGTTCTATTGTTCAGCAGTTCTATTGTTCAGTAGTTCTATTGTTCAATAGTTATATTGTTCAGTAATTGTATTGTTCAGTTGTTCTATAATTATTTTGTTCTATAGTTCTGCGGTTCAGTTGCTCATTAGTTCCTTAGTTCTATTATTCAGTAGTTCAGTAGTTCTGTTGTTCAGTAGTTGTATTGTTCAGTTGTTCTACAATTGTTTGTTCTAGAGTTCTGTGGTTCTGTTGCTCATTATTTCCTTAGTTCTATTGTTCAGTAGTTCTGTAGTTTAACGTTCAGTATTTCTGTAGTTCTAATATTCAGTAGTTCTGTAGTTCTATTGTTCAGTAGTTCTGCAATTTAATGTTCAGTAGTTCTGCAGTTCCATTATTCAGTTATTTTGTATGTCTATTGTTTAGTATTTCTGTAGTTCTGTAGCTGTGTATTACTATTGTTCTGTAGCTTTGTAGTTGTATTTATCTGTAATTTTTAAATTCTCTACTATTATTCAGTAGTTCTATTGTTCAACAGTTATATTGTTCCGTAGTTCTACAATTATATTTTTCTGTAGTTCAGTGTTTCTATTGTTTATTTGCTCTGTAATTCTATTTTCAGTAGTTCTGTAGTTCTATTGTTCACTAGTTCTGCAATTTAATGTTCAGTAGTTCTGTAGTTGCATTATTCAGTTATTTTGTATGTCTATTGTTTAGTAGTTCTGTAGCTGTGTATTATTATTGTTCTGTAGCTTTGTAGTTGTATTTTTCTGTAATTTTTAAATTCTCTACTATTGTTCAGTAGTTCTATTGTTCAACAGTTGTATTGTTCCGTAGTTCTACAATTATATTTTTCTGTAGTTCTGTGTTTCTATTGTTTATTTGCTCTGTAATTCTATTTTCAGTAGTTCTGTAGTTCTATTGTTCACTAGTTCTCTTGTTCTGTTGTTCAGTAGATCTTTAGTTCTATTGTTCCGTAGTAAATTAGTTCCACTGTTCAGTAGTTCTCTCGTTTTATTAAATAAAATCAGAACAGGCTGGAGATACTCAGCAGGCCAGGCTGCTTCTGTGTATAGAGAAAGTGTTAACATTTCAGCTAGATGACCCTTTCTCAAAACTGGCGAACTACAGAACTGGTCAGTTCTGATGAAGGGTCATCGACCTGAAATGTTAACTCTGTTTCTCTCTCCAGATTTCAGATTTCCAGCATCCGCAATAATTTGATTTTGTTCTCTAGTTTTATTGTTCAGTATTCTGTTGTTCTGTAGTTCTATTTTTCTGTAGCTTTGAAGCTGTATTTTTCTCTAATTCTGTAGTTCTGTAATTCTACTGTGCCTTATTTCTTTTGTTCCATAGCCCTATCGCTCAGAAGTTATATTATTCAATAGTTTTGCAATTGTACTTTTCTGTAGTTCTATTGTTTTACAGTTCTGTAGATCTATATAGTTAAGTATTTCTTTAGTTCTCTAGTTCTGTAGATCTGTAGTTATATTTTTTAGCAGTACTGTAGTTTTATTTTTCAGCTCTTCTGTAATTCTACTATTCAGCAGTTCTGTTGTTGTATAGTTCTATTTTTCTGTAGATTTTTGGCTCCATTTTTCTGTAATTCTGCAATTCTATAGTTGTATTATTCAGTAGTTCTCTTGTTCTCTTGTTCTATTGTTCAGTAGTTCTGTAGTTCTATTGTTCAGTAGTTCTGTAGTTCTATTGTTCTGCCATTCTCTAGTTTTATTAAATAAAAACAGAAAATGCTGGAAATACTCAGCAGGTCAGGCAGCATCTGTGCAGAGAGAAACGGAGTTAACGTTTCAGATCTATGACCCTTGATCAGACCTGGTGAACTACAGAACTGGCCAGTTCTGAAGAAGTGTCATCGATCAGCAACATTAACTCTGTTTCTCCATCCACAGATGCTGACTGACCTGCTGGGTATTTCTAGCAAATTCCAGTTTTTATTTCAGATTTCCACCATCCACAGTATTTTACTTTTGTTCTCTAGTTATATTGTTCAGTAGTTCTGTAGTTCTGTTCTTCTGTAGTTCTATTGCTCAAAGTTATATTGTGCATTTTTCACTAATTGTATTTTTCTGTAGTTCTGTGATTCTATTGTTCTTTTGTTCTGTAGTTCTATGTATTTCGGTAATGCTTTAGTTCTAATTTTCAGCAGTGATTTAGCTCTATTTAGCATTTCTATTGCTCTCTAGTTCTATTGTTCTGTAGTTCTGTTGTTCTGTAGTTCTATTTTTGACTAATTGTGTCGTTCTGTTTTTCTTTATTTCTATTGTTCAGTATTGCTGTTTAACTCTTGTTCTGATATTCTGTAGTTATATTCTTCTGTAGCTTTGTAGCTGTATTTTTCTCTAATTCTGTAGTTCTGTAGTACTACTGTTCCTTAATTCTATTGCTCAGTAGTTCTAATGTTCATCTATCTATCTATCTATCTTCTATCTTTCTATATATATAAAGTGGTTCGTTCCGTTTGTCCGGCTATACACTCGAAAGTTATAGAGCGTACCTACACGTGCGTTACATCCAAAGAAAGCTTACCATTCCAGAACGGTCATAAGCATATTTACTTTTCGGTCGGACAAAAATTGTTCGCACATTATACAAAAAACCTTCAAAATTCCACTCGTTATCCACTCATTAGCATTGACTGACGTCAAGGTCGACCAATCCTGTGCCGTCATGATTGACCAATCCTACAGTTCAGTCACCTGATGGTTGACCAATCGGTGTGTGTATGGGCGGGACTAATTGTTTTCATCTCAGGGATCTGGCAGCCATTGCCTCAAGCTAAAAACTCCATTGCCTCAACCTAAAAATATGCTCATCGAGGTTAGTATCTTATTTTTTTTGAAAAACATTTACCAAAAATGTTTTATAAGTACTTTAACTTTCATCCTTTAAGGTATTAAAAGCTAGAAATGTTTAGCTTAAAAAACAGTGCAAAACGGGCCTAGGCTTCTCCAACTGCCGACAGCCCAAATCCAGTCCTAGGCTTCCGGCCCACACATCGACCAGGCCCAAGAGGGGGGACAGACAGGGGCAAGGAGACCGCGCACCCCAAAATTGCCCTTGCACCACGGGGCTCCCCTGCTAGTTAGTTATATTGTTCAGTATTTCTGTATTTGTATTGCTCTCTATTCCTGTGGTTTTATTGTTCTGTAGATCTATATACTTCAGTAGTTCTCTAGTTCTGTAGTTATATTTTTTAGCTGTACTGTAGTTTTATTTTTCAGTTGTTTTGTAGTTCTATTGTTCAGCCGTTCTCTAGTTCTATTGTTCTGTAGCTGTGTAGTTATATTTTTCTGTAATTTACTAGTTCTATTGTTCCATAGTTGGCTTGTTCAGTAGTTCTATAATTGTATTGTTCTGTAGTTCTTTAGCTCTATTGTTCAGTAGTTCTGTAGTTTAAATAAAAATAGAAAATGCTTCATCCAAAACGTTAACTCTATTTCTTGCTCGACAGATGCTGCCTGACCTGCTGAGTATTTACAGCATTTCTTGTTTTTATTTCTGATTTCCAGCATCCACAGTATTTTGCTTTTGTTCTCTAGTTTTATTGTTCAGTTGTTCTATTGTTCAGTAGTTGCATTGTTCTGTTGTTCTTTAAATGTTTTCTTCTATAGTTCTCTGGTTCTGTTGCTCATTAGTTCCTTAGTTCTATTTTTCAGTAGTTCTGTAGTTTTATGCTTAGTAGTTCTGTAGTTCTATTATTAAGTTATTTTTTAGGTCTATTGTTTAGTAGTTCGGTAGTTGTGTAGTTCTATTTTTCTGCAGCTTTGTAGCTGTATTTTTCTGTAATTATGTAATTCTCTACTATTGTTCAGTAGTTCAATTGTTCAATATTTGTACTTTTCCATAGTTCTATAATTATATTTTTCTGTAGCTCTGTGGTTAAATTGTTCATTTGTTCTGTAATTTCATTTTCAGTAGTTCAGTAGTTTTATTGTTCAGTAGTTCCTATAGTTCTATTGTTCAGTGGTTCTCTGGTTCTATTTATCAGTAAATCTTTAGTTCTGTTGTTCAATAGTTCTGTTGATCAGAAGTTCTTTAGTTCTATTGTTCAGTAGTAATGCAGTTCTATTATTCACTTGTTCTGTTGTTCAGTAGTTCTTTAATTTTATTGTTCTGTAGTAAATTAGTTCTACTGTTCAGTAGTTCTCTTGTTTTATTAAATAAAAAACAGAAAATGATGGAAATGCTCGGCAGGTCAAGCAGCATCTGTCGATGGAGAAACAGAGTCAACGTTTCAGGTCGATGACACTTTGTCAGAACTGGCGAACTACAGAACTGGCCTGTTCTGATGAAGGTCATCCACCTGAAATGTTAACTCTGTTTCTCCATCGACAGATGCTGCTTGACCTGCCGAGCATTTCCAGCACTTCCTGTTTTTATTTCAGATTTCCAGCATCCGCAGTGTTTTGCTTTTGTTCTCTAGTTATATTGTTCAGTAGTTAGGTAGTTCTGTTGTTCTGTAGTTCTATTGTTCCATAGATCTTTTGTTCAGTAGTTCTATTGCTCGGAAGTTATGTTGTTCATATTCTGTGGTTGCTTATTTTCATATCATAATTCGTTATTTTTCTACATTTCTTATTTCTAAATCCAGAACATTCACCAAAATCAAATACCTTGATTACCCAAGACTCACTCATTTCTAAACTTACAGAGCATGCCTGTGAAGTTGAGAAATGCTTGCCCATTCAGTGACATCTGACTTTACATCTGACAAGCTCTATCTTTTATACTCTTTTTTCAGTGGTTTATTCTTTGAAGTTTCCTGCTGATGTAAGCTAATTGGCTTTTTCATTCTCTCGGTCGAATTCTTACTGATATAATTGTCAATTTAGCTGCTGCATGCATAATTATGTCTCTACCTTTAGGTGTTCTAAAAACCATCATAAAATGACTTCAACATATTTATCTCTTTGATGTCATTCTTATCGAAGATTTTCCATTCAATTCTTAATATTGGCTTAACAGATTTTAGCAGACATTGTGACTCCATGGTATTCCATGTTCAATACAGAAACAATATAAGAACATAAGAAATAGGAGCAGGAGTAGGCCAATCGGCCCCTTGAGCCTGCTCCGCCATTCAATAAGATCATGGCTGATCTGATCCTAACCGCCAATCCACTATCACAGAACCATCTCCTGAATCTAACAGAATTAGACACACGAAATAGGAGCAGGATCAGGCTACACGGCCCCTGGGCCCGCTCCGCTACCCACAGGGCCATGACCGATCCGAACCTAGACTCATGTCCAAATTCCTGCCCGCTCCCCGTAACCCTTAATTCCCTTTACTTCTAGGAAACTGTCTATTTCTGTTTTAAATTTATGTAATGATGTAGCTTCTACAGCTTTTTGGGGCAGCATATTCCATGGACCTACCACCCTCTGAGTGAAGTAGTTCCTCCTCATCTCAGTTTTTAAAGAGCAGCCCCTTATTCTAAGACTATGCCCCCTAGTTCTAGTTTCACCCATCATCAAGAACATCCTCCCCGCATCCACCCGATCCAACCCCTTCACAATCTTATATGTTTCAATAAGATCGCCTCTCATTCTTCTGAACTCCAATGAGTAGAGTCCCAATCTACTCAACCTCTCTTCATATGTCCACCCCTCATCCCCAGGATTAACCGAGTGAACCTTCTTTGTACTGACTCGAGAGCAAGTATGTCCTTTAAGTATGGACACCAAAACTGTACGCAGTATTCCAGGTGCGGTCTCACCAATACCTTGTACAACTGAAGCAATACCTCCCTATTTTTATATTCTATCCCCCTAGCAAAGAAAGCCAACATTCCATTGGCCTTCTTAATCACTTGCTGCACCTGCATACTAACCTTTTGTGTTTCGTGCACCAGGACCCCCAGATCCCTTTGTACTTCAGTACTTTCCAGTTTCTTGCCATTAAGATAATAACTTGCTCTACGATTTATCCTGCCAAAGTGCATAACCTCACACTTTCCAGTATTGTATTTCTTCTGCCAAATCTCTGCCCACTTACTTAGCCTGTCTATGTCCCCTTGCAGGTTTTTTATGTCCTCCTCACTCACTACTTTCCCTCCCATCTTAGTATCATCTGCAAACTTTGATATGTTACACTCGGTCCCCTCCTCCAAATCGTTAATATAGATTGTAAAGGGTTGGGGACCCAGCACCGACCCCTGCGGAACACCACTAGTTACTGATTGCCATTCTGAGAATGAACCATTTATCCCAACTCTCTGCCTTCTGTTAGATAAACAATCCTCTATCCATGCCAGAAATTTACCCCCAATCCCGTGATTTTTTATCTTAAGCAATATTCTTTTGTGTGGCACCTTGTCAAATGCCTTTTGGAAGTCTCAATACACTATGTCCACTGGTTCTCCTTTATCCACCCTATATGTTACTTCCTCAAAGAACTCCAGCAAATTTGTCAAACATGACTTCCCCTTCATAAAACCATGCTGACTTTGTCCTATTAAATTATGATTATCCAAATGTCCTGTTACTGTCTCCTTAATAATGGACTCCAAAATTTTACCTACCACAGGCTTCATGCATCTATTTAGGTCATATCTTCAAAGTGTTCTGCAGGTATCATATTTACTATATGTAAATCAAAACCACTTTAAACAGAGTGTTTACTTCTTTTCTAGCTTTCTTAGTTGGTTGCATATTTAATCATCTTTCCTGTCTTATTTGATGTTACTTTTACAAAGGCACATGGTTTTTGAATATTCTGTTCCTGTTCAAAGTGTCAGTTTCTAAAACTTTACTTGGGTCATTTTATTGTGTTGGTTCCAAACCACAGACCTTTCGGAAGCAAGCCTTTGCTTTTTCAATAGGGCCGTTGTATTAGCATTAACAATCAATTCCCATTTCAAAACGTGTGGTGTTTACAACCTTGTTATCAATCCATCCCATATCAGAAGCCTGTTTTCGGTTTGCAGTCTGTGTCTCTGAGGCTTTAGATTTTTAAACCCAGTATATCATGTGTTAATAAATATCAGAATTTTGTTCATATTATGGTGTATCTCTTGAAATATGGCTTATTCCATCACAAGAGAAACAGAGTTAACATTTCAGGCTGATGACCCTTCGTCAGAACTGGTGAACTACAGAAATCGCCAATTCTGATGAACGGTCATCGATCTGAAACATTAACTCTGTTTCTCCATCCACAGCTGCTGCGTGAACTGCTGAGAGTATCCAGCAGTTTCTGTTTTTATTTAAGCCTTCCAATATCCGCAGTATTTTGCTTTTGTTCTCTAGTTTTATTGTTCAGTGGTTCTGCAGTGTTTTTGATCTGTAGTACAATTGTTCAGTCATTCTGTAGTGCTGTTGTTCTTTATATTTCTATTGTTCAGTAGTTCTGTTTAAATATTGTTCTGTAATTCTCTAGATCTATTTTTCTGTAGCTTTGTAACTGTGTTTTTCTTTAATTCTGTAGTTCTGTAGTTATATTTTTCCATAGTTCTATTTTTCAGCAGTAATGTAGATCTATTGTTCAGTAGTTCTCCAGTTTTATTAATTAAAACAGCAAAATGCTGGAAATATTCAGCAGGCCAGGCAACATCTATAGAGAGAGAACCAAAGTTAAAACTTCAGGTCGATGACCAATCGTCAGATCTGGTGAACTACAGAACTGGCCAGTTCTGATGAAGTGTCATCGACCCGAAAAGTTAACTCGGTTTCTCCCTCCACAGATGCTGCCTGACCTGCTGAGTATTTCCAGCATTTTCGTTTTTTATTTCAGATTTTCAGCATCCGCAGTATTTTGCTTTATTTATCTAGTTTTATTGTTCAGTAGTTCAGTAGTTCAGTAGTTCAGTAGTTCTGTTGTTCTGTAGTTCTTTAGTTCTGTTGTTCTGTAGTTCTGTAGTTCTATTGTTCCATAGTTCTATTGATCAGTAGTTCTATTTCTCGGAACTTATGTTTAACTATTGTTCTGTAATTATGTCATTGTATTGTTCAGTAGTTCTGTAATTGTCTATTCTAATCCCATTTCCCAGCACTTGGTCCTTAGCTTTGTATGCTATGGTGTTTCAAGTGCTCATCTAAATGCTTCTTGAATGTTGTGAGGGTTCCTGCCCCTACCATCCTTTCAGGCCGTGAGTTCCAGATTCCAACCACCCTCTGGTTAAAAAAGTTTTTCCTCAAATTGCATCTAAACCTCCTGCCCCTTACCTTGAAACTATTCCCCTGGTTATTGACCCCTCTTCTAAGGGGAATAATTCCTTTCTATCTACCCTATCTATGTCACTCATAATTTTGTACACCTCAATCAGGTCCCCCCTCAGCCTTCTATGCTTTAAGGAAAACAACCCCAGCCTGCTCTCTTCATAGCTGAAGCACTCCAGCCCAGGTAACATCCTGGTGAATTTCATCTGCACCCTCTCCAATGCAATCACATCCTTCCTATAGTATGGCGACCAGAAGTGCACACATTATTCCAGCTGTGGCCTAACTAGCATTTTGTACAGCTCCATCATAATTTCCCTGCTCTTATATTCTATGTCTTGGCTATTGTTCAGTAGTTCTATTTTTCAGTAGTTATATTTTTAAGTAGTTCTGTAATTGTATTGTTCTATAGTTCTGCGGTTTTATTGATCATTAGTTCTGTAGGTCTCTATAGCTCAGTCGTTCTTTAGCTCTATTGTTCAGCAGTTCTGATGTTTTGTAACTCTTCTTCAGTTGTTCTTTAGTTCTATTGTTCAATATTTCACTAGTTCCGTTCTGTAAATCTATTGTTCAGTTGTTCTGTTTTTCTTTTGTTCATTAGCTCTGTGGGTCTATTGTTAAGTAATTCTTTAGTTTTATTAAATAGAAACAGAAAATGCTAGAAATACTCAGCAGGTCTGGCAGCGTGGAGACAGAAACAGAGTTAACGTTTCAGTTCGATGACCCTTCATCATAAATGGTGAACTACAGAATGGCCAGTTCTGATGAAGTGTCATTGATCTGAAACATTAACGCTGTTTGTCCATCCACAGATGCTGCTTGACCAGCTGAGTATTTCGAGCAGTATTTTGCTGTTGTTCTCTAGTTTAATTGTTCAGTTGTTCCGCAGTTTCTTTTTGTTCTGTAGTTCAATTGTTCAGTCGATCTGTTGTTCTTTATTTCTGTTGTTCAGCAGTTCCATTTAACTATTCTCTAATTCTGTAGATCTATTTTTCTGTAGCTTTGTATCTGTATTTTTCTGTAATGCTGCAGTTCTGCAGTTATTTTGTTCGATAGTTCAATTTTTCAGTAGTAATGTAATTCTATTCAGTATTTCTCTAGTTTTATTAATTAAAAACACAGAATGCTGGTAATACTCAGCAGGTCAGGCAGCATCTATGGAGATAGAAACAGTGTTAAAAATTCAGGTCGATGACCCATCGTCAGATCTGGTGAACGACAGAACTGACCAGTCTGACGCAGATTCATCGACCTGAAACATTAAATCTGTTTCTCTCTCCACAGATGCTGCCTGACCTGCTGAGTATTTCCATCATCTTATTTTTTTATTTCAGATTTCTAGCATCCGCAGTATTTTGCTTTTTTTTTTACCTAGTTTTATTGTCCAGTAGTTCTTTAGTTCTGTTGTTCTGTAGTTATATTGCTCCATAGTTCTATTGTTCAGCAGTTCTATTGCTTGGAGCTTATGTATAACTTTTATTCTGTAGTTCTATTGTTCAGTAGTTCTGTAATCGTCTATTCTAATCCCATTTTCCAGCACTTGGTCCGTAGCCTTGTATGCTATGGCGTTTCAAGTGCTCATCTAAATGCTTCTTGAACGTTGTGAGGGTTCCTGCCTCTACCACGCTTTCAGGCAGTGAGATCCAGATTGCAACCACCCTCTGGGTGAAAATGTTTTTCCTCAAATCGCCTCTAAACCTCCTGCCCCTTATCATGAAACTATACCCGCTGGTTATTGACCCCTCTACTAAGTGGAAAAGTTCAATTCTATCTACCCTATCTATGTCCCTCATAATTTTGTACACCTCAATCAGGTCCCCCCTCAGCCTTCTCTGCTCTAAGGAAAACAACCCCAGCCTGTCCAATCTCTCTTCATAGCTGAAGCGCTCCAGCCCAGTTAACATCCTGGTAAATCTCCTCTGCACCCTCTTCAATGCAATCACATCCCTCCTATAGTGTGGCGACCAGAACTGCACACAGTATTCCAGCTGTGGCCTAACTAGTGTTTTGTACAGCTCAGTCATAACCTCCCTGCTCTTATATTCTATGCCTCGGCTAATGAAGGCAAGTTTCCCATATCTCTCTTTAACCACCTTATCTACCTGTCCTGCTGCCTTCAGGGATCTATGTACATGCACACCAAGGTCCCTCTGATCCTCTGACCCTCCTAGGATCCTACTATTCATTTTTTATTCCCTTGCCTTGCATGTCCTCCCAAAATGCATCACCTCACACTTTTCAGGACTAAATTCCATTTGCCTCTTTTCCGACCATCTAAGCATCCCATCTATATCGTCCTGTAGCCTGAGGCTTCCCTCCTCACTATTTACCACTCCACCAATTTTTGTGGCATCTGCGAACTTACTGATCATACCTCCTACATTCATATCTAAATCATTAATGTACACTACAAAAAGCAAAGGGCCCAGCACCGATCCCTGCGGTACACCACTGGACACAGGCTTCCAGTCACAAAAACAACCTTCGACCATCATCCTCTGCCTCCTGCCACTAAGGCAATTTGGGATCCAAAGTGGGAAATTGCCATGGATCCCATGGGCTCTTACCTTCTTGACCAGTCTCCCATGTGCAACTTTGTCAAAAGCCTTACTTAAGTCCATGTAGACTACATCAACTGCACTACCCTCATGCACACACCTCGTCACCCCATTAAAAAATTCAATCAAATTGGTCAGACATGAGCTCCACCTGACAAAACCATGCTGATTATCCCTGATTAATCCCTGCCTCTCCAAGTGGAGACTCATTCTATCTCTCAGAATTTTTTCCAAAAATTCCCTACCACTGATGTTAGACTCACTGGCCTGTAATTCACTGATTTATCCCTAGTACCCTTTTTGTACGATAGTACTACGTTAGCTGGTATCCAGTCCTTTGGCACCTCCCCTGTTGCCAGAGAGGTTCTGAAAAATTGTGTCCGAGTCCCTGCAATCTCCACGCTTGCCTCACACAGCAGCCTGGGATACATCCTGTCAGGGCCTGGGGATTTATCCACTTTTATCCACTTGTTGTTCATTAGTTCTGTAGTTCTAATGTTCAATAGTTCTGTGGTTCTATTGTTCAGTAGTTCTCTAGTTCTATTGTTCAATAGCTCTCTAGTTCTATTGTTCAGTAGTTCTGTGGTTCTATTGTTCAGTAGTTCTCTAGTTCTATTGTTCAATAGCTCTCTAGTTCTATTGTTCAGTAGTTCTCTAGTTCTATTGTTCAATAGCTCTCTAGTTCTATTGTTCAATAGTTTTCTAGTTCTATTGTTCAGTAGTTCTGTGGTTCTATTGTTCAGTAGTTCTGTGGTTCTATTGTTCAATAGCTCTCTAGTTTTATTGTTCAGTAGTTCTCTGGTTCTATTGTTCAGTAGTTCTCTAGTTCTATTGTTCAATAGCTCTCTAGTTCTATTGTTCAGTAGTTCTGTGGTTCTATTGTTCAGTAGTTCTGTGGTTCTATTGTTCAATAGCTCTCTAGTTTTATTGTTCAATAGCTCTCTAGTTCTATTGTTCAGTAGTTCTGTGGTTCTATTGTTCAGTAGTTCTCTAGTTCTATTGTTCAATAGCTCTCTAGTTCTATTGTTCAGTAGTTCTGTGGTTCTATTGTTCAGTAGTTCTGTGGTTCTATTGTTCAATAGCTCTCTAGTTTTATTGTTCAATAGCTCTCTAGTTCTATTGTTCAATAGCTCTCTAGTTCTATTGTTCAGTAGTTCTCTAGTTCTATTGTTCAATAGCTCTCTAGTTCTATTGTTCAGTAGTTCTCTAGTTCTATTGTTCAATAGCTCTCTAGTTCTATTGTTCAGTAGTTCTCTAGTTCTATTGTTCAATAGCTCTCTAGTTCTATTGTTCAGTAGTTCTGTGGTTCTATTGTTCAGTAGTTCTGTGGTTCTATTGTTCAATAGCTCTCTAGTTCTATTGTTCAGTAGTTCTGTGGTTCTATTGTTCAGTAGTTCTGTGGTTCTATTGTTCAATAGCTCTCTAGTTCTATTGTTCAATAGCTCTCTAGTTCTATTGTTCAATAGCTCTCTAGTTCTATTGTTCAATAGTTCTCTAGTTCTATTGTTCAGTAGTTCTGTGTTTCTATTGTTCAGTAATTCTGTGTTTCTATTTTTCTTTAGTGCTTTAGTTCTATTGTTCAGCAGTTCAGTAGTTCTATTGTCCAGTAGTTCTGTAGTTCAATTATACAGTAATTCTGTAGTTCTATTGTTCGGTAGTTCTTTAGTTCTATTGTTCGGTAGTTCTGTGTTTCTATTGTTCATTAGTTCTCTAGTTCTAAAGTTCAGTTGTTTTTTAGATCTATATTTCTGTTCTGTAGTTATATTTTTCTGCAGTTCTGTAGCTCTATTTGTCAGTTCTACTGTTGTTTTGCTGTTCAGTAGTTCATACGAACACACGAATTAGGAGCAGGATCAGACCACTCGGCCCTTCGAGCCTGCTCCACCATTCAATAAGATCATGGCAGATCTGATTACTCCACATTCCCGCCTACCCCCGATAACCGTTCAACCCCTTGCTTAATAAGAATCTATCTACCTCTGCCTTGAAAATATTGAAAGTCTCTGCTTCCGCCGCCCTCTGAGGAAGAGAGATCCAAAGACTCACGTCCCTCTGTGAGAAAAAAAATTCTCCTCATCTCTGTCTTCAATGGGCGACTCCTTATTTTTAAACAATGACCCCTATTTCTAGATTCTCCCACAAGCAGAAACATCCACTCCACATCCACCCTGTCCAGACCCCTCAGGATCTTATATGTTTCAATCAAGTCACCGATTGCTCTTCTAATCTCCAGCGGATACAAGCCTAGCCTGTCCAACCTTTCCTCATAAGACAACCCAGCCATTCCAGGTATTAGTCTAGTAAACCTTCTCTGAACTGCTTCCAACGCATTCACATTCTTCCTTAATTAAGGAGACCAATACTGTACACAGTACTCCAGATGTGGTCTCACCAATGCCCTGTGTAACTGAAGCATAACCTCCCTACTTTTGTATTCAATTCCTCTCGCAATAAATGATAACATTCTATTAGCTTTCATAATTACTTGCTGTACCTGCATAGTAAGCTTTTGCGATTCATGCACTAGGACACCCAGATCTCTCTGCATCTCAGAGCTCTGCAATCTCTCACCATTTAGATAATATGCTTTTTTATTCTTCCTGCCAAAATGGACAACTTCACATTTTCCTACATTATACTCCATTTGCCAGATCTTTGACCACTCACTTAACTTATCTATTTCCCACTGTAGCCTCCTTATGTCCTCTACACAATTTACTTTCCTACCTATCTTTGTGTCATCAGCAAATTTAGCAACCATACCGTTGGTCCCTTCATCCAAGTCATTTATTTAAATTGTAAAAACTCAGGCCCCAGCACTGATCCCTGTGGCACACCACTTGTTACATCTTGCCCATCAGAAAATGAGCCATTCATGCCTACTCTCTGTTTCCTGTTAGCTAGCCAATCTTCTATCCATGCCAATATGTTACCCCCTACACCATGAGCTTTTATTTTCCGCAATAACCTTTGATGTGGCCCCTTATCAAATGCCTTCTGGAATTCTAAGTACAGTACATCCACTGTTACCCATTTGTCCAAAACACGTGTTACTTCCTCAAAAAACTCCAATAAATTGGTTAGACATGATTTCCCTTGCACATAACCATGTTGACTCTGCTTGATCACTTTGAACTTTTCTAAATGCCCTGCTATAACATCTTTAACAATAGCTTCCTACATCTTCCCTATGACAGATTTTAAGCTAACTGGCCTGTGGTTTTCTACTTCCTGTCTCCCTCCCTTTTTGAATAAAGGAGTTACATTCGCTATTTTCCAATCTAATGGAACCTTCCCCGAATCTAGGGAATTTTGGAAATTTAAAACCAACGCATCAACTCTCTCACTAGCCACTTCTTTTAAGTCCCTAGGATGAAGTCCATCAGGACCCGAGGACTTGTCAGCCCGCAGCTCCAACAATTTGCTCAGTACCACTTCCCTGGTGATTATAATTTTCTTGAGTCCCTCCCTCCCTTGCATTTCCTGATTTACAGCTATTTCTGGGATGTTACTTGTATCCTCTATAGTGAAGACCGATGCAAAATACCCGTTCAATTCAACTGCCATCTCCTTATTTTCCATTATTAATTCCCCAGACTCACTTTTTATAGGACCAGCGCTCACTTTGTTAAATCTTTTCTTTTTAGAATATCAATAGAAACTCTTACTATCTGTTTTTACATTTCTAGAGAGCTTTCTCTCATACTCTAATGTATCTCTCCTTATTAATCTTTTAGTCATTCTCTGCTGTTTTTTTATATTCCGTCCAATCTTCTGACCTGTCACCAATCTTTACACAATTTTATGCTTTTTCTTGAGGTTTAATACTATCTTTAACATTTTTTGTTAACCACGGATGTTGGGTCCTCCGCTTGGAACTTTTCTTTCCTGTTGGAAGGTATATATTCTGTGTATTTTGAAATATCCCCATAAATGTCTGCCACTGCAACTCTATTGACCAATCCCTTAACCTAATTTGCCAGTTCACGTTAGCTAGCTCTGCTTTCATGCCCTCATAATTGCCCTCATTTAAAGTTAAAATACTAGTCGTGGACCCGCTCTTCTCTCCCTCAAGCTGAATGTAAAATTCAATCATATTATGATCACTGCTACCTAGGGGCACCTGTACTATGAGGTCATTGATTAATGCTATCTCATTGCACAATATCAGGTCTAGTGTAGCCTGCTCTCTGGTTGGTTCCAGAATGTGCTGTTGTAAGAATCTATCCCGATAACATTCCATGAACTCATCATTATTGCTGCCTTTCTCCATCTGATTTTTCCAGTCTATATGCAGCTTAAAATCCCCCATGATTATTGCTGTAACCTTCTGACAAGCTCCCATTATTTCTTCCTTTATACTCCATCCTGCCATGTGGTTACTTTTAGGGGGCCTGTAAACCACTCCCACAAGTGACTTCTTGCCTTTGTTATTTCTCATCTCTACCCAAAATGCTTCTACATCCTGTTTCCTGAACTAAGGTCATCCCACTCTGTTGTGCTAATACCATCATTAATTAATGAGGAGGGGTGGCTCTCACCTCTCCACATTTTCCCACCTTACTATCCTTCCTAAATGTCATGTACCCTTCAATATTAATGTCCAAATCTATGTCATCCTTCAGCCATGTTTCTGTAATGGCTATCAAATCATATAAATGTGTTTCTATTTGTGCTATAGTTTATCTGTTTTGTTTCAAATGCTTCATGCATTCAGATGCAGAGCCTTTAGTTTTGTCCTTTTATTATTTTTGTAACCTCGAGCCTTACCTGTTGATTAACTCTTAGATTTGTACTCTCTATCCCTTCCTGTCACGGTCTGTTTATCACTTCCCATATTAATCCCTTTCTCTACTGAATTGTCTCTAATCATTGAAGTACCACATCTTCCCAAATTTGATCCCGTGCCCACAATATTTAGTTTAAAGCCCTCACTACCGCCCTAGTTATATGACTCGCCAGAACACTGGTCCCAGGATTTCTATTGTTCTGTAATGCTCTAGTTCTGTTGTTCTATTGTTCAGTAGTTATGTGGTTCTGTTGTTCAGTAGTTCTGTAGCTCCTTACTGTAATTCTTTAGTTCCATGTTTCAGTGTTTCCGTAGTTCTATTGCTCTGTTCAAGTATAGTTACATTTTTCTGTAGCTTTGTAACACGATTTTTCTGTAAATCTTTAGTTCTGTAGTTCTATGTTTTTGTAGTTCTCCAGTTATATTTAATAAAAAGAGAAAATGCTGGAAATACTCAGCAGGTCACGCAAGATCTGTGGAGAGAGAAACAGAGTTAAGGTTTTATGTCGATGACCCTTCCATCAGAACGGGCGAACTACAGAACTGGTGTCATCGACCTGAAACGTTAACTCTGTTTCTCGCTCTACAGATGCTGCCTGACCTGCAAATTTCCAGAATTTTTGTTTTTTATTTGAGATTTCCAGCATCCTCAGTATTTTGTTTTTGTTCTCTAGATTTATTGTTCAGTATTTCTGTTATTTTGTAGTTCAATTGTTCAGTAATCTCTGGTTCTATTGTTCCGTAGTTCTATTGTTCTATATTTCAATTGTTCAGCAGTTATGTAGTTCTTTTGTTCAGTATTTCTGTTGTTCCTTCATTCTCTTTTTCTGTAATTCTTGTGTTGTATTGTTCCATAATTCTATTTTTCAGTAGTTCTATTGCTCAGTAGTAATGTTTTTCAGCAGTTCTGTAATTGTATTGTTCTGTAGTTTTGTAGTTCTATTGATCATTCGTTCTGTAGTTCTATATAACTCAGAGGTTCTTTAGCTCTATTTTTCAGCAGTTCTGCTGTTGTGTTGCTCTTTAGTTCAGTTGTTCTTTAGTTCTATTGTCCAATAGTTCTCTAGTTCCGTTTTGTAGTTCTATTGTTAAGTAGTTCTGTAGTTCCGTTGTTCATTTGTTCTTTAGTTCTGTAGTTCTATTGTTCATTTGTTTTTTAGTTCTGTAGTTCTATTGTTCATTAGTTCTGTAGTTCTATTGTTCAGAAGTTCTGTAGTTCTATTGTTCAGTAGTGATGTAGTACTATTGCTCTATGCCTGTATAGTTCTATTGTTCAGTAGTTCTCTAATTTTTATTAAATTTACACAGACAATGCTGGAAATACTCAGCAGGCCAGGCAGCATCTGTGGAGAGAGAAACAGAGTTAACATTTCAGGGTATTGATCCTTCGTCAGAACTGGCGAACTACAGAACTGGTCAGTCCTGATGAAGGGTCATCGACCTGAAATGTTAACTCTGTTTCTCTCTCCACAGATGCTGCCTGACCTGCTGAGAATTTCCAGCATTTTCTGTTTTTATTTCAGATTTCCAGCATCCGCAGTATTTTGCTTTTGGTCTCAGGTTTTATTGTTCAGTATTTCTATAGTTCTGTTGATCTGTAATTCTCTAGTTCCATTGCTCAGTAATTCTGCTGTTCTGTTGTTCTGTAGTTCAATTATTCTTCAGTTCTGCAGTTATATTGTCTGGTATTTCTGTTTATCTATTCTTCTGTAATTCTGTAGTTGTATTGTCCCATAGTTCTATTGTTCAGTAGTTCTGCTGTTCTGTAGTTGTACTATTCAGTGGTTCTATTGTCCTGTAGTTATTTTCTCCAGTAGCTCCATTGTTCAGTAGTTCTGTATTTGTTGTATTCTGTAATTCTGTAGTACTGTTGTTCAATACTTCTGTAGTTTTATTGTTCAGTAGTTCTGTTGTTCTATTCATCTTTAATTCTGTAGTTCATTTTTTTTTGTAGTTCTATTTTTCCATAGCTCTATTGTCCAGTATATATATTGTTCGATAGTTATGTTGTTCTGGAGTTCTGTAATTGTAATTTACTGTAGTTCTGTAGTTCTTTTGTTCAGTGGTTCTGTATAGTTCTATAATTCTGCAGTTCTGTAGTTCTCTTGCTCTGTAATTCTTTCGTTATATGGTCCAGTAGCTCTGTAGTTCTATTATTCAGTACTATTTTTCTATGTAAGGACTCTATTCCATTCTCCCAGTTTCTCCACCTCTGCCGCATCTGCTCCGACGATGCCACCTTCCACACCAGTGCTTCCGACATGTCTTCCTTTTTCCTCAACCGAGGATTCCCCTCTACCGTGGTTGACACGGCCCTCGACCCTGTCCGTTCTATCTCCCGCACGTCTGCCCTCACCCCTGCCCCTCCCTCCCGGAACCACGATAGTGTTCCCCTTGTCCTCACCTTTCACCCCACCATCCACATTCAGCGGATCATCCTCCACCATTTCTGCTACCTCCAAAGTGATCCCACCACCAAACGCATCTTCCCCTCCCCTCCCCTTTCAGCATTCCGTAAGGACCGCTCCCTCCGAGACACCCTAATCCACTCCTTTATCACCCCCAGCACCCCTTCACCTTCGCCTGGCACCTTCCCGTGCAAGTCCAGGAGATGTAACACCTGCCCTTATACCTCCCGCCTTCCCAGTGTCCAGGGCCCCAAACACCCCTTCCAGGTGAAACAGCAATTTACGTGTACTTCTTGCAATCTAGTATATTGTATTCACTGCTCACGATGCGGACTCCTCTACATTGGGGAGACCAAACGCAGATTGGGTGACCGCTTTGCGGAACACCACCGTTCAGTCCGTAAGGGTGACCCCGAGCTTCTGGTCGCCTGTCATTTTAATTCACCGCTCCATTCCCACTCGCACCTCACCGTCCTTGGCCTCGTGCATTGACCACTGAAGCTCAACGTAAACTCGAGGAACAGCACCTCATCTTCCGATTAGGCACTCTGCAGCCTTCCGGACTCAATTTCGAGTTCAACAATTTCAGATCATAACCTCGGCCCCTATTACATTTTTACTTATATTTTTTATCCACCCCTTAGTTTTGGTTTTTCCCTCCCCCCCCCTTTCCCTTTTTTTTCTCTCTCCCACATGGCAGCTGTCTCTCATTCTGCCAGAACATTTCACACCTAATCTCGAGCCGTCTTTTGTCTCCACTAGTCCTATCACCATCTCGTCTCGTTTTGAATACCTCTTAATGTCTCTTCACATCTTCTGTTCTCTCGCAGCCCTGCCTTTCGATCTATTTCATTTCCTTTCCAGTATTGAAAAAGGGTTAGACCCAAAATGTCGACTCTAATTTCTCTCCACGGATGTTGCCTGGCCTGCTGAGTTCTTCCAGCATTTTCTGTTGTTATTTTGGATTTCCACCATCTGCAGTATTTTGCTATCATACTAGTATTTGGCTCACTGCCACACCTCTTCTAGGAATGCCTATCTTGAAGAAGTTCTGCTCTTCTCTTCGACGGGATCTCCGTTTGGCTCTTCAACCTTGTTCATCTTCATTAATTTCAGTCTCCCTTCTCGTGTTTGATCAGGTATCTGCCAAGACTCGGTTTCATAGCCACATCATTTTCCTCAGCAACTGTCTCCGGTTCCAACTTATTCCACGTGGATTCCAACTAAACTTCCACCCTTCGTGTTTCGGATCCACCCAGGATTACAAATATCTCCAAGATATTCATCGTTCCTCGAACTACTGCTCTCGCCGCATCTTGAGATCCACGCTCAACGCCATGCGGCGCCACATGAACACTCTTGACTTCTCTCTTCAGCAACACCGGCGCACTCTATCTCAAAGCTGTCTGGGTCCACAGTTCCATTTCATCCTTCGACTCATCTGACGCTTCAACAAAAAACCTTTTTTCTTCCTTTCCGATGTCAAGGATCGCAAGGTTCATCAACTCTTGGACACCAATGCCCCTCCGGAACCTTCTTCCCCTTCACTTTCCTCTGACCCCCTTCTCCCAATCTCACCCCCTGCCGCGTCTTCACTATCCCCTCTGACCTTCCCCTCTCTGACCCCGAACGATCAGTCCTCAGCAAAGGCCTGAGCTTCATCCCCTTACATCCCCACCTCAATGTATTTCGAGCTCAGCACGATGTTGAGCTCTTTTTCCGCCGCTTTCGTCTCTGTGCCCACTTCTTTGGCCAGGAGTCTTCCCCCCACACGACTGACCCTTTCTCCCTCTTGCAGAATTCCCGTTCTACCTGGACCCCTCCCCCTGGCCTCTTACCCTCTCTAGATCTTTTCATCGCTAACTGCCGCCGTGACATCGGCTGCCTCCATTTCTCTGCTCCCCTCACTCACTCCAACCTACCTCCCACTGAACTTGCAGCACTCCATTCTCTTAGATCCAACCCTGACATTGTCATTAAACCTGCTGACAAGGGTGGTGCCAGTTGTTGTTTGGCGGACTGACCTCTACCTAGCGGAAGCTGAATGCCAACTCTCCAACACCTCCTCCTACCTCCAGCTGGACCATGACCCCACTACCGAACATCAAATCACCGTTTCCAAGACTGTCATTAACCTCATCTCCTCTGGCGATCTTCCCCCCGCGGCCACCAACCTCATAGTTCCCCAACCCCGCACAGCCCGCTTCTACCACCTTCCCAAGATCCACAAACAGGACTGCCCTGGGAGACCCATCGTTTCAGCCTGTTCTTGCCCCACGGAACTTATCTCTTCCTATCTTGACTCTATCTTTTCTCCCTTTCTCCAGTCTCTTCCCACCTACTTCCACGACTCTTCGGATGCCCTCCGCCACTTTACCAGTTTCCTGGCCCCAACCGCTTCCTTTTCACCATGGACGTACAATCCCTCTACACCTCCATCCCCCACCAGGATGGCCTGAGGGCGATCCGCTTCTTCCTTGAACAGAGGCCCGACCATTCCTCATCCACCACCACCCTCCTCTGCCTGGCTGAACTTGTTCTCACATTGAACAACTTCTCCTTTAACTCCACTCATTTCCTCCAAATCAAAGGTGTTGCTATGGGTACCCGCATGGGTCCTAACTATGCCTGCCTTTTCGTGGGATATGTGGAACACTCTTTGTTCCAGTCCTATTCAGGTCCCCTCCCTCACCTCTTTTTCCGACACATTGATGACTGTATCGGTGCTGTTTCCTGCTCTCACCCTGAACTAGACAATTTCATTCACTTTGCCTCCAATTTCCACCCTTCCCTCACCTTCACATGGTCCATCTCTGACTCTTCCCTTCCTCGACTTCTCCGTCTCCATCTCTGGGGATAGGTTATTGACCAATATTCACTACAAGCCCACTGACTCCCACAGCTACCTGGACTACACTTCCTACCACCCCGCTTCCTGTAAGGACTCTATTCCATTCTCCCAGTTTCTCCGTCTCCACTGCATCTGCTCCAACGATGCCACCTTCCACACCAGTGCTTCCGACATGTCTTCCTTTTTCCTCAACCGAGGATTCCCCTCTACCGTGGTTGACATGGCCCTCGACCATGTCCGTTCTATCTCCCGCACTTCAGCCCTCACCCCTGCCCCTCCCTCCCGGAACCACGATAGGGTTCCCCTTGTCCTCACCTTTCACCCCACCAGCCTCCACATTCAACGGATCATCCTCCGTCATTTCCGTTACCTCCAAAGTGATCCCACCACCAAATGCATCTTCCCCTCCCCTCCCCTTTCAGCATTCCGTAGGGACCGCTCCCTCCGAGACACCCTAGTCCACTCCTCTATCACCCCCAGCACCCCTTCCCCTTCACCTGGCACCTTCCCGTGCAAGCGCAGGAGATGTAACACCTGCCCCTATACCTCCCCCCCCTTCCCACTGTCCAGGGCCCCAAACACCCCTTCCAGGTGCAACAGCAATTTACGTGTACTTCTTGCAATCTAGTATACTGTATTCGCTGCTCATGATGCGGTCTCCTCTACATTGGGAAGAACAAACGCAGATTGGGTGACCCCTTTGCGGAACACCTCCGTTCAGTCCGTAAGGGTGACCCCGAGCTTCTGGTCGCCTGTCATTTTAATTCACCGCTCCATTCCCACTCGGACCTCACCGTCCTTGGCCTCTTGCATTGTTCCACGGAAGCTCAACGTAAACTCGAGGAACAGCACCTCATCTTCCGATTAGGCACTTTACAGACTTCTAGACTCAATATCGAGTTCAACAATTTCAGATCATATCCTCGACCACTATTACATTTTTACTTATATTTTTTACCCACTCCTTTGTTTTGGTTTTTCCCTCCCCCCTTCCCTTTTTTTTCTCTGTCCCACATGGCAGCTGTCTCCCATTCTGCCAGCACATTTCACACCTAATCGGAGCCATCTTTTGTCTCCACTAGTCCTATCACCATCTCGTCTCGTTTTGAATACCTCTTAATGTCTCTTCACTTCTTTTGATCTGTCCCAGCCCTGCCTTTCGATCTATTTCATTTCCTTTCCAGTTTTGAAAAAGGGTTAGACCCGAAACGTCAACTCTAATTTCTCTCAACGGATGTTGCCTGGCCTGCTGAGTTTTTTCCAGCATTTTCTGTTGTTATTTCTATTTTTCAGCTCTTCTGTTGTGCTACTGTTCAGTAGTTCTGTATTTCTGTTGTTCTGCCATATTGCTCAGTAGTTCCTTTGTTCTGTAATTCTCTACTGTAGTTCTGGTGTTCTGTAGTTTTGTATTTCAATTTTCTGTAGCTTTGTAGCTCTATTTTTCTGTAATTCTGTTCTGTAATTCTATTTTTTGTAGTTCTCCAGTATTACTTAATAAAAAATGAAAATGCTGGAAATACTCAGCAGGTCAGGCAGCATCTGTGGAGCGAGAAACAGACTTAACTTTTTAGGTCAATGACCCTTCGACAGAACTGGCGAACTACAGAACTGGCCAGTTCTGACAAAGTGTCATCGACCTGAAACGTTAGCTCTGTTATTCCCTCCACAGAACTTGCCTGACCTGCTGAGTATTTCCAGCATTTTCGGTTTTTTTATTTCAGATTTTCAGCATCCTCAGTATTTTGCTTTTGTTCTCTAGATTTATTGGTCAGTATTTCTGCAGTTCTGTTGTTCTGTATTTCAATGGTTCAGTAGTTCTGTTGTTCTGTAGTTCTATTTTTCAGTATTCTGTGGTTCCATTGTTCAGTATTCTGCTGTTCTATTGTTCTGTAGTTGTGTAGTTCTGTTGTTCTTTATTTCTGTGGTTCAGTAGTTCTGCTTAAATATTGTTCTGTAATTCTGTAGTTCTTTCGTTCTGTATATCTGTTGTTCTGTAGTTTTGTTTTACTGTAATTCTGTAGTTCTATTTTTCAGTAGTTATATTTTACAATATTTCTGTAATTGTATTGTTCTGTAGTTCTGTGGTTCTACTGATCTTTAGTTCTGTAGTTCTCTATAGCTCAGTAGTTCTTTAGCTCTATTGTTCAGCAGTTCTGATGTTCGGTAGCTCTTTTGTTCAGTTCTTTAGTTCTATTATTCAATATTTCACTCGTTCCATCCTGTAATTGAATTGTTCAGTTGTTCTGTTTTTCGTTCATTCGTTCTGTGGTTCTATTGTTAAGTAGTTATGTAGTTTTATTAAATAAAAGCAGAAAATGCTGGAAATAATCAGCAGGTCAGGCATCATATGTGGAGACAGAAACTGAGTTGCCATCTCAGATTGATGACCCTTCATCAGAACCAGTGAACTACAGAAATGACCAGTTCTGACGAAGGGTCATCGAACTGAAATGTTAACTCTGCAGGTCTGGCAGCATCTGTGGAGAGACAAACAGAGTATTTCCAGCATTTTCTGTTTTTATTTCAGATTTCCAGCTTCCGCAGTATTTTGATTTTTGTCTCAGGTTTTATTGTTCAGTATTTCTTCAGTTCTGTTGTTCTGTAATTCTCCAGTTCTATTGTTCAGTAGTTCTCTTGTTCTGTAGTTATATTGTTCAGTAGTCCTCTAGTTCTATTGTTCTGTAATTCTTCAGTTATATGGTTATGTTATTCTCTGGTTCTATGGTTCTGTAAATCTTTAGTTCTATGGTTCAGTAGTTCTGTTTTTATATTGTTCTGTTGCTGTTTAATTCTTTAGTTCTGTAGCTCTGTATTTCTATTGCTTTTTAGCTCTATTGTTCCATAACACTATTGTTCTGTAGTTCTGTTGTTCTGTAGTTTTCTTTGTAGTTCTATTTTTCCATAGCTCTATTGGCCAGTACTCTTGTTCAGTAGTTATATTGTTCCGGAGTTCTGTAATTGTTAGTTTCTTTAGTTCTGTAGTTCTATTGTTCAGTAGTTCTGTAGTTCTATAATTCTGCTGTTCTATTGTTCTTTAGCTCTATCGTTCAGTAGTTTTTTGTTAAGTAGTTCTGTAATTATATTGTTCTAAATCACGGGATTGGGGGTAATATACTGGCATGGGTGGAAGATTGGCTATCTAACAGAAAAAAAAGAGTTGGGATAAATGGATCATTCTCGGGCTGGCAATCAGTAACTAGTGGTGTTCGGCAGGGGTCAGTGCTGGGACCCCAACTCTTTACAATCTATATTAACGATTTGGAGGAGGGGACCGAGTGCAATGTATCCAAGTTTGCCGATGATACAAAGATGGGAGGGAAAGCAGTGAGTGAGGAGGACATAAAAAACCTGCAAAAGGACATAGACAGGCTAAGTGAGTGGGCAGAGATTTGGCAGATGCAATATAATGTTGGAAAGTGTGAGGTTATGCACTTTGCCAGAAAAAATCAAAGAGCAAGTTATTATCTAAATGGAGAGAAACTGCAAAGTGCTACAGTACAAAGGGATCTGGGGGTCCTGGTGCATGAAACACAAATAGTTAGTATGCAGGTGCAGCAGGTGATCAGGAAGGCCAATGGAATCTTGGCTTTTATTGCGAGGGGGATGGAGTATAAAAACAGGGAAGTCTTGCTGCAGTTATACAGGGTATTGGTGAGGCCACACCTGGAATACTGCGTGCAGTTTTGGTTTCCATATTTAAGAAAAGATACACTTGCTCTCGAGGCGGTTCAGAGAAGGTTCACTCAGTTGATTCCGGAGATGAGGGGGTTGACGTATGAGGAAAGGTTGAGTAGGTTGGGACTCTACTCATTGGAGTTCAGAAGAATGAGAGGCGATCTTATCTAAACATATAAGATTGTGAGGGGGCTTGATCGGGTGGATGCGGTGAGGATGTTTCCACTGATGGGTGAGATTAGAACTAGGGGGCATAATCTTAGAATAAGGGGCTGCCCTTTTAAAATTGAGATGAGGAGAAACTTCTTCACTCAGGGTAGTAAATCTATGGAATTTGCTACCCCAGAGAGCTGTGGAAGCTGCAACATTAAATAAATTTAAAATGGAGATAGACATTTTCCTAGCAGATAAGGGAATTAGGGGTTATGGGGAGAGGGCAGGGAAGTGGACGTGAGTCTAGATTCAGATCAGCCATGATCCTATTGAATGGCAGAGCAGGCCCGAGGGGCCGTATGGCCTACTCCTGCTCCTACTTCTTATGTTCTTATAGTTCTGTGTTTCTGTTGTTCATTAGTTTTGTAGTTCTATATAGTTCAGTCGTTCTTTAGTGTATAGTTCTGTAGTTGCATTGTTCAGTAGTTCTGTAGATTTATTTTTCAGTTGTTCTGTAATTCTATTGTTCAGCAGTTCTGTTTTTCTGTAGTTCTATTGTTCTTTGGTTCAGTACTTCTATTGTTCTCTAGTTGTGTAGTTCTATTTTTCAGTAGATTTGTAGCTCTCTTTTTCTGTAATTCTCTAGTCCTGTAGTTCTATTGTTTTGCAGTTCTATTGTTCCATAGCTCTATTGTCCAGTGGTTCTGTAATTATTTTTTACGTAGTTCTGTAGTTCTATTTGTCAGAAGTTCTTTAGTTCTATAGCATTGCAGTTCTGTTTTCCTGTAGTTATATTGTTCAGCATTCTCTAGTTCTATTATTCAGTAGATCTCTAGCTCTGTTGTTCTGTGGTTGTATTATTCAGTAGTTCTGTTTATCTATATTTTTTAATTATGTAGTTCTATTGTTCAGTACTTCTATTGTTCTGCAGTTATATTTTTCAGTAGTTCTGAGGTTCTATTTTTCAATAGTTCTGTAGTTCTATTGTTCTGTAATTTTTTTACTTTTATGGTTCAGTAATTCCGTAGTTCTATTGTTCTGTAGTTGTGTAGTTCTATTTTTTGTAGATATGTAAATCTATTTTTCTGTAATTCTGTAGTTTTGTTTTTCTATTGTTCAGTAGTTCTATAGTTTAGTATTTCTATTGGTTAGTAGTTAAATTGCTTAGTAGTTCTGTAATTGTATTGTTCAGTGGTTCTAATGTTCATAAGTTCTGTAGTTATTTTGGTAAATAGTTATGCAATTCTGTAGTTCTGTTGTTCAGTTGTTCTGTAGTTCTACTGTTCAGCTGTTCAGTTGCTCTATAGTTCTATAATACAGTAGTTCTTTAGTTCCAAAGTTCCTAGTTCCAGTGTTTCATTGTTCTGTTGTTCTATTGTTCAGTAGTGCTCTAGTTCTATTGTTCATTAGTTCTTTAGTTTAATAGTTACATAGATCTGTAGTTCTATTGTTCAGTAGTTCTCTTGTTTTATTAAATAGAAACAGAAAATGCTCGAAATACTCAGCAGGTCAGGCAGTGTGAAGAGAGAAACAGAGTTAACGTTTCAGGTCGATGACCCTTCGTCAGAACTGGATAACTACAGAACTGGCCAGTTCTGATGAAGGGTCATTGATCGGAAATGTTAACTCTGTTTCTCCATCCACAGATGCTGCCTGACAAGCTGAGTATTTCTAGCATTTCCTGTTTTTATTTCAGATTTCCAGCATCCACAATATTTTGCTTTTGTTCTCTAGTTATATTGTTCAGTAGATCTGTAATTCTGTTGTTCTCCATTTCTGTTGCTCTGTGTTTCTATTGTTCCATAGATCTATTGCTCAGTAGTTCTATTGCTCGGAAGTTATATTGTTCAGTTTTCTGTAATTGTATTTTTCAGTAGTTCTGTGATTCTGTTCATTTGTTTTGTAGTTCTATACAGTTTGGTAGTTCTTTAGTTCTATTTTGCTGTAGTACTTCAGCTCTATTGTTCAGCTTTTCTGCTGTTCTGTAGTTTTATTGTTCTGCAATTCTCTAGTTCCATTGTTATGTAGTTTTGTTCTGTAGTTCTATTGTTCAGTAGTTCTGTTTAACTCTTGTTCTGATATGCTCAAGTTATATTCTTCTGAACCTTTGTAGCTGCATTTTTCGCCAATTCTGTAGTTCTGTATTTCTACTTTTCCTTAGTTCAATTTCGCAATAATTCTAATGTTCATTAGTTATATTGTTCAGTATTTCTGTAATTGTACTGTTCTATATTCCTGTGGTTTTATTGTTCTATAATTCTGTAGATCTATATAGTTCAGTAGTTCTTTAGTTCTTTAATTCTGTAGATCAGTAGTTATATTTCTGGCAGTTCTGTAGTCTTATTTTTCAGTTGTTCTGTAGTTCTATTGTTCAGCAGTCCTCTAGTTCTATTTTTCTGTAGCTGTGTAGTACTATTTTTCTGTAATACTGTAATTCACTAGTTCTATTGTTCAATAGTTGTCTTGTTCAATAGTTCTATAATTGTATTGTTCTGCAGTTCTATTGTTCAGTAGCTCTCTAGTTTTATTAAATAAAATCAGAAAATGCTGCACCTGAAAGGTAAACTGTATTTCTCCCTCCACAGATGCTGCCTGACCTGCTGAGTATTTACAGCATTTCCTGTTTGTATTGCTGATTTCCGGCATCCGCAGTATTTTACTTTTGTTCTCTATTTTTACTGTTCAGTAGTTATGTAGTTCTGTCGTTCTGTTGTTCTATTTTTCAGTACTTTAGCTCTATTGTTCAGCAGTTCTGTTATTCTAGAAACACAGAAACATAGACGATAGGAGCAGGAGTAGGCCATTCGGCCCCTCAAGCCTGCTCGCCATTCAATGAGATCATGGCTGATCATCCAAATTCAGTACCCTGTTCCTGCCTTCTCCCCATTTCCCTAGATCCCTTTAGCCTTAAGAAATATATCTAACTCCTTCTGGAATATATTTAGTGAATTGGCCTCAACTGCCTTTTGCAGTAGAGAATTCCACAGGTTCACCACTCTCTGAATTCTGTAGTTCTATTGTTCAGACACGGTGGCAGAGTGGTTAGCACTGTTGCCTCACAGCACCAGGAACCCGGGTTCGAATCCGGCCTCGGGCGACTGTCTGTGTGGAGTTTGCACATTCTCCCCGTGTTTGCGTGGGTTTCCTCCGGGTGCTCCGGTTTCCTCCCACAGTCCAAAGATGTGTGGGTTAGGTTGATTGGCTATGATAAATTGACCCTTAGTGTTAGGGGGATTAAATATGTGGGGTTACGGGGATAGGGTGGGATATGTGTTGGCGTAGGGGTTATGGGGATCGGGTGGGATATGTGTCGGTGCAGGCTCGATGGGCCGAAATGGCCTCTATCTGCACTGTGGGGTTTCTGTGATTTCTGTGAGTAGTTTTCTAGATTTATTGTTCAGTAGTACTGTAGGTCTGTTTGTAGTTCTATTGTTCTTTAACTCTCTAGTTCTATTGTTCAGAAAATGCTGGAAATACTCAGCAGGTCAGACAGCATCTGTGGAGAGAGAAACAGAGTTTGTTTCAGGTCAATGACCCTTCGTCAGAACTGATCAGTTCTGTAGTTCACCAGTTCTGAAAAAGCGTCATCGACCTGTAACATGAACTCTCTTTCTCTATCCACAGAAGCTGCCTGAGCTGCTGAGAATAACCAACAGTTTCTGTTTTTATTTCAGAATTCCAATATCAGCAGTAGTTTGTTCTCTAGTTTTATTGTTCAGTTGATCTGCAGTTTTTTTTTGTTCTGTAGTTCAATTGTTCAGCAGTTCTGTTTAACTATTGTTCTCTAATTCTGTAGATCTATTTTTCCTGCAATGCTGTAGTTCTGTAGTTATTTTGTTCGATAGTTCAATTTTTCAGTATTAATGTCGTTCTATTGTTCAGTAGTTCTCTAATTTTATTAAATAAAAACACAAAATGCTGGAAATACTCAGCAGATCAGGCAGCATCTATGGAGAGAGAAACAAAGTTAACGCTTCAGGTCGATGACCCTTTGTCAGATCTGGCAAACTACAGAACTGGCCAAATCTGACGAAGTCTCATCGACCTGCTCCACAGATGCTGCCTGACCTGCTGCATATTTCCATCATTTTCGTTTTTTATTTCCGATTGCCAGTATGTGCAGTTTTTTAAGCTTTCTTTCTCTAGTTTTATTCGTTAGTTCTGTAGCTCTATTTTTCCTTAGCTCTGTTTAACTATTGTTCTGTTATTTTATAGTTCTTTAGCTCTATTGTTCTTTCGCTGTATTGTTCTGTAGTTCTATTGTTCAGTAGTTCTATTGCTCGGAAGTTATGTTTAACTATTGTTCTGTAATTTTACTGTAATTCTGCAGTTCAATTGTTCAGTAGCTCTGTAATTGTATTTATCTGTAGTTCCCTAGTTCTATAGTTCTGTAGTTCTGTTTTTCAGTAGTTCTGTTGTTCTGTTGTTGTTTAGTTCTATTTTTCTTTAGCTTTGTAGCTTTATTTTTCTGTGATTGTGTAATTCTGTAGTTCTGTTGTCCAATATTGCTTTTGTTCAATAGATCTGTGGTTCTTTTGTCCAGTAGCTCTCTAGTTTTAATGTTCAGTCGTTCAGTAGTTCTATTGTTCAGAAGTAATGTTGTTCTATTGTTCAGTAGTTCATGAGCTTTATTAAATAAAAACAGAAAATGCTGGAAATTCTCAGCAGGTCAGGCAGCATCTGCGGAGAGAGAAACAGAGTTAACGCTTCAGCTCGATGACCCTTTGTCAGAACTGGCAAATTACAGAACTGGCCAGTTCTGACCGAGGGACATCGATCGGAAACGTTCAATCTGTTTCTCTCTCTGCAGATGCTGCCTGACCTGCTGAGTACTCCCAGCATTTTTCATTTTTTTATTTCAGATTTCCAGCATCCGCAGCATTTTGCTTGAGTTCTCTAGTTTTATTCTTCAGCAGTGCTGTGGTTCTACTCTTCATATGTTGTGTAGTTCTGTTGTTCTTTATTTCTGCGGTTCAGTAGTAGTAGTTCTCTTTAACTATTGTTCTGTAATTCTGTAGTTCTATTTTTCTGTTGGTTTGTACCTGTATTGTTCTGTAATTCTGTAGTTCTTTTGTTCCGTAGTTCTATTGCTCAGTATTTATAATGTTCTGTAGTTCTGTAATTTTCTTTCTCTGCTATTCTGTCGTTCTTTTGTCCTATTCTTCTGCAGATCTATATAGTTCAGTCGTTCTTTAGTTCAATAGTTCTGTCATTCTGTAGTTATATTTTTCAGCAGTTCTGTAGTTCTATGTTTCAGTTGTTCATTAGTTCTACTGTACATCAGTTCTGTTGCTCTATAATTCTATTGTTAATTAGTTCTCTAGTTCTATAGTTCAGTTGTTCTTTAGTTCTACAGTTCTGTTGTTCTGTAGTTATATTTTTCAGCAGTACAATGTTTCAGTTCTTCTGTTGTTCTACTGTTCAGTAGTTCTGTACTTCTGTTGTTCTGTCGTTGTATTTTTCTGTAGTTCTATTGTTCTGCAGTTGTGTATTTCTATTTTTCTGTAGCTTTGCAGCTCTATTTTTCTGTAATTCTGTTGTTGTGTAATTATATTTTTTTGTACTTCCAGTTTTACTTAATAAAAAATGAAAATGCTGGAAATACTCAGCAGGTCAGGAAGCATCTGTGGAGCGAGAAACAGAGTTAACGTTTTAGGTCGATGACCCTTCGTCAGAACTGGCAAACTACAGAACTGTCCAGTTCTGATGAAGTGTCATCGACCTGAAACGGTAACTCTGTTTTTTCCCTCCACAGTAGCTGCCTGACCTGCTGAGTATTTCCAGCATTTTCATTTTTTGTTACAGATTTTCAGCATCCTCAGTATTTTGCTTTTGTTCTCTAGATTTATTGTTCAGTATATTTCTATAGTTCTGTTGTTCTGTATTTCAATGGTTCAGTAGTTCTGTTGTTCTGTAGTTCTATTGTTCAGTATTCTATAGTTCTATAGTTGTGTAGTTCTGTTTTCCTTTATTTCCGTGGTTCAGTAGTTCTGTTTAACTATTCTGTAATTCTGTAGGTCTATTGATCATTAGTTCTCTATAGCTCAGTCGTTCTTTAGCTCTATTGTTCAGCAGTTCTGATGTTTTGTAACTCTTTTGTTCAGTTGTTCTTTAGTTCTATTGTTCAATATTTCACTAGTTCCGTTCTGTAATTCTGTTGTTCAATTGTTCTGTTTTTCTTTTGTTCATTAGTTCTTTAGTTTTATTAAATAGAAACAGAAAATGCTGGCAATACTCAGCAGGTCTGGCAGCATGGAGAGAGAAACAGAGGTAATGTTTCAGGTTGATGACCCTTCGTCAGAAATGGTGAACTACAGAACTGACCAGTTCTGATGCAGAGTCATCGACCTGAAACGTTAACGCTGTTTCTCCATCCACAGATGCTGCCTGACCTGCTGAGTATTTCCAGCATCTTATTTTTTTATTTCAGATTTCTAGCATCCACAGTACTTTGCTTTTTTTACCTAGTTTTATTGTTCAGTAGTTCTTTAGTTCTGTTGTTCTGTAGTTATATTGTTCCATAGTTCTATTGTTCAGTAGTTCTATTGCTTGGAACTTATGTATAACTTTTATTCTGTAGTTCTATTGTTCAGTAGTTCTGTAATCGTCTATTCTAATCCCATTTTCCAGCACTTGGTCCGTAGCCTTGTATGCTATGGTGTTTCAAGTGCTCATCGAAATGTTTCTTGAATGTTGAGGGTTCCTGCCTCTACCACGCTTTCAGGCAGTGAGATCCAGATTCCAACCACCCTCTGGGTGAAAAAGTTTTTCCTCAAATCGCCTCTAAACCTCCTGCCCCTTACCTTGAAACTATGCCCTTTGGTTATTAACCCTTCTACTAAGTGGAAAAGTTTAATTCTATCTACCCTATCTATGTCCCTCATAATTTTGTACACCTCAATCAGGTCCCCCCTCAGCCTTCTCTGCTCTAAGGAAAACAACCCCAGCCTGTCCAATCTCTCTTCATAGCTGAAGCATTCCAGCCCAGGCAACATCCTGGTGAATCTCCTCTGCACCCTCTCCAATGCAATCACATCGTTCCTATAGTGTGGTGACCAGAACTGCGCACAGTATTCTAGCTGCGACCTAATTAGCGTTTTGTACAGCTCAGTCATAACCTCCCTGCTCTTATATTCTGTGCCTCAGCTAATGAAGGCAAGTATCCCATATGCCTTTTTAACCACCTTATCTACCTGTCTTGCTGTCTTCAGGGATCTATGCAGATCAAGGTTCCTTTGATCCTCTGTCCTTCCTAGGATCCTACAATTCATTGTGTATTCCCTTGCCTTGTTCTCCTCCCAAAATGCATCACACCACATTTTTCAGTGTTAAATTCCATTTGCCATTGTTCTGCCCATCTAACCATCTTCTCAATATCGTCCTGTAGACTGAGGCTTCCCTCCTCACTATTTACCACTCCAACAATTTACGTGTCATCTGCGAATTTACTGATCATACCTCCTACATTCATATCTAAATCATTAATGTACACTACAAACAGCAAAAGACCCAGCCTCAATCCCTGCGGTACACCACTGGACACAGGCTTCCAGTCACATAAACAACCTTCGACCATCAATCTCTGCCTCCTGACACTAAGCCAATTTTGGATCCAATGTGCCAAATTGCCCTGGATCCCATGGGCACTTATCTTCTTGACCAGTCTCCCATGTGGGACTTTGTCAAAAGCCCTACTGAAGTCCATGTAGATGACATCAACTGCAGTACCCTCATCCACACACCTAGTCACACCCTTGAAGAAATCAATCAAATTGGTCAGACATGATCTCTGTATGACAAAACCATGCAGATTAGCCCTAATTAATCCCTGCCTCTCCAAGTGGAGACTAATTCTGTCCCTCAGAATTGTTTCCAATAATTTCCCTACCACTGATGTTAGGCTCACTGGCCTGTAATTCCCTGGTTTAGCCCAACTACCGTTCTTGAACAATGGTACTACGTTAGCTGGTCTCCAGTCCACTGGCACCTCCCCTGTGGCCAGAGAAGTTCTGAAAATTTGTGTCAGAGCCCCTGCTATCTCCTCACTTGCTTCACACACAGCCTGGGATACTTCCTGTCAGGGCCTGGGGATTTATCCACTTTTATACACTTGCTTTCTAGTTCTATTGCTCAGTCGTTCTTTAGTTCTATTTTGCAGTAGCTCTGTAGTTCTATTGTTCAGTAGTTCTGTTTTATTCAATAAAAACAGACAATGCTGGAAATACTCAGCAGGTCAGGCAGCATCTGTGGAGAGAGAAACAGAGTTAACGTTTCAGTTCGATGACACTTTGTAAGAACTGGCGAACTACAGAACTGGCCAGTTCTGACGATGTTTCATCGACCTCAAAGGTTAACTCTGTTTCTCTCTCCACAGATGCTGCCCGACCTGCTGAGAATTTCCAGCATTGTCTGTTTATTATTTTAGATTCCTAGCATCCGCAGTATTTTGCTATTGTGCTCTAGTTTTATTTTTCATTAGCTCTGTAGTTCTATCGTTCATATGTTGTGTAGTTCTGTTGTTCTTTATTTATATTGTTCAGTAGTTCTCTTTAACTACTGTTCTATAATTCTGTAGTTCTATTTTTCTGTAGCTTTGTAGCTGTATCTTTCTGTAATTCCTTTGTTCTGTAGTTCTCTTGTTCCGTAGTTCTATTCTTTAATAATTCTATTGCTCAGAAGTTATATTGTTCAGTAGTTCTGTATTTTTTTGTTTCTGTAGTTCTGCCATTTTATTGTTTTATCGTCCTGTAGTTCTATATAGTTCAGTTGTTCTTTAGTTCCATAGTTCTGTAGTTATATTTTTCAGCAGTTCTGCTGTTCTATTTTTCAGTTCTTCTGTTGTTCTGCTGCTCGGTAGTTCTGTACTTCTATTGTTCTGTAGTTGTTTTGTTCATTACATATTTTCTGCCCTCGCAGCACGTTCCTATGCAGAGCTAGACAGATAGCTAACAACTTGATATCTTCCCATAAAAATCACAAGGCTTGACTTTTCTTGTAAAGCTTTACTGAAAGATTCTTATTGTAAAACTGAAATACAACACAGAAATGGAAGCACACATTAGTATACAAGCGCATAACTGATATGCATACACAAATTTAGGTACGCCTGAGCAACACAGTACATTTGGCATGTAACTTACCAAACACGTCGAACAACAGCTTACTGTGAATATACATTTAGCAAACTGGAAGGCATTCTCTTTAAATTAGCCCTGTACATAGTGCATCAAAATACAGCTACTAGTTAACCAGCTAGACAGAGAGCGAGCACTTCACGGCTAGCTGTGTAAGTTTGCTTACAGAGAAAAGTTACAAACTAAACATTTTCTGCAACATACAGTGTACACTAATCATTTATAACATTCTCAAGTACTTACAGACAAACAATATCCAAGACTCAGGCGTGGGAACAATATAACTTCCCAGAGCATGTGCTGCTGTGGGTCTGTAGTATACGGTAGTTTACTTTACTGCACTTACTGTGCTTTACTGCACTTTACTGCGCTTTTACTGCAGTTGCTAGGTACCAAGTAGCCACTAGATGGCAGCACACAATGGGAATCGACCCAACTTACTCAAACCCCTGAATTGACTGGAAAACTAACATAAATTGCTACAGAGAGACAGCACAACATACATACGTACGTACACATGAACATACGAAGCAGGAGCAGGACACTGAGCCCTCCGAGCCTGCGCCACCATTCAGTAAGATCATGGCTGACCAATTACTCCACATTCACGCCTCCCCCCCGTTAACATTTCGCCCCCTTGCTTAACAAGAATCTATCTATCTCGGCCTTAAAAATATTCAAAGACTCCGCTTCCACCACACTCTGAGGAAGAGAGCCCCTAAGACTCACGTCCCTCTGTGAGAAAAAAATTCTCGTCATCTCTGTCTTAAATGGGCGACCCCTTATTTTAAAACAATGACCCGTGGTTCCAGATTCTCCCACAAGAGGAAACATCCTCTCCACATCCACCCTGCCAAGACTCCTCACACTTTTATGTTTCAATCAAGTCACCTCTCATTCTTCTAAACTCCAGCGGATACAAGCCTAGCCTGTCCAACCTTTCCTCATAAGACAACCTGCCCATTCCAGGTATTTGTCTAGTAAACAATCTCTGAACTGCATCCAACACATTCACATCCTTCCTTAAATAAGGAGACCAATACTGTACACAGTACTCCAGATGTGGTCTCACCAATGCCCTGTATAACTGAAGCATAACCTCCCTACTTTTGTATTCAATTCCCCTCGCAATAAACAATAACATTCTATTAGCTTTCCTAATTACTTGCTGTACCTGCATACTAACCTTTTGTGATTCATGCACTAGGACACACAGATCACTCTGCATCTCATAGCTCTGCAATCTCTCACCAATTAGGATAATATGCTTCTTTTTTATTCTTCCTCCCAAAATGGACAAGTTCACATTTTGCTACATTATACTCCATTTTCCAGATCTTTGGCCTCTCATTTAGCCTCCTTATGTCCTCCACACAATTTACTTTCCTACCAATCTTTGTGTCATCAGCAAATTTAGCAACCATGCCTTCGGCCCTTTCATCCAAGTCATTTATATAAATTGTAAAAAATTGAGGCCCCAGCACTGATCCTTGTGGCACACCATTCGTTACATCTTGCCAATCAGACAATGACCCATTTATGCCAACTCTCTGTTTCCTGTTAGTTGGCCAATCTTCTATCCAAGCCAATAGGTTACCCCTACACCATGAGTTTTATTTTCCACAGTAACCTTTGATGTGGTACCTTAACAAATGCCTTCTGGAAATCTAAGTACAGTACATCCACTGGTACCCATTTATCCACAGCACATGTTACTTCCTCAAAGAACTCCAATAATTTGGTTAAACATGATTTCCCTTGCACAAAACTATGTTGAATCTGCCTTATTACTTTGAACTTTTCCAAATGCCCTGCTATAACGTCTTTACTAATAGCTTCTAACATCTTCCCTATGACAGATGTTAAGCTAACTGGCCTGTAGGTTCCAGCTTTCTGTCTCCATACCTTTTTGAATAAAGGAGTTGCATTCGCTATTTTCCAATCTAATGGAACCTTCCCCGAACCTAGGGAATATTGGAAAATTAAAACCAATGCATCATCTATCTCACTAGCCACTTCTTCTAAGACCCCAGGATGAAGTCCATCAGGACCCGGGGACTTGTCAGCCCGCAGCTCCAACAATTTGCTCAGTACCACTTCCCTGGTGATGATAATTTTCTTGAGTTCGTCCCTCCCTTGCATTTCCTGATTTACTGCTATTTCTTGGATGTTCCTTGTATCCTCTATAGAGAAGACTGATGCAAAATACCTGTTCAATTCAACTGCCATCTCTTTATTTTCCATTATTAATTCCCCAGACTCACTTTTTATAGGACCAACGCCCACTTTGTTAACTATTTTCTTTTTTTAAATAACTATAGAAACTCTTACTATCTGTTTCTACATTTCGAGCAAGCTTTCTCCTGTAATCTAATATATCTCTCATTATTCTTTTAGTCATTCTTCACTTTTTTATATTCTGTCCAATTTTCTGACCTGCCACCCATCTCTGTGCATTTATATTCTTTTTGTTTAAGTTTAATACTAAGTTTAACTTTTTTTGTTAACCACAGATGGTGGGCCGCCCACCCTTGGAATTTTTCTTTCCTGTTGGAGTGTATATATTCTGTGTATTTTGAAATAACCCCTTAAATATTTGCCACTGCAACTCTATTGACCTATCCCTTAACCTCATTTGCCAGTTCACTTTAGCTAGCTCTGCTTTCATGCCCTCATAATTGCTCTCGTTTCAGTTTAAAATACTTGTCTTGGACCCACTCTTCGCTCTCTCAAACTGAATGTAAAATTCAATGATATTATGATCGCTGCTACCTAGGGGCTCCTTTACTATGAGGTCATTAATTAATCCTATCTCGTTGCAGACTCCAGCTCTAGTGGTTGGCTCCAGTATGTGCTTGATGTAATAAATCTCACTACGCACTTGGTTTGAGTATAAAGCGAGGCTTTAATCAACTTGTTTCAGAACATGGAGGTCTAGTTGTACTTCACTAGTTCCTTGTCTTACAAAATGTCCCTGGCAAGCTGGGGCCAAAGCCCGAGTATTTATACTCCTTGGACAGCGCCATCAGCTGGCCGGCCAGTGTTATTTCATAAGTAGTTTCTTGATGCTGAGATGCATAACATTCTTCCTGCCTAAAAGATTTGGAAGTCCGACGACTTCCTCTTAACGGCTTAGGCGGACCACGAATAGCCGCAGTCTTTTAGATTTTTGTTTATGGCCAGAAGGCACGTCTCCCAGACCGTGTCTTTGTCCCTGGGCCGCTTGATCCATGCCGGTGGATCGACAGGGCCTGTGTTGCTCTGATCAAGCCGAGGGAGACTGGGGAGATCGTGACTCTGGGTGCGGGTCCCCACAGGCGCAGAACTGGCTTCGTCCTGTTGGTCAGCCGGAGATTGACCAGCGTCCTGGCCCGGGTTGGCCATCCCACGGGGAGTGCTCGGATCCCCGAGCGGATCCGGCGGGGCAGCCGGCAGATCCCTCAATGTCCCAGGTAGGGCGTCATCCTCGGAGGAGCCCAGAGTGTCAGCCTCATCCCCGTGGGTCCCTCCATCAGTCGAGTCGGCGGAACCGGCCGGACAGGGTGTCAGGTCCCGGAGCGAAACGGTGGACTCCCGGCCATCCGTGTACCACACATGGGCGTACGTGGGGTTGACGTCCGTAAGTTCTACCTCGTCGACTAGAGGATTGGTTTTCGATGATCGGACGAATCTTCGGAGCAGCACGGGGCCAGGAGCTGCCAACCATGACGGTGGAGACGTCCCATGGGTGGAGCGACGCTGGAAGCTGAAGAATCACTCGTGAGGTGTGACATTGGTAGAAGTAGAAAGGAGAGATCTGAAGGAATGCAAGGCGTCAGGGAGCATAGTTTTCCACTGCTGCTCTGATAGATTGCGTGACCTCAGCGCATGACGAACAGTGTTCCAAATGATAGCGCTGTATCTCTCAACCTGTCCGTTACCAATGGGATGGTACGATGTCGGATTACTTGTGGCAATTCCCCATTGGGAGAGTTAACTTCTGAGTTCGCTTGACATGAAGGAGGACCCCGATCAGAGTGGATGAAATTGGCCGTACCGCAAAGGGGAAATAAGCATATTGGGACAGGGGAAAGCAAAGGGAAAGCATGAATATTAATCCACCATAGTCAGTAAGTAGGTGTTCCGCATTGAGGAAGGCAATGGCCCTTTAAAGTCAATGCTGAGTTGCTGCATAGGCTGCATAGCATGTATGAGCGAGCCATCTGATGGATGGAAGAACTGCAGTTTTAACTCCGCACAAATTTTACTGGAGGAGCACGTTCTTTTCACATCCTCCATAGAAAATGGGAGATTTTTAGATCGCACAAAGTGCAACATACGGGTAACGCCAGGATGGCATAAGTCAGTATGAAGATCCGCAAGAGTCAAAGTTGACATAGAAGAGCAGAATGCTTGCATGAGGGTATCTGGGGCCACATTCTCTTTGCTGGGTCGATAATGTATGGGGTATCCAAAGGCAGCCAATTCCATCCTCCAGAGTTGTATTTTGTTATTCTTGATCTTAGTGCATTTCCGGTTATCCAGCATAAAGGCCACGGAGCGCTGATCGGTTATAAATGTGAAGTGGCGACGAGCGAGAAAATGACTCCATTTACGTACAGCTTCGATGATGGCCATAGCCTCCTTCTCGACAGGAGGATAATGGAGCTCGCTACCCTGCAAAGTTCTGGACGGAAATGCAACGGGTCGACCACCTTGATTCAAGGTAGCAGAGATCGCCACATCCGACGCATCGCACTCGACCACGAAAGGAAGATTTTCATCAATGGAATGAAGCGTGGCTTTTTCCAGTTGTCGCTTGAGGAGGTTGAAAGCTGAAATAGCCTTTGGCTCCAATGGAAATGACTTTGCTTAAAGTAGGGGCTGGATCTTGTTAGAGAAGTGGGGTATCCATTTCGCATAATAGGCGAACATGCCGAGTGCCTGACGAAGAGAGCTGATATTCGTAGGGGGAGGGAGCTCCTGAAGCGGACAAAGTCGCTCTGGATCCGGTTTGATGACACCGTTGCCCACCCAGTAGCCAAGGATGTTGACTGATGGTACTGATTTCACAGATTTGGACGCATTAAAGGTTAAGTTGCGATGACAGAGAATGTCAAAACATTTCTGGAGGTTGGCATCATGCTCCTTCTGGTCATTACCAGCAATGGTGATATTATCCAGATATGGAAAAGTGTCTAAGTTCTCCTGCTTGACTAGGCTATCCATTGTCCATTGAAAGAGGGCCACCCCATTGGTGAGCCCAAATGGAAGGCGACAAAACTGGTAAAGCTGACCATTGGCCTCAAAGTCTGCATACTTTTTGTCAGAGTCCTTTAACGGTACTTGATGATACACACTCTTTAAATTAAAAGTTGACAATACCTTGTAGTTGGCAAGGTTATTGACCATGTCATCGATGCGTGGTAGTGGGTAGGCATCCAAGTCGGTATACTGGTTAATAATTTGCGAGTAATTGATGCAAAGGCGAGAGATTTCTGCCTTGATAAAGGCTCAATGATCTTGGCTGAAACGTTGTAATTTAGTGACTGTGGGCTTACTTCGGGGGGAAAGATTGGCAAACAAGGAGGGCTCGTCGAGCGAAGCCACCGAAAGCATACAAAACGGTACTTTGGAAATAGTAAACTCCAGCTTTGTCCCTCAAAACTCGAAAGTGAGTCTTTTGTGTTGTTTCTGGAAATCCTGTCCCAGTAGCACATAACTGCATAGATTCTTGAGCCCCCCGAGCCGGGTGGAGAAATAAGTGCGGCCATTGAGAATAAGGTCGACAAGACAAAAGCAAAAGCGGGAAGAATTGGTGGTCAGTGTCGTCAGAGCCATTGCAATTTCCCTGTCCGAGGGGTAGATATGCAATTTTAACTTACTGACAGCCCGCTCACTAATGAAGCTGTCAGAGCTGCATGAGTCGATTAGTGCATTCAAAATGTGTCCATTTACTGAAACATTCGTGGCTGCATGGGACAAACTTTGGGCAAAAACAGCTGTGATGGGAGGAGGGGCAGTTTTACCCTTGACAGCTGTAACCTTAGTAGTTGTACTTGGGGGAGGAGCAGTTTTATAGATTGTAGCTGGAACCTTAGTAGTGGCTCTTGGGGGGAGGAGCAGTTTTATAGGTAGTAGCTGCAAAACTAACAGGAGCTCTCGACCGGTATACCTTAGAAAAGTGGCCTTCCTTACCAACAGTGGCTCTTGACTGGCATACCTTAGAAAAGTGACCTTTCTTGCTGCAATGATTGCAGGTCGTATTACGAGCAGGACAAAATTTCCTATAATGGAACGCACCTCCACAGAAGAAACACTTCTTTCCAGATTTCCAAGATGCCGCTAGGGCGGGGTCGTCATCATTGTAGGTTTCTAGGGTAGGGTTGTCATCAGCCAGGTTGGAATCGTCATCCGTGAGGGCTTCCGCCCAAGGCCTATTGAAAGAGTCACTAAAAGAGATAGCAGCAGGCCGTGCACACGGTAAAAGATAGGTGTCAGCAATCCTCTATGCTAAGTCCAGAGAACATGCCTGGTCATAGGCAGCCTGTAACTTGAGGGTTATATTCTCCAACAGACGCTGACGTATGAAGGGAGACGCAATCCAATTAATAAAGGAATCACGAATTAACTCCTCCTAAGATTACATACCTTGCTGAGCCTGTGAAGTTTCTGAAGGAATTTGTCAAGTGATTCCCCGGGTTGTTGTCGAGTTGTGGCTAGTAGATGCCGAGCAAAAATTTCATTTGGGGACTTGACATACAGCTGCTGTAGTATTTGGATAGTGGCGTCATAGTCTACACAGTCTTCGATATAATCAAACACATGAGGGGATACATAATTAGCAATTATCTCTAATTCTTCAGGAACATTCTCACCACACACCCTGAGGAAGTTGCTGAAAGTACGATACCAGTGTTTCCATACCTTAGCAGCTGTAAGTGAATTCGGGTCCAGGTCGAGACAGGCGGGGCTGAGTAGTTTCTCCACGATGGATCGATTACTTATCTGAGTTTCCTTCTACGGTTCGAGTTGTAGCTGGCTGTTCCCGAAATCACCCAAAGCATGGAGTCGATATCAAGTTGATTAAATTGACGTAATAAAACTCACTCCGCACTTGGTTTGAGTATAACATAAGGCTTTAATCAACTTGTTTCAGAACATGGAGGTCTAGTTGTACTTCACTAGTTCCTTGTCTTACAAAATGTCCCTGGCAAGCTGGGGCCAACGCCCGAGTATTTATACTCCTTGGACGATGCCACCAGCTGGCCGTCCAGCGTTATTTCAAAAGTAGTTTCTTGATGATGAGATTTATAACAGTGCTGTTGTATGAAACTATCCGGAAAACATTCCATGAACTCCTCATTATTGCTACCTTTCCCCAGTTGATGTTTCCAGTCTATATGCAGCTTAAAATCCCCCATGATTATTGCCATACCCTTCTGACAAGCTCCCATTATTTCTTCCTTTATACTCCATCCTGCCATGTGTTACTGTTAGGGGGGGGGTGCTGTACGCCACTCCCACAAGTGATTTCTTGCCTTTATTATTTCTCATCTCCACTCAAACCGCTTCTACATCCTGGATTCCTGAACTTACGTCATCCCTCTCTGTTGTGCTAATACCATATTTAATTAACAGAGCCAGCCCTCCACATTTTCCCACCTACCTGTCCTTCCTAAATGTCATGTACCCTTCAATATTCAATTCCCAATCTATGTCATCCTGCAGCCATGTTTCTGTAATGGCTATCAGATCATATTTAATTATTTCTATTTGCACCATCAGTTCATCTGTTTTGTTTCGAATGCTACATGCATTCAGATGCAGAGCCTTTAGTTTTGTCCTTTTATTATTTTTGTAACCTCTAGCCTCATCTGTTGATTTACTCTTGGATGTGTACTCTCTATCCCTTCCTGTTGCGGTCTGTTTAACATTTCCTATATTAATACCTTACTCTATTGCCTTGTCTCTAATCTTTGAAGTACCTCATCTTCCCAACTTTGATCCCATGCCCTCAATATTTAGTTTAAAGCCCTCTCTACCGCTCTAGTTATCTGACTCGCCAGAACACTGGTCCCAGTAGTTCTATTGTTCTGTAATTCTCTAGTTCAGTAGTTATGTTGTTCTGTAGTTCTGTTGTTCTGTTGTTCTATGGTTCAGTAGTTCTATTGTTCTGTAGTTGTGTATTTCTATTTTTCTGTAGCTTTGTAGAACTATTTTTCTGTAATTCTGTAGTCCTGTAGTTATATTTTTTTGTAGTTCTCCAGTTTTACTTAATAAAAACAGAAAATGCTGGAAATACGCAGCAGGTCAGGCACCATCTGTTTAGAGAGGAAACAGAGTTAACGTTTTAGGTCGATGACCCTTCGTCAGAAAGGGCTAACTACAGAACTGGCCGGTTCTGTCGAAGCGTCATCGACCTGAAATGTTAACTCTGTTTCTCGCTCCACAGATGTTGCCTGATCTGCGAATTTCCAGCATTTTTGTTTTTTATTTAAGATTTCCAGCATCCTCAGTATTTTGGTTTTGTTCCCTAGATTTATTTTTCAGTATTTCTGTAGTTCTGCTGTGCTGTAGTTCAATTGTTCACTAATTATGTAGCTCTATTGTTCTGTAGTTCTGTGGTGCTTTATTCCTATTGTTCAGTAGTTCTGTAATTGTATTTTTCCGTAGTTCTGTGGTTCTATTTTTCTTTAGTTCTGTAGTGCTATTGTAGTTCTATTGTTCTTCAATTCAATTATTCAGTAGTTCTGCAGTTCTATTCATTATTTCTATTGTTCTGTCCTGTTTTTCCGCAATTCTTGTGTTGTATTGTTCCATAATTCTATTTTTCAGTAGTTCTATTGTTCAGTAGTTATGTTTTTCAGTAGTTCTGTAATTGTTTTGTTCTGTAGTTCTGTGGTTCTATTGATCATTAGTTCTGTAGTTCTATATTGCACTACTGTTCAGCAGTTCTAATGTTGTGTAGCTCTTTAGTTCAGTTGTTCTTTAGTTCTATTGTTCAATAAGTCTCTTCTTCCGTTCTGTAGTTCTATTGTTCAGCAGTTCTCTTGTTAGTTTGTTCAGTAGTTCTGTGGTTCTATTGTTAAGTAGTTCTGTAGTTGTATTGTTCAGTAGTTTTTTTAGTTCTATTGTTCAGTAATTCTTTAGTTCTATTGTTCACTATTAATTTAGTTCAATTTTTCATTAGTTCTCTAGTTTCATTAAATAAAAAGAGAAACCCTGGAAATAATCAGCAGGCCAGGCAGCATCTATGGAATGAGAAACAGAGTTAACATTTCAGAGCGTTGACACTTCATCAGAACTGGCGAACTACAGAACTGAAACATTAACTCTGTTTCTCTCTCTAAGATATTGCCTGACCTGCTGAGTATTTCCAGCATTTTCTGTTTTTATTTCAGATTTTCAGCATCCGCAGTATTTTGCTTTTGTTCTCAGGTTTTACTGTTCAGTATTTCGATAGTTCTGCTGTTCTGTAGTTCTCTATTTCTATTGCTCAGCAATTATGTTGATCTGTAGTTCTGTTTTTCAGTAGTTCTCTAGTTCTATTGTTATTTAATTCTTCAGTTCTATGGTTCAGTAGTTCTGCAGTTATATTGTCCTGTTGTTGTGTATGTCTGTTTTTCATAGTTCTATTGTTTTGTAGCTCTACTGTTCCATAGTTCTATTGTTCAGAAGTTCTGTAGTTCCATTATTCTTTCGTTCTGCAGTTCTATTGTTTGGTATTTCTGTTTATCAATTGTTCAGTAGTTATGTACTATTGTTCAGTAGTTCTGTAATTGTATTGTACTGTAGTTCTGTGCCTCTATTGTTCATTAGTTCTGTAGTTCTATATCATTCAGTAGTTCAGTAGTTCTGTAGTTGTATTGTTCTATAGTTCTGTAGTTCTGTTTTACAGCAGTTCTGTTGTTCTGTAGTTATTTTGTTCAGTAGTTCTCTAGTTCTGTTGTTCTGTAGCTTTTTGCTCAGGAGTACTGTATTTCATTTTTTCTGTAATTATGTAGTTCTAATGTTAAGTAGTTCTATTGTTGTGTAGTTCTATTTTTCTGTAGCTTTCTAGCTCTATTTTGCTGTAACTCTGTAGTTCCGTAGTTCTATTATTCTCTAGTTCTGTTGTTCAGCATTTCTGTAGATTTATTTTTCAGTAGTTCTGTAGTTCTATTGTTCAGCAATACTCTTGCTCTGTAGTTCTATTGTTCAGTAGTTCAATTGTTCTCTACTTCTAATATTCAGTAGTTCTGTAGTTCTGTAGTTGTACTGTTCAGTGGTCCTGTTGTCCTATAGTTCTAATCTTCGGTAGCTCTATTGTTCAGTCACCCTGTATTTGTTGTGTTCTGTAATTCTGTAGTTCTTTTGTTCAATAGTTCTGTAGTTCTACTGTTCAGAATTTCTGTAGTTTTATTGTTCAGTAGTTCTGTAGTTCTAGTGTACGGTAGTTCTCTAGTTCTGTAATTCTGTAGTTCTGCAATTAATTTTGTAGTTCTATTTTTCCATAGCTTTATTGTCCAGTAGATCTATTGTTCAGTAGTTATATTGTTCAGGAGTTCTGTAATTGCAATTTTCTGTAAGCCTTTAATGATGTGGTGCAGTAGTTCTGTAGTTCTATTGTTCTTTAGTACTATTTTTCTGTAGCTTTATAGCTCTTTTTCTGTAATTCTGTAGTTCTGTACATCTATTGTTCTGTAGGTTTTTTCCTTCCATACTTCACTTGTTCAGTAGTACTATTGTTCAGTAGTATAATTGTTCAATAGTTCCATAGTTCTATATAATTCAGTAGTTCTTTAGTGTGTAGTTCTGTAGATTTATTTTTCAGTAGTTCTGTTGCTCTGTTAATCAGCAGCTCTGTTTTCCTGTTCCATAGCTCTATTGTCCAGTAGTTCTGTAATTGTATTTTTCTTTGGTTCTGTCATTCTATTTGTCAGATGTTCTATAGTTCTGCAGTTCTGGTTTTCTGTAGTTATATTGTTCAGTAGTTCTATTGTCCTGTAGTTATCTTTTTCCGTAGTTCTGTAGTTCTATTGTTCTATAATTCTTTAGTTTTATGGTTCATTAGTTCAGTAGTTCTATTGTTCTGTAGTTGTGTTCTATTTTTCTGTAGCTATATAGATCTATTTTTCTGTAGTTATATTGTTTAGCAGTTAAATTGCTCAGTAGTTCTGTAATTGTATTGCTCTGTAGTTCTGCAGTTCTATTGTTAAATAGTTGTGTAGTTGTAAAGTTATTCAGTTCGGTACTTCTATTGTTCATTAGATCTGTTGTTCTGTAGCTCTATTGTTCAGCAGTACTGTAGGTCCATTGTTCTGTAATTGTTTAGTTCTTTGGTTCAGTAGTTCTGCAGTTCTATTATTCTGTGCTTGTGTGTTTCTATTTTTCTGTAGCTTTGTAGCTCTATTTTTCTATTGTTCCGTTGATCTATTGTTCCATAGTTCTATTCTTCAGCAGTTCTATTGCTCAGAAGTTATATTGTTCAATACTTCTGTAATTGTATTTTTACGTAGTTCTGTGGTGCTACTTTTCTATTTTTCCATAGATCTATATAGCTCAGTAGTTGTATTGTTCAGTAGTTATATTTTTCAGTAGTTCTGTAATCGTATTGTTCAGTATTTCTGTGGTTCTATTGATCATTAGTTCTTTAGTTCTATTGTTCAGCTGTTCAGTTGTTTATTTGTTCATTACTTCTGTGGTCCTATTGTTAAGTAGTTCTGTAGATCTATTGTTCAGTACTTCTCTAGTTTTACTAAATAAAAACAGACCATTTTGGAAATACTCAGCAGGTCAGGCAGCATCTGTGGAGGGCGAAGCAGAGTTAACGTTTCAGGTCGATGACCCTTTGTCAGAACTGGCGAACTACAGAACTGGCCAATTCTGTCCGAGGGTCATCGACCTGAAACGTTAACTCTGTTTCTCTCTACACAGATGCTGCCTGACCTGCTGAGTATTTCCAGCATTTTCTGTTTTAATTTCAGATTTCCAGCATCTGCAGTATCTAGAATTTTTTTCTAGATTTATTGGCCTAGAAATTCAGTGGGCTGTGCCACCAGTTAGCGCCCAAAGAGGGCACTCAGTGGCATTAGCGCCACTGGCCACGCCTCCCGCGATATTTAGCGGGGTGCTAATGGTGGCATTAGCTTGTAGCGCTGCGCCACCACCGATGACGTCATTGGTGTGCGCAGCGTCCCGCTCCCGCCCCGATCGCGATATTTGGTCACGCCCGCCTCTGTAACGCCGGTCGCAAATCGCGACCAGTTTACTGGGCCTACCTGTGGCGGTAGTGGCGCAAATTAAGGTGGAGGTGCGGGGCGGCTATTTTTTCCGGTGGCCGCCTGCCAGGACCTCCTCGTGCCGGCCTCCTGATCCACCCCCTGGGCAGTGCCGGCTGTGTCCCAAATGCCCGGCACTTCACCTCGGTGTCGGGCTCTTTTGCTGGCACTCGCGATCGGTGATCGCACTGGTGCAGGCCCCTCCCCCTTAAGAAGGGGAGGAAGGCCTGCAGTACAGCAGCACGCCGTGCCACAGCATGTGGCGCTGTGGCATGCAGCGTGGTGATATTCAGTTTGAGCGCCCCAAGCGGGATGCGGGGAGCCTCGAGCAGCGCCCCGAGTCCCTCTTGGGGCGCTCCCACTGAATATCGGAAGGGCGCAAGCGGCTCTGGCCGGAGCGCAAATTCCGGCGCCCAGGCGAGCTTGGCGCTCCAAACGTGGCGCCACCCAATTTTTAGCCCGTTGTTCTGTAATACTGTAGTTCTATTGTTAAGTAGTTCTATAATTGTCTATTCTACTCCCATTTTCCAGCACTTGGTCCATAGACTTGTATGTTATGGCGTTTCAGGTGCTCATCTAAATGCTTCTTGAATGTTGTGAGGGTTCCTGCCTCTACCCCCCTTTCAGGCAGTGAGTTCCAGATTCCATCCACTCTCTGGTTGAAAACGTTTTTCCTTCAATCCCCGCTAAACCTCCTACCCCTTATCTTGAAATTATGCCCCTTGGTTATTGACCCCTCTACAAAGGGGAAATGTTCCTTTCTATCTACCCTATCTATGCCCCTCATAATTCTGTACACCTCAATCAGGTCCCCCCTCAGCCTACTCTGCTCTAAGGAAAACAACCCCAGCCTGTCCAGTCTCTCTTCATAGCTGAAGCACTCCAGCCCAGTTAACATCCTGGTGAATCTCCTCTGCACCCTTTCCAATGCAGTCCCATCCTTCCTATAGTGTGGCGACCAGAACTACACACAGTATTCCAGCTGTGGCCTAACTAGCGTTTTGTACAGCTCCATCATAACTTCCCTGCTCTTAAATTCTATGCCTCAGCTAATGAAGGCAAGTATCCCATATGCCTTTTTAACCACCTTATCTGCCTGTCCTGCTGTCTTCAGGGATCTATGTACATGCACACCAAGGTCCCTCTGATCCTCTGTCCTTCCTAGCGTCCTACCATTCATTGTGTATTCCCTTGCCTTGTTAGTCCTCCCAAAATGCATCACCTCAAACTTTTCAGGGTTAAATTCCATTTGCCACTGTTCTGCCTATCTGACCATCCCGTCTATATCGCCCTGTAGCCTGAGGCTTCCCTCCTCACTATTTACTACTCCACCAATTTTTGTTTCATCTGCGAACTTACTGATCGTACCTTCTACATTCATATCTACATCATTAATGTGCACTACATGTAGAAAAGGACCCAACACTGATCCCTGCGGTACACCACTGGACACAGGCTTCTAGTCACAAAAACAACCTTCGTCCAACACCCTCTGCCTCCTGCCACTAAGCCAATTTTGGATCCAATGTGCCAAATTGCCCTGGATCACATGGGCTCTTACCTTCTTGACCAGTCTCCCATGTCGGACTTTGTCAAAAGACTTACAGAAGTCCATGTAGACTACATCAGCGGCACTACCCTCATCCACACACTTATTCATCCCCTTGAAAAATTCAATCAAATTGGTCAGACATGATCTCCCCCTGACAAAACCATGCTGATTATCCCTGTTTAATCCCTGGAGTGGAGGCTCATTCTGTCCCTCACAATTTTTTCCAAAAATTTCCCTACCACTGATGTTAGGCTCACTGGCATGTAATTCCATGGTTTATCTGTACTACCCTTCTTGAACAATAGTAATATGTTAGCTGGTCTACAGTCTTCTGGCACCTCCCCTGTGGCCAGAGAGGTTTTGAAAAATTGTGTCAGAGCCCCTGCAAAATTCTCCCTTCACACAGCATCCTGGGAAACATCCTGTCAGTGCCTGGGGGTTTATCCACTTTTATCCACTTGTTCTTCAGTAGATCTGTGGTTCTATTGTTCTGTTGTTCTATTGTTCAGTAGTTCTGTAGTTATATTGTTCAGTAGTTCTGCAGTTCTCCTGTTCAGTAGTTATCTATTTCTATTGTTCTGCTGTTCTGTAGTTCTATTGTTCAGTAGTTCTATAGTGCTATTGTTCAGTAGTTCTGTATTTCTATTGTTCAGAAGTTCTGTAGTTCTATCATTCATTAGTTCTTTAGTTCTATTGTTCAATAGTAATGTAGTTCTAATTTTTTGTACCTCTATAGTTCCATTGTTCAGTAGTTCTGTTGGTTTGTAATTCTATCGTTTTATTAAATAAAAACAGAAAATGCTGGAAATGCTCAGCAGTTCAGGCATCATCTGTGGAGAGAGAAACAGAGCTAGCATTTCAGGTCAATGACACTTCGTCAGAACTGGCGAATTACAGAACTGGCCAGTAGTTATATTGTTCTGTGGTTGTATTATTCAGTAGTTTTGTATATCTATTGTTTTGTAATTCTGTAGTTCTATTGTTCAGTAGTTCTATTGTTCTGTAATTAAATATTTCAGTAGTTCTATTGTTTGATAATTCTTTAGTTTTATGGTTCAGTATTTCTGTAGTTCTATTGTTCATTAGATCTGTTGTTCAGTAGTACTGTAGGTCCATTGTTCTGTAAATGTTAGTTCTTTGGTTCAGTAGTTCTGCAGTTCTATTGCTCTGTACTTGTGTATTTCTATTTTTCTGTAGCTTTGTGGCTCTATTTTTCTGTAGTTCTGTAGATATTTTGTTCTGTTGTTCTGTTGTCCCATAGTTCTTTGTTCAGTAGATCTATTGCTCAGAAGTCATATTGTTCTGTAGTTCTGTAATTGTATTATTCTGTAGTTGTCTGGTTCTATTGTTCTATAGTTCTGTAGATCTATATAGTTCCGAAGTTCTTTAGTTCTATAGTTCTGTAGTTATATTGTTCAGCAGTTCTGTAGTTCTATTTTGCTGTTGTTCTGTTGTTCTAATGTTCAGTAGTTCTCTAGATCTATAGTTCATTTGTTCTGTAGTTATATTGTTCAGTAGTTCTGTAGTGCTATTGCTCAATAGTTCTGTAGTTTTATTTTTCTGTATATCTTTAGCTCTATTCTTCAGCTGTTCTGTTGTTCTGTAGTTCTTTTGTTCAATAATTCTCTAGTTCTATTGTTCTGTAGCTTATTGTTCTGTAGTTGTGTTCTATTTTTCTCTAGCTTTCTGGCTCTATTTTTCTGTAATTGTTTACTCTGTAGTTCTATTGTGCTATAGTTCATTCATTCCATAGCTCAATTGTTCAGTAGTTCTATTGTTCAGTATTTATGTTGTTCAGTAGTTCTACAATTATATTGTTCTGTATATCTGTAGTTCTATTATTCATTTGTTATCTAGTTCTATTGTTCAGTATTAATGTAGTTCTATTGTTCATTATTCCTCTAGATTTTTTAAAAGGAAACAGAAAATGCTGGAAATACTCAGCAGGTCTGGCAACATCTGTAGAGAGAGAAACAAAGTAAACATTACTGGGTGATGACCATTAGTCAGAACTGGCAAACCACAGAACTGGTCAGTTCTGATGAAGGGTCATCGAACTGAAACATTAACTCTGTTTCTCTCTCCACAGATGCTGCCTGACCTGCTGAGTATGACCAGCATTTTCTGTTTTTATTTCAGGTTTCCAGCATCCACATTATATTGCTTTTGTTCTCTAGTTTTATTGTTCAGTAGTTCTATTGTTCAGTAGTTCTGTATTTCTATTGTTCAATTGTTCTGTTCTGTATTTCTATTGTTCAGTAGTTCTGTAGTTCAGTAGCTCTGTAGTTCTATTATTCTGTGGTTCTATTGTTCAGTAGTTCTGTAGTTCTATTGTTCTGTAGTTCTGTTGTTCAGTAGTTCTCTTCTGTAGCTCTATTGGTCAGTAGATCTTTCATTCTATTGTACTGTAATTCTCTAGCTCTGTTATTCTATAGTTCTGTTGTTCAATAGTTGTGTGGTTCTATTGTTCATTAGTTCTGTAGTTCTATGTTCAACAGTTCTGTAGTTATTTTGTTTGGTAGCGTTGTATCTCTATTTTTCTTTGATTCTGTGATTCTGATGTTTTATTTTTCAGTCGTTCTATTGTTCAAACTTTATATTGTTCAGTAGTTCTATTATTGTATTGTTCAGTAGTTCTATTATTGTATTGTTCTGTAGTTCTGAAGTTTAGTTTAATGTTCAGTAGTTCTGTATTCCAAATGTTCATTTATATTGTATATATCTATTGTTTAGTAGTTCTGTAGTTCTGTTGTTTAGTATTTCTGTAGGTCTATTGTTCTGTAGCTTTGTCGCTGTATTTTACTGTAATTCTGTAGTTCTGTAGCTATTTTGTTCCATATGTCTCTTGTTCTGTAGTAATTTATTTCTATTGTTCAGTAGTACTCTAGTTTTATTAAAGAAAAACAGAAAATGTGGAAATAATCAGCAGGTCAGGCAAGATCTGTGGAGAGAGATACAGTTAACATTTGAGTTCGATGACCCTGCATCAGATCTGGCAAACTACAGAACTGGCCAATTCTGACGAAGGGTCATCACCTTGAAACGTTAACTCTGTTTCTCCATCCAAAGATGCTGCCTGACCTGCTGAATATTTCTAGCATTTTCTGGTTTTATTTCTGATTTCCAGCATCCGCAGTATTTTGCTTCTGTTCTCTAGTTATATTGTTCAGTATTTCCGTAATTGTATTTCTCTGCAGTTCTGCCATTCTATTGTTCCATAGTTCTTATAGTTCAGTAGTTCTTTAGTTCTAAATGTTCTGTAGTTTAATGTTCAGTAGTTCTATTACTGTTTTATTTTGTATGTCTATTGTTTAGTAGTTCTGTAGCTCTATTTTTCTGTAGTTTTGTAGTTCTATTTTTCTACAGTTTTGTAGTTCTACTGTCCAGTATTTCTATTGTTCAATAGTTATATTGTTTCGTAGTTCTATAATTGTATTGTTCTGTAGTTCTGTGGTTCTATTGTTATTTAGTTCTATAGTTCTATTGCTCAGTAGTTCTGTAGTTCAATTGTTCAGTAGTTCTCTAGTTCTGTTGTTCAGTAGATATGTAGTTCTATTGTTCAGTAGTAATGTAGTTCTATTGGTCAGTAGTTCTCTAGTTTTATTAAATAAAAACAGAATGTGCTGGAAGTACCCAGCAGGTCAGGCAGCATCTGTGGAGAGAGAAACAGTTAACATTTGAGGTCGATGACCCTTTGTCAGATCTGGTGAACTACAGAACTGGCCAGTTCTGACATGGGGTCATCGATCTGAAAAGTTAACACTGTTTCTCCATCCACAGATGCTGCCTGAACTGCTGATTTTTCCAGCAGTTTCTATTTTTATGTAAGATTTCTAATATCTGCAGTATTTTGCTTTTGTTCTCTAGTTTTATTATTATGTTGTCCTGTAGTTCTATAGTTCATATGTCGTGTAGTTCGGTTGTTCTTTCTTTCTACTCTTCAGTAGTTCTCTTCAACTATTGTTCTTTAATTCTGTGGTTCTATTATCCTGTTGCTTTGTAGCTGTGCTTTTCTGTAGTTCTGTTGTTCCATAGTTCTATTGCTCAGAAATTATATTGTTCAGTAGTTCTATAATTTTGTTTCTCTGCAGTTCTGCCGTTCTATTGTGCTATACTTCTGTAGATCTATATAGTTCAGTCGTTCTTTAGTTCTGTACTTCTGTCGTTCTGTAGTTATGTTGTTCAGCAGTTCTGTAGTTCTATTTTTCAGTTGTTTATTAGTTCTACTGTACATCAGTTCTGTTGCTCTATAGTTCGATTGTTCATCAGTTCTCTAGTTCTATAGTTCAGTAGTTCTTTCGTTCTATAGTTCTGTTGTTCTGTAGTTATTTATTTTTCAGCAGTTCTATTTTTCAGTTCATCTGTTGTTCTACTATTGAGCAGTTCTGTACTTCTGTTGTTCTGTCGTTGTATTGTTCAGTAGTCCTATTGTTCTGTAATTCTCTACTTCTGTCCTTCTGGTGTTCTGTAGTTCTGTAGTTCTATTTTGTTTTACTTTATACTTTATAAAAAACGAAAATGCTGGAAATATTCAGCAGGTCAGTCAGCATCTGTGGAGAGAGAAACAAAGTTAACGTTTTAGTTCAATGACCCTTCATCAGATCTGATGAACTAAAGAACTGGCCAGTTCTGACGAAGGGTCATCGCCCTGAAACGTTAACTCTGTTTCTCTCCATCCACAGATGCTGCCTGACCTGCTGTGTATTTCCAGCATTTCCTGTTTTCCTTTCAAATTTCCAGCTTCCGCAGTATTTTGCCTTTGTTCTCTAGTTATATCTTCTATATATATATAAATAAAGGAGTCGATCTGTCTGTCCTTCTGTCTGTCTGTCTGTCCTCACGTGTGCGTCTGTCCGGCTATGCGCTCAAAAGTTATACGGCGTACCTACGCGCGCGTTACCTCCGAAGAAAGCTTACGCTTCCGGGACGCTGGTAAGCATATTTACTTTTCGGTCGGACGAAAATTGTTCGCGCCTTATGCAAAAAACCTTCAAAATTAAACTCATTGGCCTAGAAATTAGCTATAGCCCCGCCAGCTCGCTGGCGGCCAGAATTTACCGCTGGGCGCGGAGCCACTCGCGCCCAGCCGATATTCAGTTTCAGCGCCCAAAGTCGAGGACGGCCGCTGTTCAAGGGTGTGGCCACCCCCGCTTGGGGCGCTGAAACTGAATATCGGTGCGCTAGTGGCCGCAGCGCCACCCGCAGCGGAGCGGCAGGCTGCGGTACTGCAGGCCTTCCTCCCTCTCTTAAGGGGCAGGTGCCTGCAGCAGCCGGAGCCCCGATCGCGAGTGCCAGCAAAAGAGCCCGGCACAATGGAGAAGTGCCGGGCTCCCGGAAACCAGCCGGCAATGCCGCGGGGGTGGGTGGAGGAGGCCGGGGAAGGAGGTGTGGGCAGGCGGCCGCCGAAAAAGCGGCCGGCCGCACTTCCACCTTAAAGCACCCCACTAAGGCTGCTGTACGAACCCGGTCTCCGAATGTTATTAGCGGCCGCCACGGAAGAGGCGGCCGCTACTGAAGATGGGGTTCGGGCCGGTGTCGGGGCGGTACCGGGGCGCTGCGCACACCGATGACGTCATCGGTGGCGGTGCAGCGCTAACGGCTACCGCCGCAATTAGCGCGTCAATGAAGTTCGCCCGAAGTTTGCAGACTGGCGCAGAAGCCCTCTTTGGGCGGTAACTGGGCGCAAAGCCCACTGAATTTCTAGGCCATTATCTGCTAGCATTGATTGACTGACGTCAAGGTTCGACCAATCCTGTGCCGTCACGATTGACCAATCCTACAGTACAGTCCCCTGATGGTTGGCCAATTGGTGTGTGTGTGCGTGGGCGGGACTAATCGTTTTCATCTTGGGGATCTGGCAGCCATTGTTTCAGTGCCATGACTTCAGCTTCCAGCTAAAACTACTTTGAAAGTTAGTATCTCTTTTAAAAATAACATAAGATTTACCAAAAACCTTTTATAAGTACTTTCACTTTCATCTTTCAAGGTATTAAGTGTGTGTGTGGGCGGGACTAAGCGTTTTCATCTCAGGGATCTGCCAGCCATTCTTTCACTGCTTGCAGCTGAAACTACTCTCCTTATCCAGCTTTGAAAAAGTTAGTTTCTCTTTTAAAAATAACATAAGATTTACCAAAAACGTTTTATAAGTACTTTCACTTTCATCTTTCAAGGTATTAAAAGGTAGAAATCTTGCCCGGCAGCACATTCACAAAGGGACACAGACAGGGCCCTAAAGCCTGGGACTCGATTTAAAATTATGCCCGGCACCAGATTCACAAAGGGACACAGACAGGGCCCCAAAGCCTGGCACTCGATTTAAACCGCCTGCCCCAAAACAACCCTGGCAAGGCCGGGCTCCCCCAGCTAGTTGTTCTATAATTCTGTAGTTCCTTTGTTCTGTAGTTCTGTTGTTCTGTAGTTCTATTGCTGAGAAGTTTTCTGTAATTGTAATTTTCTGTAGTTCTGTGATTCTTTTGTTCATTTGTTCTGTAATTCTATGTAGTTCATTTGTTCTGTAGTACTATCTTTCTGTAGTCCTCTAGTTCTATTGTTCAGCAGTTCTGTTCTTTATTTCTATTGTTTAGAAGTTCTGTTTAACTATTGTTCTGATATTCTCTAGTTATATTCTTCTGTAGCTTTGTAGCTGTATTTTCTCTAATTATGTAATTCTGTAGTTCCACTGTTCCTTAGTTCTATTGCTCAATAGTTCTAAGATTCATTATTTATATTGTTCAGTATTTCTGTAATTGTATTTTCTCTATTCCTGTGATTTTATTGTTCTATAGTTCTCTAGATCACTATCGTTCAGCAGTTCTTTAGTTCTGTAGATCTGTAGTTGTATATTTTGCAGTACTGGACTTTGATTTTTCAGTTGTTCTGTAGTTCTCTTGTTCATTAGCTGTGTAGTTCTATTTAATGTAATTCTGCAATTCCCTGTTGCTATTTTTCAATAGTTGTCTTGTTCGTTAGTTCTATAATTGTATTGTTCTTTAGTTCTGTAGCTCTATTGTTAAGTTGTTCTGTAGTTCTTTTGTTCAGTCGCTCTCTAGTTTTATTAAATAAAAACAGAAAATGTTGCACCTGAAAGGTATATTCTATTTCTCCCTCCACAGATGCTGCCTGAGCTGCTGATTAATTACAGCGTTTCCTGTTTTTATTTCTGATTTCCAGCATCCACATTATTTTGCTTTTGTTCTCTAGTTTTATTTCTCAGTAGTTATGGAGTTCTGTTATTCTGCCTTTCTGTTGTTCAGTAGTTTTCTAGCTTTATTGTTCAGTAGTACTGTAGGCCTGTTCTGTTGTTCTATTGTTCTGTAATTCTGTAGTTCTATTGTTCGGTAGTTCTATTGTTCATTTGTTCAATAAATGATTTGTTCTATAGTTCTGTGGTTCTGTTGGTCATTAACACCTTAGTTCTATTGTTCAGTAGTTCTGTAGATCTATTTAACTGTAGCATTTTAGCTATTTTTATTGTAATTCTTTAATTCTCTAAAATTGTTCAGTAGTTCTATTGTTCAGTAGTTCTGTTGTTCAGTATTTCTTTAGTTCTATTCTTCAGCAGTAAATTAGTTCTACTGTTCAGTAGTTCTCTAGTTTTATTACATAACAACAGTAAATGCTGGAAATATTCAGCAGGTCAGTCAGCATCTGTGGAGAGGGAAACAGATTGAACATTTCAGGTCGATGACCCTTCATCACATCTGGTGAACTACAGGCCTGGCCAGTTCTGATGAAGGGTCATCGACCTGAAACATTAACTCTGTTTCCCTCTCCACAGATGCTGCCTGACCTGCTGAGTATTTCCAGCACTTTCTGTTTTTATTTCAGATTTCCAGCATCCGCAGTATTTTGCTTTTGTTCTGTAGTTTTATTGTTCAGTAGTTCTCTAGATCTATTGTTCATATGTCGTGTAGTTCTGTAATGATATTTTTCTGTAGCTGTATTTTTCTGTAATTCTCCAGTTCTATTGTTCCATAGGTCTATTATTCCATTGTTCTATTGTTCAGTAGTTCTATTGCTCAACATTTTTTTGTTCAGCAGTTATATTGTTCAGTGATGCTGTAATTGTATTTTTCTGTAGTTCTTTGGTCCTATTGTTCTTTAGCTCTGTAGATCTATATAGTTCATTTGTTCTTTAGTTCTCTATATTTGCAGTTCTATTCTTCAGTAGTTCTATAGTTCTATTGTTCAGTACTTCTGCAGTTTAATATTCAGTACTGTAGTTCTATTGTTCACTTATTTTGTAGTTCTATTGTTTAGAAGTTCTGTAGTTTTGTAGTTCTATTTTTCTGTAGCCTTGCAGCTCTATTTTTCTGTAATTCTGTAGTTCTATTGCTCATCATTACTGTAGTTCTTTAGATCTATTTTTCAGTAGTAATTTCGCTCTATTATAATGTAGTTGTCTACTTTTTTTTAAATAAAGACAGAAAATGCTGGAAATACTCAGCAGGTCAGGCAGCATCTGTGCAGAGAGAAACAGAGTTAACGTTTCTTGTCGATGACCCTTTGTCAGAACTGGTGAACTACAGAACTGGCCTGTTCTGATGAACGGTCATCGATCTGAAATGTTAACTCTGTTTCTCCATCTGCAGATGCTGCCTGAACTGCTGAGAATAACCTGCATTTTCTGTTTTTATTTCAGATTTCCAGCCTCCGCATTATTTTGCTTTTGTTCTCTAGTTTTATTGTTCAGTAGTTCTGTAGTTCAGTTGTTCTCTAGTTTTATTGTTCAGTAGTTCTGTAGGGCTGTTTTTCTTTATTTCTATTGTTCAGTAGTTCTGTTTAACTATTGTCATGTAATTCTGTTGATCTATTGTTCTGTAGCTTTGTAGCAGTATTTTTCTGTAATTCTGTAGTTCTGCAGATATTTTGTTCCATAGTTCTATTTTTCAGTAGTAATGCAGTTTCATTGTTCAGTAGTAATGTAGTTCTATTGTTCTGTAATTCTCTAGTTTTATTAAATAAAAACAGAATATGTTGGAAATACTCAGCAGGTCAGACAGCATCTGTGGAGAGAGAAACAGTTAATATTTAAGGTTGATGCCCCTTTGTCAGAACTGGTGAACTACAGAACTGGCCAGTTCTGATGAACGGTCATCGATCTGAAATGTTAACTCTGTTTCTCCATCTGCAGATGCTGCCTGAACTGCTGAGAATAACCTGCATTTTCTGTTTTTATTTCAGATTTCCAGCCTCCGCATTATTTTGCTTTTGTTCTCTAGTTTTATTGTTCAGTAGTTCTGTAGTTCAGTTGTACTCTAGTTTTATTGTTCAGTAGTTCTGTAGGGCTGTTTTTCTTTATTTCTATTGTTCAGTAGTTCTGTTTAACTATTGTCATGTAATTCTGTTGATCTATTGTTCTGTAGCTTTGTAGCAGTATTTTTCTGTAATTCTGTAGTTCTGCAGATATTTTGTTCCATAGTTCTATTTTTCAGTAGTAATGCAGTTTCATTGTTCAGTAGTAATGTAGTTCTATTGTTCTGTAATTCTCTAGTTTTATTAAATAAAAACAGAATATGTTGGAAATACTCAGCAGGTCAGACAGCATCTGTGGAGAGAGAAACAGTTAATATTTAAGGTTGATGCCCCTTTATCAGATCTGGTGAACTACAGAACTGGCCAGTTCTGATGAAGGGTCATCGATCTGAAAAGTTAACTCTGTTTCTCCATCCACAGATGCTGCCTGAACTGCTGATTTTTTTCCAGCAGTTTCTGTTTTTAGGTCAGATTTCCAATATCCACATTAGTTTGTTTCTGTTCTCTAGTTCTATTGTTCCATAGTTCTGTAGTTCAGTTTATCAGTATTTGTGTAGTTCTGTTGTTCTTTATTTTTATTGTTTAATAGTTCTGTTTATCTATTCTGTAATTCTGTAGATCTATTTCTCTGTGGCTTTGTAGCTGTATTTTGTTGTAATTCTGTATTATTTTGTTCCATCTTTCTATTGCTCAGTAGTAATGTAATTCTATTGTTCAGTAGTTCTCTAGTTTAATTACATAAAAACAGTAAATGAGGGAAATACTCAGCAGGTCAGGCAACATCTACAGAGAGAGAAACAGAGTTAACAATCCAGGTGGATGACCCTTCATCAGATCCTGCAAAATTCTCCCTTCACACAGCAGCCTCGGAAACATCCCATCAGTGCCGGGGATTTATCCACATTTATCCACTTGTTCTTCAGTAGATCTGTGGTTCTATTGTTTTGTTGTTCTGTTTTTCTATTGTTCAGTAGTTCTATAGTTCTGTTGTTCTGTAGTTCTATTGTTCAGTAGTTCTATAGTGCTATTTTTCAGTAGTTCTGTTGTTCTGTTGTTCTTTAGTTCTTTTGTTCAGTAGTTCTGTAGTTCTAATGTTCCGTAGTTCTTTAGTTCTATTGTACAGTAATAATGTAGTTCTATTGCTCAGTAGTTCTATAGTGCAATTTTCAGTAGTTCTTTAGTTCTGTTGTTCAGTAATAATGTAGTTCTATTGTTTTGCAGTTCTATAGTTTTATTGTTCAGTTCTGTAGTTCTATTGTTCAGTAGTTCTGTAGTTCGATTCTTCAGTATTTCTGTACTTCTGTTGGTTTGTAATTCTATCGTTTTATTAAAAAAAACAGAAAATGCTGGAAATGCTCAGCAGTTCAGGCATCATTTGTGGAGAAAGAAACAGAGCTAAAGTTTCAGGTCAATGACACTTTGTCAGAACTGGTGAATTACAGAACTGGCCAGTAGTTATATTGTTCTGTGGTTGTATTATTCAGTAGTTTTGTATATCTATTGTTTTGTAATTCTGTAGTTCTATTGTTTAGTAGTTCTATTGTTCTGTAATTATATATTTCAATAGTTCTGTAGTTCTATTGTTCGATAATTCTTAGTTTTATGGTTCAGTAGTCATGTAGTTCTATTGTTCTATAGTTCTATTGATCTGTAATTGTGTAGTTCTATTTTTCTGTAGCAATTTAGATCTATTTTTCTGTACTTCTGTAGTTCTATTGTTTATTTGTTAAATTGTTCACTGGTTCTGTGATTGTATTGGTCTGTAGTTCTGTACTTCTATTGTTAAGTAATTGTGCAGTTCTAAATTTATCCAGTTCTGTAGTTCTATTGTTCATTAGATCTGTTGTTCAGTAGTACTGTAGGTCCATTGTTCTGTAATTGTTTAGTTCTTTGGTTCAGTAGTTCTGCAGTTCTATTGCTCTGTACTTGTGTATTTCTATTTTTCTCTAGCTTTGTGGCTCTATTTTTCTGTAGTTCTATTTTCCTGTTGTTCTGTAATTCTATTGTTCAGTAGTTTTCTAGATCTATAGTTCATTTGTTCTGTAGTTCTGTAGATATTTTGTTCTGTTGTTCTATTGACCCATAGTTCTTTGTTCAGTAAATCTATTGCTCAGAAGTCATATTGTTCTGTAGTTCTGTCATTGTATTTTTCTGTAGTTGTCTGGTTCTATTGTTCTATAGTTCTGTAGTTATATTGTTCAGCAGTTCTGTAGTTCTATTTTGCTGTTGTTCTGTAGTTATATTGTTCAGTAGTTCTGTAGTGCTAGTGCTCAATAGTTCTGTAGTTTTATTTTCCTGTATATCTTTAGCTCAATTCTTCAGCTGTTCTGTTGTTCTGTAGTTCTTTTGTTCAATAATTCGCTAGTTCTATTGTTCTGCAGCTTATTGTTCTGTAGTTGTGTTCTATTTTTCTCTAGCTTTGTAGCTCTATTTTTCTGTAATTCTTTTCTTCTGTCGTTCTATTGTACTATAGTTCATTTATTCCATAGCTCTATTGTTCATTAGTTCTATTGTTCAGTATTTATGTTGTTCAGTCATTCTGTAATTTTATTGTTCTGTATATCTGTAGTTCTATTATTCATTTGTTATCTAGTTCTATTGTTTAGCATTAATGTAGTTCTATTGTTCATTATTTCTCTAGATTTGTTAAATGGAAACAGAAAACGCTGGAAATACTCAGCAGGTCTGGCAACATCTGTGGAGAGAGAAACCAAGTAAATATTACTGGGTGATGACCATTAGTCAGAACTGGCAAACCACAGAACTGGTCAGTTCTGATGAAGGGTCATCGAACTGAAACGTTAACTCTGTTTCTCTCTCCATAGATGCTGCCTGACCTGCTGAGTATGACCAGCATTTTCTGTTTTTATTTCAGGTTTCCAGAATCCGCATTATATTGCTTTTGTTCTCTAGTTTTATAGTTCAGTAGTTCTATTGTTCTTTAGTTCTTTTGTTCTGTCCTTCTGTAGTTCAGTATTTCTATTCTGTAGCCCTATTGTACATTAGTTCTATTGTTCAGTAGTTCTGTAGTTTTGAAGTTTTCTTCTTCTGTGGTTCTGTTGTTCTGTAGTTCTATAGTTCTATTGTTCTGTCGTTCTGCTGTTCTGTAGTTCAGTAGTTCTCTTATTCTGTGGTTCTATTGTTCAGTAGTTCTGTAGTTCTATTGTTCTGTAGTTCTGCTGTTCAATTGTTCTGTTCTGTGTTTCTATTCTGTTCTGTATTTCTATTGTTCAGTAGTTCTGTACTTCAGTAGTTCTATTCTGTAGCTCTATTTTTCAGTAGATCTCATGTTCTATTGTTCAGTAGTTCTGTGGTGCTATTATTCTGTGGTTCTATTGTTCTGTCGTTCTGTAGTTCCGTAGTTCTCTTATTCTGTGCTTCTATTGTTCAGTAGTTCTATTGTTCAGTAGTTCTGTAGTTCTATTGTTCTGTAGTTCTGTTGTTCAATTGTTCTGTTCTGTATTTCTATTGTTCAGTAGTTCTGTTGTTCTGAATTCCTATTGTTCTGTAGTTCTATTGTTCTGTATTTCTATTGTTCAGTAGTTCTCTTCTGTAGCTCTATTGGTCAGTAGATCTTTCATTCTATTGTTCTGTAATTCTCTAGCTCTGTTATTCTACAGTTCTATTGTTCAATAGTTGTGTGGTTCTATTGTTCATTAGTTCTCTAGTTCTATGTTCAACAGTTGTGTAGTTATTTTGTTTGGCAGCATTGTATCTCCATTTTTCTTTGATTCTGTGATTCTGATGTTTTATTTTTCAGTCGTTCTATTGTTCAAAATGTATATTGTTCAGTAGTTCTATTATTGTATTGTTCTGTAGTTCTGAAGTTTAGTTTAATGTTCAGTAGTTCTGTATTCCGAATGTTCATTTATATTGTATATCTATTGTTTAGTAGTTCTGTTGTTTAGTATTTCTGTAGATCTATTGTTCTGTAGCTTTGTCACTGTATTTTACTGTAATTCTGTAGTTATTTTGTTCCATATGTCTCTTGTTCAGTAGTAATTTATTTCTATTGTTCAGTAGTACTCTAGTTTTGTTAAAGAAAAAGTGGAAATAATCAGCAGGTCAGGCAAGATCTGTGGAGAGAGAAACAGTTAACATTTGAGTTCGATGACCCTTCATCAGATCTGGCAAACTACAGAACTGGCCAATTCTGATGAAGGGTCATCGCCTTGAAACGTTAACTCTGTTTCTCCATCCAAAGATGCGGCCTGACCTGCTGAATATTTCTGGCATTTTCTGGTTTTATTTCTGATTCCAGCATCCGCAGTATTTTGCTTTTGTTCTCTAGTTATATTGTTCAGTATTTCCGTAATTGTATTTCTCTGCAGTTCTGCCATTCTACTGTTGTATAGTTCAGTCGTTCTTTAGTTCTATGGTTTTGTAGTTTAATGTTCAGTAGTTCTATAGTTCTATTATTGTTTTATTTTGTATGTCTATTGTTTAGTAGTTCTGTAGCTCTATTTTTCTGTCGTTTTGTAGTTCTATTTTTCTACAGTTTTGTAGTTCTACTGTCCAGTATTTCTATTGTTCAATAGTTATATTGTTTCGTAGTTCTATAATTGTATTGTTCTGTAGTTCTGTGGTTCTATTGTTCAGTAGTTCTCTAGTTCTGTTCAGTAGATATGTAGTTCTGTTGTTCAGTAGTAATGTAGTTCTATTGTTCAGTAGTTCTGTAGTTCTATTGCTCTGTAGTTCTGTAGTTCAATTGTTCAGTAGTTCTCTAGTTCTGTTGTTCAGTAGATATGTAGTTCTATTATTCAGTAGTAATGTAGTTCTATTGGTCAGTAGTTCTCTAGTTTTATTAAGTAAAAGCAGAATGTGCTGGAAGTACTCAGCAGGTCAGGCAGCATCTGTGGAGAGAGAAACAGTTAACATTCGAGGTCGATGACCCTTTGTCAGATCTGGTGAACGACAGAACTGGCCAGTTCTGACAAAGGGTCATCGATCTGAAAAGTTAACACTGTTTCTCCATCCACAGATGCTGCCTGACCTGCTGATTTTTCCAGCAGTTTCTATTTTTATGTCAGATTTCTAATATCTGCAGTGTTTTGCTTTTGTTCTCTAGTTTTATTATTATGTTGTCCTGTAGTTCTATAGTTCATATGTTGTGTAGTTCTGTTGTTCTTTATTTCTACTCTTCAGTAGTTCTCTTTAACTATTGTTCTTTAATTCTGTAGTTCTATTTATCTGTTGCTTTGTAGCTGTGTTTTTCCGTAGTTCTGTTGTTCCATAGTTCTATTGCTCAGAAATTATATTGGACAGTAGTTCTCTAATTTTCTTTCTCTGCAGTTCTGCCATTCTATTGTGCTATACTTCTGCAGATCTATATAGTTCAGTCGTTCTTTAGTTCTGTACTTCTGTCGTTCTGTAGTTATGTTGTTCAGCAGTTCTGTAGTTCTATTTTTCAGTTCATTAGTTCTACTGTACATCAGTTCTGTTGCTCTATAGTTCGATTCTTCATCAGTTCTCTAGTTCTATAGTTCAGTAGTTCTTTCGTTCTATAGTTCTGTTGTTCTGTAGTTATTTATTTTTCAGCAGTTCTATTTTTCAGTTCATCTGTTGTTCTACTATTGAGCAGTTCTGTACTTCTGTTGTTCTGTCGTTGTATTGTTCAGTAGTCCTATTGTTCTGTAATTCTCTACTTCTGTCGTTCTGGTGTTCTGTAGTTCTATTTTGTTGTTCTCCAGTTATACTTTATAAAAAATGAAAATGCTGGAAATATTCAGCAGGTCAGGCAGCATCTGTGGAGAGAGAAACAGAGTTAACGTTTTAGGTCGATGACCCTTCATCAGATCTGGTGAACTAAAGAACTGGCCAGTTCTGACGAAGGGTCATCACCCTGAAACATTAACTCTGTTTCTCTCCATCCACAGATGCTGCCTGACCTGCTGTGTATTTCCAGCATTTCCTGTTTTCTTTTCAGATTTCCGGCTCCTGCAGTATTTTGCGTTTGTTATCTAGTTATATTGTTCTATAATTCTGTAGTTCTGTTGTTTTGTAGTTCTCTAGTTCTATTGTTCAGCAGTTCTGCTGTTCTTTATTTCTATTGTTTAGAAGTTCTGTTTAACTATTGTCCTGATATTCTCTAGTTATATTCTTCTCTAGCTTTGTAGCTGTATTTTCTCTAATTACGTAATTCTGTAGTTCTACTGTTCCTTAGTTCTATTGCTCAATAGATCTAAGATTCATTATTTATATTGTTCAGTATTTCTGTAATTGTATTTTCTCTATTCCTGTAATTTTATTGTTCTATAGTTCTCTAGATCACTATAGTTCAGCAGTTCTTTTGTTCTGTAGTTGTATTTTTTGCAGTACTGTAGTTTGATTTTTCAGTTGTTCTGTAGTTCTATTGTTCAGTGGTTCTCTAGTTCTCTTGTTCTCTTGTTCATTAGCTGTGTAGTTCTATTTAACTGTAATTCAGCAATTCCCTAGTGCTATTTTTCAATAGTTGTCTTGTTCGTTAGTTCTATAATTGTATTGTTCTTTAGTTCTGTAGCTCTATTGTTAAGTTGTTCTGTAGTTCTTTTGTTCAGTCGCTCTCTAGTTTTATTAAATAAAAACAGAAAATGCTGCACCTGAAAGGTATATTCTATTTCTCCCTCCACAGATGCTGCCGGAGCTGCTGATTAATTACAGCATTTCCTGTTTTTATTTCTGATTTCCAGCATCCACATTATTTTGCTTTTGCTCTCTAGTTTTATTTCTCAGTAGTTATGTAGTTCTGTTGTTCTGCAGTTCTATTTTTCATTAGTTGTTTAGCTCTATTGTTCATCAGTTCTGTTATTCTGCAGTTCTATTGTTCAGTTGTTTTCTAGATTTATTGTTCAGTAGTACTGTAGGTCTGTTCTGTTGTTCTATTGTTCTTTAATTCTGTTTTTCTATTGTACTGTAGTTCTATTGTTCAGTAGTTCTGTAGATCTATTGTTCAGTAGTTCTGTAGTTTAATGTTCAGTTGTTCTGTAGTTCTATTGTTCAGTTATTTTGTACGTCTATTGATTAGTAGTCCTGTCGATCTGTAGTTGTGTAGATCTATTTTTCTGTAGCATTTTAGCTGTATTTTTCTGTAATTCTTTAATTCTCTAATATTGTTCAGTAGTTCTATTGTCCAATAGTTATTTTATTCCATAGTTCTATAATTATATGTTGCTGTATTTCTGTGGATCTATTGCTCATTTGTTCTGTAATTCTATTTTCAGTACTGTATTTCTATTTTTCAGTAGATCTGTAGTTCTATTGTTCAATAGTTCTGCAGTTCTGTTGTTCAGAATTTCTTTAGATCTATTCTTCAGCAGTAATTTAGTTCAATTTTTTAGTAGTTTTCTTGTTCTGTTGTTCAGTATTTCTTTAGTTCTATTCTTCAGCAGTAAATTAGATCTACTGTTCAGTAGTTCTCTAGTTGTATTACATAACAGCAGTAAATGCTGGAAATATTCAGCAGGTCAGTCAGCATCTGTGGAGAGGGAAACAGATTTAACATTACAGGTCGATGACCCTTCGTCACATCTGACGAACTACAGACCAGGCCAGTTCTGACTAAGGGTCATCGACCTGAAACGTTAACTCTGTTTCCCTCTCCACAGATGCCGCCTGACCTGCTGAGTATTTCCAGCACTTTCTGTTTTTATTTCAGATTTCCAGCATCCGCAGTATTTTGCTTTTGTTCTGTAGTTTTATTGTTCAGTAGTTCTGTAGATCTATTGTTCATATGTCGTGTAGTTCTGTAATATTTTTCTGTAGCTGTATTTTTCTGTAATTCTCTAGTTCTATTGTTCCATAGGTCTATTGTTCCATTGTTCTATTGTTCAGTAGTTCTATTGCTCAACATTTTTTTGTTCAGCAGTTATATTGTTCAGTGATGCTGTAATTGTATTTTTCTGTAATTCGTTGGTCCTATTGTTCTTTAGTTCTGTAGATCTTCATTTGTTCTTTAGTTCTATTATTCAGTAGTTCTTAATTGTTTTGTTCTGTGGTTCTGTTGCTCATTAGTTACTTAGTTCTATTGTTCTATACTTCTGTAGTTTAATGTTCAGTAGTTCTGTAGTTCTATTGTTCAGTACTTCTGCAGTTTAATATTCAGTACTTCTGTAGTTCTATTGTTCAGTTATTTTGTAGGTCTATTGTTTAGAAGTTCTGTAGTTTTGTAGTCCTATTTTTCTGTAGCCTTGTAGCTCTATTTTTCTGTAATTCTGTAGTTCTATTGCTCATTATTACTGTACTTCTGTTCGGTAGTTCTTTAGATCTATTTTTCAGTAGTAATGTCATTCTATTGTAATGTAGTTGTCTACTTTTTTTTAAATAAAGACAGAAAATGCTGGAAATGCTCAGCAGTTCAGGCAGCATCAGTGCAGAGAGAAACAGAGTTAACTTTTCTTGTCAATGACCCTTTGTCAGAACTGGTGAACTACAGAACTGGCCAATTCTGATGAACGGTCATCGATCTGAAACGTTAACTCTGTTTCTCCATCTGCAGATGCTGCCTGAACTGCTGAGAATAACCTGCATTTTCTGTTTTTATTTCAGATTTCCAACCTCCGCATTATTTTGCTTTTGTTCTCTAGTTCTATTGTTCAGTGGTTCTGTAGTTCTATTGTTCAGTGGTTCTGTAGTTCTATTGTTCAGTAGTTCTGTAGTTCAGTTGTTCAGTAGTTCTGTTTAACTATTGTCCTGTAATTCTGTAGACCTATTGTTCTGTAGCTTTGTAGCAGTATATTTCTGTAATTCTGTAGTTTTGTAGATATTTTGTTCCATAGTTCTATTTTTCAGTAGTAATGCAGTTTTATTGTTCAGTAGTAATGTAGTTCTATTGTTCTGTAATTCTCTAGTTTTATTAAATAAAAACAGAATATGTTGCAAATACTCAGCAGGTCAGACAGCATCTGTGGAGAGAGAAACAAAGTTAAAACTTCAGGTCGATGAACCATCATCAGATCTGGTGAACTACAGAACTGGCCAGATCTGACGAAGTGTCATCGACCTGAAACATTAAGGCCTAGAAATTCGGTATAGCCGCATTTGGGGCGCTAGTCCTGGCGATGCGCAAAGTTTAGCGCCAGGCACAATTTAGCGCCACCTAGCGCGATATTGGGTTGCAGCGCCCCCTAAAGGTGATTGCGGCGCTAAATCAGGCGCTGCACGCTACTCTTAAGGCGCTAACCCGGCGGCACAACCCAATTTCGCGGCAGTGGGGCACAGCGAGGGTGCTGTCAATAATCACTTTCCCTGAGACACACTGGCGCCGGCCAGCTCTTAAAGGGGCAGGTGAATTGACATCACCAGACACACTCACTGCCTGGTAGGCCTTCAAAGCGGTGGGAGCCTACCTGTGGCGCACCAGCCTAGCAAGACATGGAAAGGGTGAGGCAGAGGGCGTAACGCCTCACTGATGGGGCATTGGATGCTTTTTTTGGCGCAGTGGATTCAAGGCCAAGGAAGACGGTCGGAATGTGATTTATGTTTGGACAGTCTCCCGGGTGTGAGAGTCAATTATGTGTCAGTGTATTAGTGTTGCTTTCTGTTGCCATAGCTTTCTCATGTTTGAAGGAACCACATTTTGTGTAATGAAACACTCTTCATTTACAATGGCCATGCCTTCTATTTACATGCATCTTGCCCTTCACAGGCTTGGGGGTATCAGACCGGTTCCATTCCTGTTCTTGGAATGGCAGCAAGCATTCCGTGAGAGGGGCCAGGAAGCTACTGCTGATCAGCCTCTGACGCGTAGCCTGAGAAGAGCCACTCGCGTAGAAGTTCAGGCCAGCAGGCATCTTCTCAGCCACCGACAGAGATGTCCTGCACCTTATCTGAGGCTGCAGATTTGGCTGAAGCAGCGGGCACAGCTCAGTCACCACCTCTTTTCTAAATCGCAGCCTTCTGACACACTGCTCCTCCGGCATGTTCATGTAGGAAAACTGCTGTCGGAAAACCCTGCCAGCGTAAGGTCTGCTGTGGCGACATCTGTTGGCCCTCCGACGTCTGGCCATGCCCACCCCCCTCTCCCAGCGTCTCAGTGCCCTTTCCAGATGATTCAGCAGCAGGACGTTCCCCTCCAATGCAGCCCCCATAATACGTGCCCACAGAAGGTTCCCCATTGTCAAGGCTCACCATCAGCAAGGTGATGGTCAGAAGGCTGAAGTTCATCTGCCTGCGCTGGCTCAGTGGTCAAATGGCTCTCAGTGTGCAGCTCAGCAACTCTTTGTAGCTCTCGAGGAAGTTGTGCTCCAAAAATGGCTGCCGCTTTTAAACCAGACCAGTCCCCTTTAAATAACGCTCCTCCAGCCCGAGAGCGAGTTGGTAAGGTCCAGGTAAGCTGTCACTATTAGCGCCAGGCGCTACGGAGGGGGGCGCCACTGAATTTCCGGTCCGGGGCGCCCAAAAGGCGTTGCACACTCAAATGATGTCATAATCAGCCTGCGCCAATAGCGGGCGCTAATATTTAGCGCCGGCGCTAAATGCATGCTCAATATGGGGCTAGGCGCCTTGCGCCCACCCGGAAATTGGCTAGCGCCCCACTTCTCGGCCTCTTTAGGCGTTAATCGGTGGCGCTAACAACCGAATTTCTCCCCCATACTCTCTTCCTCTGTCCACAGATGCTGCCTTACCTGCTGAGTATTTCCAGCGTTTTCATTTTTTTATTTCAGATTTCCAGCATCCACAGAATTTTGCTTTTTTTTTAGCTAGATTTATTGTTCAGTAGTTCTCTAGTTCTGTTGTTCTTTATTACTTCTATTGTTCAGTAGTTCTGTTTAACTATTTTTCTGATATTCTCTAGTTATAATCTTCTGTAAATTTGTAGCTGTATTTTTCTCAAATTCTGTAGTTCTTCAATTCCTTAGTTCTATTGCTCAATAGTTCTAATGTTCATTAATTATATTGTGCAGTATTTCTGTAATTGTACTGTTCTATATTCCTGTGGTTTTATTGTTCTATAGTTCAATAGCTCAGTTCTTCAGTTCTGTGCATCTTTAGTTGTATTTTTTAGCAGTTCTGTAGTTTTATTTTTCAGTTGTTCTGTAGTTCTATTGTTCAGCAGTTCTCTAGTTCCATTGTTCTGTAGTGGTGCAGTATTATTTTGTCTGTAATTCTGTAATTCACTAGTTCTATTGTTCAATAGTTGTCTTGTTCATAGTTCTATAATTGTATTGTTTAGTACTTCTGTAGTTCTATTGTTCAGTTGTTCTGCAGTTCAATTGTTCAGTAGATCTCTAGTTTTGTTAAATAAAATCAGAAAATGCTGCACCTGAAAGTTAAGCTCTATTTCTCCCTCTACAGATGCTGCCTGACCTGCTGAGTAATTACAGCATTTGCTTTTTTATTTCTTATTTCCAGCATTCGCAGTATTTTACTTTTGTTCTCTAGTTTTGTTGTTCAGTAGTTATGTAGTTCTGTCGTTCTGTTCTATTTTCAGTAGTTTTTTTGCTCTATTGTTCAGCAGTTCTGTTATTCTAGAAACATAGAAGATAGGAGCAGGAGTAGGCCATTCAGCCCCTCGAGCCTGCTCCGCCATTCAATGAGATTATGGCTGATCATCAAAACTCAGTACCATGTCCCTGCCTTCTCCCCATATCCCTTGATCCCTTTAGCCTTAAGAAATGTATCTAACTCCTTCTTGAATATATTTAATGAATTGTCCTCAACTGCCTTCTGCGGTAGAGAATTCCACAGGTTCACCACTCTCTGAATTCTGTAGTTCTATTCTTCAGTAGTTTTCTAGATTTATTGTTCAGTAGTACTGTAGGTCTGTTTGTAGTTCTATTGTTCTGTTATTCTTTTGTTCTATTGTTCTGTTATTCTGTAGTTCTATTGTTCTTTAACTCTCTAGTTCTATTGTTCAGAAAACGCTGGAAATACTCAGCAGGTCAGGTAGCATCTGTGGAGAGAGAAACAGAGTTTATGTTTCAGGTCAATGACCCTTCGTCAGAACTGGCCAATTCTGTAGTTCACCAGTTCTGACAAAGGGTTATAGACCTGTAACCTGAACTCTGTTTCTTTATCCACAGAAGCTGCCTGAACTGCTGAGAATAACCAGCATTTTCTGTTTTTATTTCAGAGTTCCAATTTCCGCAGTATTTTGCTTTAGTTCTCTAGTTTTGTTCTTCAGTTGTTCTGCAGGTTTTTTGTTCTGTAGTTCAATTGTTCAGTAGTTCTGTTGTTCTTTATTTCTGTTGTTCAGCAGTTCTTTTTAACTATTGTTCTCTAATTCTGTAAATCTATTTTTCTGTAGCTGTGTAGCTGTATTTTTCTGTAATGCTGCAGTACTGTAGTTATTTTGTTCAATAGTTGAATTTTTCAGTAGTAATGCAGCTCTATTGTTCAGTAGTTCTCTAGTTTTATTAAATAAAAACAAAATGCTGGAAATAATCAGCAGGTCAGGCAGCATCTGTGGAGTGAGAAACAAAGTTAAAACATCAGGTCGATGACCCATCGTCAGATCTGGTGAACTACAGAACTGACCAATTCAGATGCAGAGTCATCGACCTGAAACATTAAATCTGTTTCTCTCTCCATAGATGCTGCCTGACCTGCTAACTATTTCCAGCATTTTATTTTTTTAATTCAGATTTCTAGCATCCGCAGTGTTTTGATTTTTTTTACCTTGTTTTATTGCTCAGTAGTTCTGTAGTTCTTTAGTTCTGCTGTTCTGTAGTTATATTGTTCCATAGACCTATTGTTCAGTAGTTCTATTGCTTGGAACTTATATTTAACTATTATTCTGTAATTTTGTAGTTCTATTGTTCAGTAGTTCTGTAATCGTTTATTCTAATCCCAATTTCCAGCACTTGGTCCATAGCCTTGTCTGCTATGGCGTTTCAAGTGCTCATCAAAATGCTTCTTGAATGTTGAGGGTTCCTGCCTCTACCACCCTTTCAGGCAGTGAGATCCAGATTCCAACCACCCTCTGGGTGAAAAAGGTTTTCCTCAAATCGCCTCTAAACCTCCTGCCCCTTACCTTGAAACTATACCCCCTGGTTGTTGACCCCTCAAATAAGGGGATAAGTTCAATTCTATCTACCCTATCTATGCCCCTCATAATTTTGTGCACTTCAATCATGTCCCCACTCAGCCTTCTCTGCTCTAAGGAAACAACCCCAGCCTGTCCAGTCTCTCTTCATAGCTGAAGTGCTCCAGCCCATGTAACATCTTGGTGAATCTCCTCTGCACCCTCTCCAATGCAATCACATCGTTCCTATAATGTGGCGACCAAAACTGCTCACAGTATTCTGGCTGTGGCCTAATTAGCGTTTTGCACAGTTCAGTCTAACCTCCCTGCTCTTATATTCTATGCCTCGGCTAATGAAGGCAAGTATCCCATATGCCTTTTTAACCACCTTATCTACCTGTCCTGCTGTCTTCAGGGATCTATGTACATGTACACCAAGGTCCCTCTGATCCTCTGTCCTTCCTAGGGTCCTAACATTCATTGTGTATTCCCTTGCCTTGTTTGTCCTCCCAAAATGCATCACCTCACACCTTTCAGGGTTAAATTCCATGTGCCACTGTTCTGCCCATCTAACCATCCCCTCCATATCATCCTGTATCCTGAGGCTTCCCTCCTCACTATTTACCACTCCAACAATTTACGTCTCATCTGCGAACTGATTATACTTCCTACATTCATATCTAAATCATTAATGTACACTACAAACAGCAAAAGACCCAGCAACAATTCCTGCGGAACACCACTGGACACAGGCTTCCAGCCACAAAAACAATCTTCGACCATCAATCTCTGTTTCCTGCCACTAAGCCAATTTTAGATCCAATGTGCCAAATTGCCCTGGATCCCATGGCCACTTATCTTCTTGACCAGTCTCCCATGTGGGACTTTGTCAAAAGCCTTACTGAAGTCCATGAAGACTACATCAACTGCAGTACCCTCATCCACACATCTAGTCACCCCCTTGAAAAATTCAATCAAATTGGTCAGACATGATCTCCCCATGACAAAACCATGCAGATTAGCCCTAATTAATCCCTGCCTCTCCAAATGGAGACTAATTCTGTCCCTCAGAATTTTTTCCAATTGTTAGGCTCACTGGCCTGTAACTCCCTGGTTTATCCCTACTACTGTTCCTGAACAATGGTACTACATTAGCTGGTCTCCAGTCCTCTGGCACCTCCCCTGTGGCCAGAGAAGTTTTGAAAATTTGTGTCAGAGCCCCTGCTATCTCCTCACTTGCCTCACACACAGCCTGGGATACTTCCTGTCATGGCCTGGGGATTTATCCATCTTATAGACTTGTTGTTCAGTAGTTCTGCCATTCTATTGTTCAGTAATTCTCTAGATCTATTGCTCAGTAGTTTTTTGTTCTATTGTTCAGTAGCTCTGTAGTTCTGCAGTTCTATTGTCTGTGGTTCTGTAGTTCTATTGTTCAGTATTTCTGCAGTTCTATTTTTCAGTAGTTTTCCTGTTTTATTAAATAAAAACAGAAAATGCTAGAAATACTCAGCAGGTCAGGAAGCATCTGTGGAGAGAGAAACAGATTTAACGTTTCAGGTCGATGACCCTTTGTAAGAACTGGCGAACTACAGAACTGGCCAGTTCTGACGAAGTGTCATTGACCAGAAACGGTAACTCTGTTTCTCTCTCCACAGATGCTGCTGGACCTGCTGAGTATTTCCAGCATTTTCTGCTTTTTACTTTAGATTCCTAGCATCCGCAGTATTTTTCTATTGTGCTCTAGTTTTATTGTTCAGTAGTTCTGTAGTTCTATAGTGCATATGTTGTGTAGTTCTGCTGTTCTTTATTTATACTGTTCAGTAGTTCTCTTTAACTACTCTTCTGTAATTCTGTAGTTCTATTTTTCTGTAGCTTTGTAGCTGTATTGTTCTGTAATTCCGTTGATCTGTAGTTGTCTTGTTCCTTAGTTCTATTGGTCAATAATTCTTTGTTCATAAGTTATATTGTTCAGTAGTTCTGTAGTTTTCTGTTTCTGTAGTTCTGCCATTTTATTGTTTTATAGTTCTGTAGTTCTATATAATTCATTAGTTCTTTAGTTCCATAGTTCTGCAGTTCTGTAGTTATATTGTTCAGTAGTTCTCTAGTTCTAAAGTTCAGTTGTTCTTTAGACCAAAATTCTGTTGGTCTGTAGTTATGTTTTTCGGCAGTTCAGCTGTTCTATTTTTCAGTTCTTCTGTTGTTCTACTGCTCAGTAGTTCTGTACTTCTATTGTTCTGTAGTTGTTTTGTTCATTACATACATACGTACGTACATATGAACATACGAATTAGGAGCATGAGCAGGACACTGAGCCCACCGAGCCTGCGCCGTCATTCAGTAAGATCATGGCTGACCAATTACTCCACATTCCCGCCTCCCCCCGATAACATTTCACACCCTTGTTTAACAAGAATCTATTGAACTCAGACTTAAAAATATTCAAAGACTCCGCTTCCACCGCATTCTTCGGAAGAGAGTTCCAAAGACTCACGACCATCTGTGAGAAAACATTTCTCCTCATCTCTGCCTTAAATGGGCGACCCCTTATTTTAAAACAGGGAACCCTGGTTCTAGGTTCTCCCACAAGAGGAAACATCCTCCCCACATCCACCCTATCCAGACCCTTCACAGTTTTATATGTTTCAATCAAGTCACCTCTTATTCTTCTAAACTCCAGCGGATACAAGCCTGGCCTGTCCAACCTTTCCTCATAAGACAACCTGCCCATTCCAGGAATTAGTCTAGTCAACAATCTCTGAACTGCTTCCAACGCATTCACATCCTTCCATAAATAAGGAGACCAATACTGTACAGAACACTCCAGATGTGGTCTCACCAATGCCCTGTATAACTGAAGCATAACCTCTCTACTTTTGTATTCAATTCCCCTCGCAATAAACGATAACATTCTATTAGCTTTTCTAATTACTTGCTGTACCTGCATAATAACCTTTTGTGATTCATGCACTCGGACACACCAATCACTCTGCATCTCAGAGCTCTGCAATCTCTCACCATTTAGATAATATGTTTCTTTTTTATTCTTCCTCCCAAAATGGACAAGTTCACATTTTGCCACATTACACTCCATTTGCCAGATCTTTGCCCACTAACTTAACTTACCTATACCCCTTTGTAGCCTCCTTACGTCCTCCACACATTTTACTTTCCTACCTATCTTTGTGCAATCGGCAAATTTAGCAACCATACCTTCGGTCCTTTCATCCAAGTCATTTATATAAATTGTAAAACACTCAGGCCCCAGCACTGATCCCTGTGGCACACCACTCGTTACATCATGCCAATCAGAAAATGACCCATTTATGCCTACTCTCTGTTTCCTGTTAGCTAGCCAATCTTCTATCCACGCCAATATGTTATCTCATACATCATGAGATTTTATTTTCCGCAGTAACCTTTGATGTGGTACCTTAACAAATGCCTTCTGGAAATCTAAGTACAGTACATCCACTGGTACCCATTTATCCATAGCACATGTTACTTCCTCAAAGAACTCCAATAACTTGGTTAAACATGATTTCCCTTTCACAAAACCATGTTGACTCTGCCTGATTACTTTGAACTTTTCTAAATGCCCTGCTATAACGTCTTTAATAATAGCTTCTAACATCTTCCCTATGACAGATGTTAAGCTAACTGGCCTGCAATTACCTGCTTTCTGTCTCCATGCCTTTTTGAATAAAGGACTTACTTTTGCTATTTTCCAATCTAATGGAACCTTCCCCAAATCTAGGGAATTTTGGAAAATTAAAACCAAAGATTCAACTATCTCACTAGCCACTTCTTCTAAGACCCTAGGATGAAGTCCATCAGGACCCGGGGACTTGTCAGCCCGCAGCTCCAACAATTTGCTCAGTACCACTTCCCTGGTGGTGATAATTTTCTTGAGTTCTTCCCTCCCTTGCATTTCCTGATTTACTGCTATTTCTGGGATGTTCCTTGTATCCTCTATAGAGAAGACCGATGCAAAATACCTGTTCAATTCAACTGCCATCTCTTTATTTCCCATTATTAATTCCCCAGACTCACTTTTTATAGGACCAACGCTCACTTTGTTAGCTATTTTCTTTTTTAAATAACTATAGAAACTCTTATTCTCTGTTTTTTGCATTTCTAGCTAGCTTGCTCCCGTACTCTAATTTTTCTCTTATTACTCTTTTAGTCCTTCTTCGCTGTTTTTCATATTCTGTCCAATCTTCTGACCTGCCACCCATCTCTGTGCATTTATATTCTTTTTGTTTAAGTTTAATGCTATGTTTAACTTTTTTTGTTAACCACGAATGGTGGGTCCTCCCCTTGGAATTTTTCTTTCTTGTTGGTCTGTATATATTCTGTGTATTTTGAAATAACCCCTTAAATGTCTGCCACTGCAACTCTATTGACCTATCCCTTAACCTAATTTGCCAGTTCACTTTAGCTAGCTCTGCTTTCATGCCCTCATAATTGCCCTCATTTAAGTTTAAAATACTTGTCTTGGACCAACTCTTCGCTCTCTCAAACTGAATGTAAAATTCAATCATATTATGATCGCTGCTACATAGGGGCGCCTTCACTATGAGGTCATTAATTAATCATATCTCGTTGCAGACTTCCAGGTCTAGTGTAGCTTGCTCTCTGGTTGGCTCCAGAATGTGCTGTTGTAAGAAACTATCCCGAAAACAATCCATGAACTCCTCATTATTGCTACCTTTGCCCATCTGATTTTTCCAGTCTATATGCAGCTTAAAATCCCCCATGGTTATTGCCATACCCTTCTGACAAGCTCCCATTATTTCTTCCTTTATACTCCATCCTACCATGTGTTACTGTTGGGGGCCAGGGGGGGCTGTACGCCACTCCCACAATAGATTTCTTGCCTTTATTATTTCTCATCTCCACTCAAACTGCTTCTGTATCCTGAATTCCTGAACTTAGGTCATCCCTCTCTATTGTGCTAATACCATATTTAATTAACAGAGCCAGCCCTCCACATTTTCCCACCTACCTGTCCTTCCTAAATGTCATGTATCCTTCAATATTCAATTACAAATCTATGTCATCCTGCAGCCATGTTTCTATAATGGCTATCGGATCATATTTAATTATTTCTATTTGCACCATCAGTTCATCTGTTTTGTTTCGAATGCTACGTGCATTCAGATGCAGAGCCTTCAGTTTTGTCCTTTTATTATTTTTGTAACCTCTAGCATGATCTGTTGATTAACTCTTAGATTTGTACTCTCCATCCCTTCCTGTCACGGTCTGTTTATCATTTCCCATATTAATACCTTTCTCTATTGTCTTGTCTTTAATCTTTGAGGTATCTCATCTTTCCAACTTTGATCCCATGCCCACAATATTTAGGTTAAAGCCCTCTCTACCGCTGTAGATATATGACTCACCAGAACACTGGTCCCAGTAGTTCTATTGTTCTGTAATGCTCTAGTTCAGTTGTTCTGTTGTTCTGTAGTTCTGTTGTTCTGTAGTTCTATGGTTCAGTTGTTCTGTAGTTCTATTGTTCTGTAGTTGTATATTTCTATTTTTCTTCAGCTTTGTCGCACTATTTCTGTGTAGTTCTGTAGTTATATTTTTTGTAGTTCTCCACTTTTACTTAATACAATTGAAAAATGCTGGAAATACTCAGCAGGTCAGGCACCATCTGTGGAGAGATACAGAGTTAACATTTTAGGAAGATGAACCTTCGTCAGAATGGGTGAACTACAGAACTGGCCAGTTCTGTCGAAGTGTCATCGACCTGAAATGTTAACTCTATTTCTCCCTCCACAGATGCTGCCTGGCCTGCTGAGTATTTCCAGCATTTTCATTTTTTATTTAAGATTTCCAGCATCCTCAATATTTTGATTTTGTTCTCTAGATTTATTGTTCAGTATTTCTGTAGTTCAGTTCTGTAGTTCAATTGTTAACTAATTGTGTAGTTCTATTATTCTGTAGTTCTGTAGTTCTTTATTCCTACTGTTCAGTAGTTCTGTAATTGTATTTTTCTGTAGTTCCGTGGTTCTATTTTTCTATAGTTCTGTAGTGCTATCGTAGTTCTGTTGTTCTTTATTTTAATTGTTCAGTAGTTCTGCAGTTCTATTGTTCATCATTATTTCTGTTGTTCTGTCCTTCTGTTTTTCTGTAATTCTTGTGTTGTATTGTTCCATAATTCTATTTTTCAGTAGTTCTATTGTTCAGTAGTTATATTTTTCAGTAATTCTGTAATTGTTTTGCTCTGTAGTTCTGTGGTTCTATTGATCATTAGTTCTGTAGTTCTATATACCTCAGTAGTTCTTTAGCTCTATTGATCAGCAGTTCTGATGTTGTGTAGCTCTTTAGTTCAGTTGTTCCCTAGTCCTAGTGTTCATTAGTTCTCTGGTTTTATTAAATAAAAAGAGAAAATGCTGGAAATAAACATAGAACATAGAAACATAGAAGACTAGCTGGGGGGAGCCCGGCGTTGCCAGGGCTGTTTTGGGCTGGACGGTTTAAATCGAGTGCGAGGCTTTGGGGCCTCTCTGTGTCCCTCTGTGAATCTGCTGCCGGGCAACATTTTAAATCGAGTCCCAGGCTTTTGGGCCCTGTCTGTGTCCCCCTCTCAATCTGCTGCCGGGCAACATTTCTACCTTTTAATACCTTGAAAGATGAAAGTGAAAGTACTTATAAAATGTTTTTGGTAAATCTTATGTTATTTATAAAAGAGATACTAACTTTTTCAAAGCTGGATAAGGAGAGTAGTTTGAGCTGCAAGCAGTGAAACAATGGCTGCCAGATCCCTGAGATGAAAACCATTAGTCCCGCCCACACACACACACCGATTGGCCAACCATCATGGGACCGTACTGTAGGATTGGTCAATCGTGATGGCACAGGATTGGTCGAACCTTGACGTCAGTCAATCAATGCTAAGTAGCAGATAATGAGTTTAATTTTGAAGGTTTTTTGCATAAGGCGCAAACAATTTTCATCCGACCGAAAAGTAAATACGCTTACGACCGTCCCGGAACCGTAAGCTTTCTTTGGAGGTAACGCGCGCGTAGGTACGCTCTATAACTTTCGAGCGCATAGCCGGACAGACGCACACCCGAGGACAGAAGGACAGATAGACTCGTTTATATATATAAATAGGAGCAGGAGTAGGCCATTTGGCCCTTCGAGCCTGCTCCGCCATTCAATGCGATCATGGCTGATCATCCAAATTCAGTACCCGGTCCCTGCTTTCTCCCTATACCCCTTGATCCCCTTAGCCTTAAGAAATATATCCAACTCCTTCTTGAATATATTTAATGTATTGGCCTCTACTGCCTTCTGTGGTAGTGAATTCCACAGGTTCACCACTCTCTGGGTGAAGAAATTCCTCCTCATTTCTGTCCTAAATGGCCTACCTCTTATCCTTAGACTGTGAGCCCTGGTTCTGGACTCCCCGACCATCGGAAACATCCTTCCTGCATCTAGTCTGTCCAGTCCTGTCAGAATTTTATATGTTTCAATGAGATCCCCTCTCATTCTTCTAAACTCCAGTGAGTACAAGCCCAATTGACGCAATCTTTCCTCACACGTCATTCCTGCCATCCCAGGTATCAGCCTGGTGAATCTTCACTGAACTCCTTCCATGGCAAGAACATCCTTCCTCAGATAAGGCGACCAACACTGCACACAATACTCAAGATGTGGTCTCACCAAGGCCCTGTATAACTGCAGCAAGACATCCTTGTTCCTGTACTCAAACACTCTCGCTACGAAGGCCAACATGCCATTTGCCTTCTTAACCGCCTGCTGCACCTGCATGCTTACCTTCAGCAATTGGTGCACAAGGACACCCAGGTCTCATTGCACTTCCCCTTCTCCCAATCTATTGCCATTCAGATAATAATCTGCCTTCCTGTTTTTGCCACCAAAGTGGATAACCTCACATTTATCCACGTTATATTGCATTTGCCATGCTTTTGCCCAATCACCCAACCTGTCCAAATCATCCTGGAGTTTCTCAGCATCCTCCTCACAGCACACACGCCCACCCAGCTTGTGTCGTCTGCAAATTTGGAGATATTACATCTAGTTCCCTTGTCTAGATCATTAATATATATTTTGAATAGCTGGGGTCCAAGGACCGAACCCTGCAGTACCCCACTAGTCACTGCCCGCCCGTCGGAAAAAGAGCCGTTTATTCCAACTCTTTGTTTCCTGTCTGCCAACCAGTTCTCTATCCAAGTCAATACCTTGCCCCCAATCCCATGTGCCTTAACTTTACACGCTAATCTCTTATGCGGGACCTTATCGAAAGCCTTCTGGAAGTCCAAATACACCACATCCACTGGTTCTACCTTATCTATTTTACCAGTTATGCTGAATATACTTAGCAAGTCAGGCAGCATCTGTGGAGAGAGAAACAGAGTTAACATTTGAGCTCGATGCCCTTTTGTCAGATGTGGCGAACTACCGAACTTGCCAGTTTTGCCGAAGGGTCATCAATTTGAGACGTTAACTGTGTTTCTCCATCCACAGATGCTGCCTGAACTGCTGATTTTTTCCAGCAGTTTCTGTTTTATGTCAGATTTCCAATATCCACAGTATTTTGCTTTTGTTCTCTAGTTTTATTATTATGTAGTCCTGTAGTTCTATAGTTCATATGTTGTGTAGTTCTGTTGTTCTTTCTTTCTACTCTTCAGTATTCTCTTTAACTATTGTTCTTTAATTCTGTAGTTCTATTTTTCTGTTGCTTTGTAGCTGTATTTTTCCGTAGTTCTGTAGTTCTATTGTTCTGTAGTTCTATTGCTCAGTAGTTATATTGTTCAGTACTTCTGTAATTTTCTTTCACTGCAGTTCTGCCGTTCTGTTGTTCTATACTTCTGTAGATCTATATAGTTCAGTCATTCTTTAGTTCTGTAGTTCTGTCGTTCTGTAGTTATATTGTTCAGCAGTTCTGTCGTTCTATAGTTCTATTGTTCATTAGTTCTCTCGGTCTACAGTTCAGTAGTTGTTTCGTTCTTTAATTCTGTTTTCTGTAGTTCTATTTTTTGTAGTTCTCCAGTTTTACTTAATAAAAAACGAAAATGCTGGAAATACTCAGCAGGTCAGGCAGCATCTGTGGAGAGAGAAACAGTTAACATTTGAGGTTAATGCCACTTTGTCAGATCTGGCGAGCTACAGAACTGGCCAGTTATGACGAAGGGTCATCGACCTGAAACGTTAACTCTGTTTCTCTCTCCACAGCAGCTGCCTGACCGCTGAGTATTTCCAGCATTTTGCTTTTTTTTATTTCAGGTTTTCAGCATCCTCAATATTGTGCTTTAGTTCTCTAGATTTATTGTTCAGTATTTCTGTAGTTCTGTTGTTCTTTATTTCAATTGTTCACTAGTTCTGTTGTTCTGTAGTTCGATTGTACAGTATTCTGTTGTTCTATTGTTCTGTAGAACTATTTTTCCATAGTTCTATTTTTCCTTAGTTCTATTGTTCAGTAGTTTTATTTTTCAGTAGTTCTGTAATTGCATTTTTCTATAGTTCTGTGTTTCCATTGATCATTAGTTCTGTAGTTCTATGTAGCTCAGTAGTTCTTTAGCTCTATTGTTCAGTAGTTCTGATGTTCTGTATTTCTTTTGTTCAGTTCTTTAGTTCTATTGTTCAATATTTTGCTAGTTCCGTTCTGTAATTCTATTGTTCAGCTGTTCTGTTGTTTGCTTGTTCATTAGTTCTGTGGTTCTATTGTTAAGTAGTTCTGTAGTTCTATTGTTCAGTACTTCTCTAGTTTTATTAAATAAAAACAGAAAATTTTGGAAATACTCAGCAGGTCAGGCAGCATCTGTAGAGAGAGAAACTGAGTTAACGTTTCAGGCTGATGACCCTTCTTCATAACTGGAGAACTTCAGAACTGGCCAATTCTGACCAAGGGTCATCGAACTGAAATGTTAACTTTGTTTCTCTCTCCACAGATGCTACCTGACCTGCTGAGTTTTTCCAGCATTTTCTGTTTTTATTTCAGATTTCCAGCATCTGCAGTATTTTGATTTTTTAGCTAGATTTATTGTTCTGTAATGCTGTAGTTCTATTGTTCAGTAGTTCTGTAATTGTCAATTCTAATCCCATTTTCCAGCACTTATTCCGTAGCCTTGTATGTTATGGCGTTTCAAGTGCTCATCTAAATGCTTCTTGAATGTTGTGAGGGCTCCTGCCTCTACCACCCTTTCAGGCAGTGAGTTCCAGATTCCAACCACCCTCTGGGTGAAAAAGTTCTCCCTCCAATCCCCTCTAAACCTCCTGCCCCTTACTTTGAAACTATGCCCCTTTGTTATTGACCCCGCTACTAAGGGAAAAAGTTCCTTTCTATCTACCCTATCTATGCCACTCATAATTTTGTACAGGGAGGAGGTCCAGCATCTCATGAAGTGGTGCGCCGACAACAACCTGGCCCTTAACACCAAGAAAACAAAGGAAATAATCGTGGACTTCAGGAAGTCCAAAGGCGGAAGTCACACCCCCATCCACATCAATGGGGCGGAGGTGGAAAGGGTGGCCAGCTTTAAGTTCCTCGGAGTCCACATCACGGAAGACCTCTCCTGGTCCCTCAACACCTCCTCTCTGGTGAAGAAGTCCCAGCAGCGCCTATATTTCTTGAGGAGGCTGAAGGGATGTAATCTGTCACCCCCGATCCTCTCTAACTTTTACCGCTGCACTATAGAGAGCACCCTGACAAACTGTATCATGGTATGGTACGGCAGCTGTAGCTCCCATGACCGGAAAGCCCTGCAGCGGGTAGTCAAAACTGCCCAACGCATTACCGGCACCCGGCTACCGACCATAGAACATATATATCAGAAACGCTGCCTACGGAGGGCACGGTCCATCATCAAAGACCCTACCCACCCCAGCCACAGTCTGTTCGCCCTCCTACCATCTGGAAGACGCTACAGATGCATTCGCACCCGTACGACCAGATTTAGGAACAGCTTCTTTCCCAGGGCTGTCATCCTACTGAACTCCACAAATAAACACTAAAGCCTGCACATCTGCCAATGCACTTTATTATGGTCATATTTATGCTAATATACTGCAAGCCAAATGTATAAATGTATGTTGAATGTTTAAGTGTCCTAATCCAAATTGTACTCTCTCGGGAGCCGCAAGCCTACATTTCGTTGTACTGCACTTGTGCACTAACAATGACAATAAAAGTTGATTTGATTTGATTCAAGTTCCCCCTCAGCCTTCTCTGCTCTAAGGAAAACAACCCCAGCCTGTCCAGTCTCTCTTCATAGCTGAAGCACTCCAGCCCAGGTAACATCCTGGTGAATCTCCTCTGCACCCTCTCCAATGCAATCACATCCTTCCTATAGTGTGGCGACCAGAACTGCATACAGTATTCCAGCTGTGGCCGAACTAGCATTTTGTACAGTTCTATCATAACCTCCCTGCTCTTATATTCTATGCCTCGGCTAATGAAGGCAAGTATCCCATATGCCTTTTTAACCAACTTATCTACCTGTCCTGCTGCCTTCAGGGATCTATGTACATGCACACCAAGGTCCCTCTGATCCTCTGTCCTTCTTAGGATCCTTCCATTCATATTGTATTCCCTTGCCTTGTTTGTCCTCCCAAAATGCATCACCTCACACTTTTCCGGGTTAAATTCCATTTGCCACTGTTCCGTGTATCTAACCAACCCGTCTATATCGTCCTGTTGCCTAAGGCTTCCCTCCTCGCTATTTACCACTCCACCAATTTTTGTGTCATCTGCGAACTTACTGATCATACCTCCTACATTCATATCTAAACCATTAATGTACACTATAAACAGCAAAGGACACAACACTGATCCCTGTGGTACACCACTGGATACAGGCTTCCAGTCACAAAAACAACCTTCGACCATCACCCTCTGCCTCCTGCCACTAAGCCAATGTTGGATCCAAAATGCCAAATTGCCCTGGAGCCCATGGACTCTTACCTTCTTGACCAGTCTCCCATGTGGGACTTTGTCAAAGACTTACAGAAGTCCATGTTGACTACATCAACGGCACTAACCTAATCCAGACACCTATTCAACCCCTTGAAAAATCCAATCAAATTGGTCAGACATGATCTCCCCCTGACGAAACCATGCTGATTATCCTTCATTAATCCCTACCTCTCCAAGTGGAGACTCTTTCTCTCCCTCAGAATTTTTTCCAAAAATGTCCCTACCACTGATGTTAGGCTCACTGGCCTGTAATGCCTTGGTTTATCCCTACTACGCTTCTTGAATAATGGTACTACGTTAGCTGATCTCCAGTCCTCTGGCACCTCCCCAGTGACCAGAGAGGTTCTGAAAAATTGTGTCAGATCCCCTGCAAAATTATCCCTTGCCTCACACAGCAGACTGGGATCCATCCTGTCAGTGCCTGGGGATTTATCCACTTTTATCCACTTGTTCTTCAGCAGATCTGTGGTTCTATTTTTCAATAGTTCTGACCTTCGATTGTTCAGTAGTTCTACAGTTCTATTGTTCAGTAGTTATGTAGCTCTATTGTTCAGTAGTTCTATAGTGCTATTGTTCAGTAGTTCTTTAGTTCTTTTGTTCAGTAGTTCTGTAGTTCTATTGTTCAGTAGTTCTTTAGTTCTACTGTTCAGTAGTAATGTAGTTCTATTGTTCAGTAGTTCTGTAGTTCAATTGTTCAATAGTTCTGTAGTTCTATTGTTCAATAGTTCTGTAGTTCTATTGTTCAGTAGTTCTGTAGTTGGATTGTTCAGTAGTTCTGTAGTTCGATTGTTCAATAGTTCTGCAGTTCTATTGTTCAGTAGTTCTGTCATTCTTTTGTTCAGTAGTTATGTAGCTCTATTGTTCAGTAGTTCTATAGTGCTATTGTTCAGTAGTTCTGCAGTTCTATTGTTCAGTAGTTCTGTAGTTCTATTGTTCAGTAGTTCTTTAGTTCTACTGTTCAGTAGTAATGTAGTTCTATTGTTCAGTAGTTCTATAGTTCGATTGTTCAATAGTTCTGCAGTTCTATTGTTCAATAGTTCTGTAGTTGGATTGTTCAGTAGTTCTGTAGTTCGATTGTTCAATAGTTCTGTAGTTCTATTGTTCAGTAGTTCTGTAGTTGGATTGTTCAGTAGTTCTTTAGTTCGATAGTTCTGTAGTTCTCTCGTTTTATTAATAAAAACAGAAAATACTGGAAGTGTTCAGGTCAGGCAGCACCTGTGGAAAGCAAAACAGTGTTAACGTTTCAGGTCAATGACACTTAGTTCGAACTGGCGAATTACAGAAATGGCCAGTAGTTGCATTGTTTTGTGGTTGTATTATTCAGTATTTTTGGATATCTTTTTTTTGTAATTCTGTAGTTCTATTTTTCAGTAGTTCTACTGTGCTGTAATTATATATTTCAGTAGTTCTGTAGTTCTATTGGTCGATAATTCTTTAGTTTTGTGGTTCCGTAGTTCTGTAGTTCTATTGTTCTGTAGTTGTGTAGTTCTATTTTTCTTTAGCAATTTAGATCTATTTTTCTGTAATTCTGTACTTCTGTAGTTCTATTCTTTAGTTGCTAACTTGTTCAGTACTTCTGTAATTGTATTGTTCTGTAGTTCTGTTGTTAAATAGTTGTGCAGTTCTAAATTTATCCAGATCTGTAGTTCTATTATTCATTAGGTCTGTTGTTTTTAGCTCTATTGTTCAGGGGTACTATAGGTCCATTGTCCTGTAATGGTTTACTTCTTTGGTTCAGAAGTTCTGCAGTTCTATTGGTCTGTACTTGTGTATTTCTATTTTTCTGTAGCTGTGTGGCTCTATTGTTCAGCTGTTCTGTTGTTCTGTAGTTCTTTTGTTCAATAATTCTCTAGTTCTATTGTTCTGTAGCTTATTGTTCTGTAGTCGTGTTCTATTGTTCTCCAGCTTTGTAGCTCTATTTTTCTGTAATTCTGTACTTCTGTAGTTCTATTGTACTGTAGCTCTTTTGTTCCATAGCTCTATTGTTCATTAGTTCTATTGTTCAGTATTTATGTTGTTCAGTAGTTCTGTAATTGTATTGTTCTGTAGATCTGTAGTTCTATTTTTCATTTGTTCTCTAGTTCTATTTTCAGTATTAATGTACTTCTATTCATTATTTCTCTAGATTTATTAAATGGAAACAGAAAATGCTGGATATACTCAGCAGGTCAGGCAGCATCAGTGGAGAGAGAAACAAAGTTAACATTTCAGGGTGATAACCATTAATCAGAACTGGCAAACTGCAGAACCGGTCAGGTCTGATGAAGGGTCATCGAAATGAAACAGTAACTCTGTTTCTGTCGCTACAGATGCTGCCTGACCTGCTCAGTATGTCCAGCATTTTCTGTTTTTATTTCAGGTTTCCAGCATCCGCATAATTTTGCTTTTGTTCTCTAGTTTTATTGTTCAGTAGTTCTATTGCTCAGACAGTATATTGTTCAGTAGTTCTATTGCTCAGACGGTATATTGTTCAGTAGTTCTATTGCTCAGACGGTATATTGTTCAGTAGTTCTGTAATTGTCTTGTTCTGTAGTTCTGTGTTTCTTCTCTTCTACTTTTCCATAGATCTATATAGTTCAGTAGTTGTATTGTTCTTTAGTTCTTTTGTTCTGTCCTTCTGTAGTTCAGTAGTTCTATTCTGTAGCTCCATTGTTCAGTAGTTCTCTAGTTCTATTGTTCAGTAGTTCTGTAGTTCTGAGGTTCACTTGTTCTGTGGTTATTGTTCTGTAGTTCTAGTGTTCTGTAGTTCTATTGTTTTGTAGTTCTATTGTTCTGTTCTGTTCTATTGTTCTGTAGTTCTATTGTTCTGTTCTATTGTTCTGTAGTTCTGTTGTTCAGTAGTTCTCTTCTGTAGCTCTATTGGTCAGTAGATCTGTAGTTCTATTTTTCTGTAATGCTCAGGTTCTGTTGTTCTATATTTCTATTGTTCAATACTTGTGTGGTTCTATTGTTCATTACTTCTCTAGTTCTATTGTTCAACAGTTCTGTAGTTCTTTTGTTTGGTAGATTTGTATCTCTATTTTTCTTTGATTCTGTGATTCTGAAGTTTTATTTTTCAGTTCTATTGTTCAATAGTTATGTTGTTCAGTAGTTCTATAATTTTATTGTTCTGTAGGTCTGAAGTTCTGTAGTTCTAATATTCATTTATATTGTATGTCTATTGTTTAGCAGTTCTGTAGTTCTATTGTTTTGTATTTCTGTACATCTATTGTTCTGTAGCTTTGTAGCTGTGTTTTTCTGTAGTTCTGTAGTTATTTTGTTCCATATGTCTGTTGTTCAGTAGTAATGTAGTTCTATTGTTCAGTAGTACTCTATTTCCAGCATTTTCTATTTTTCTTTAATAAAACTAATCAGCAGGTCAGGCAAGATCTGTGGAGAGAGAAACAGTTAACATTTGAGGTCGATGACTTGGTGAACTACAGCACTGGCCAGTTCTGATGCAGTGTCATCGCCCTGTAACATTAACTCTGTTTCTCCATCCACAGATGCGGCCTGACCTGCTGAATATTCCGAGCATTTTCTGGTTTTATTTCAGATTTCCAGCATCCGCAGTATTTTGCTTTTGTTCTCCAGTTATATTGTTCAGTATTTCTTTAATTGTATTTCTCTGCAGTTCTACCATTCTACTGTTCCATAGTTCTGTAGATCCATATAGTTCAGTAGTTCTTTTGTTTTATAGTTCTGTAGTTTAATGTTCAGTAGTTCTATTATTCATTTATTTTGTATGTCTATTATTTAGTAGTTCTGTAGCTCTATTGTTATGTAGTTGTGCAGTTGTATTTTTCTGCAGTTTTGTAGTTCTATTGTACAATAGTTATATTGTTTCGTAGTTCTATAATTGTATTGCTCTAGTTCTGTGGTTCTATTGTTATGTAGTTATGTAGTTCTATTGTTCAGTAGTTCTATTGTTCAGTAGTAATGTAGTTCTATTGTTCTGTAGTTTTATAGTTGAATAGTTCAGTAGTTCTGTAGTTCTATTGTTCAGTAGTTGTATAATTCTGTTCTTTATTTTTGTTGTTCAGTAGTTTTTATCTATTGTTCTGTAATTCTGTAGATCTATTTTTCTGTGGCATTGTAGCTGTATATTTCCATAATTCTGTAGTTCTGTATTTATTTTGTTCCATATTTCATTTGTTCAGTGGTAATGTTCTGTAGTTCTCTAGTTGTATTAAATAAAAACAGAAAATGCTGGAAATACTCAGCAGGTCAGGCAGCATCTGTGGAGAGAAAACCAAAGTTAACGCTTCAGCTGGATGACCCATCGTCAGAACTGGTGAACTACAGAACTGGCCAATTCTGACGAAGTCTCATCTACCTGGAAGGTTAACTCTGTTTCTCTCTCCACAGATGCTGCCTGACTTGTTTCACATTTCCAGCATTTCCGTTTTTTTCAGATTCCCAGCATCCGCAGTGTTTGGCTTTTTTTCTCTAGTTTTATTGTTCATTAGTTCTGTTGATCTATTGTTTAGTAGTTCTGTAGTTCTATTGTTCAGTAGTTCTTTAGTTCAATTTTTAAGTAGTTCTGTTGTACTATTGTTCTGTTGTTGTTTAGTTCTATTTTTCTGTAGCTTTGTATCTCTATTTATCTGTGATTCTGTAATTCTTTAGTAATGTCCAATATTTCTATTGTTCAATAATTATTTTGTTCAGTAGTTCTCTTGTAATAATGTTCAGTAGTTCAGTCGTTCTACTGTTCAGTAGTAATGTTGTTATATTGTTCTGTAGTTCTCAAGCTTTCTTAATTAAAAACAGAAAATGCTGGATGCACTCAGCTGGATAGGCAGCATCTGTGGAGAGAGAAACACAGTAAAAGCTTCAGGTCGATGACCCTTCATCAGATCTGGCAAACTACAGAACAGGCCAGTTCTGACAAAGGTTCATCGATCTGAAGCTTTAACTGTCTTTCTTGCTCCACAGATGCTGCCTGACCTGCTGAGTATTTTCAGCATTTTCTGTTTTTATGTCAGATTTCCAGCATCCGAAGTATTTTGCTTTTGTTCTCTAGTTATATTATTCAGTAGTTCTGTAATTTTATTTCTGTGCAGTGCTGCCGTTCTACTGTTCTATATTTCTGTAGGTCTATATAGTTCAGTAGTTCTTTAGTTCTATAGTTCTGTAGTTCTGTAATTTAATGTTCAGTAGTTCTTTAGTTCTATTGTTCATTTATTTTTATGTCTATTGTTTAATAGTTCTGTAGCTCTATTTTTCTGCAATTTTGTAGTTCTGTTATCCAGTAGTTCTACTGTTCAATAGTTATAGTGTTCAATAGTTCTGTAATTGCATTGTTCTGTAGTTCTGTGGTTCTATTGTTATGTAGTTATTCAGTTCTATTGTTCAGTAGTTCTGTAGTTCTATCGTTCAGTAGTTCTTAAGTTCTATTGTTAAGTAGTAATGTAGTTCTATTGTTCTGTTGTTCTCTAGTTTTATTAAATAAAAGCAGAATATGCTGGAAATACTCAGCAGGTCAGGCAGCATCTGTGGGGAGAGAAACTGTTAACATTTGAGGTCGATGCCCCTTTGTCAGATCTGGCGAACTACAGAACTGACCAGTTCTGTCGAATAGTCATCGATCTAAAAACTTAACTCTGTTTCTCCATCCACAGATGGTGCCTGAACTGCTGATTTTTTCCAGCAGTTTCTGTCTTTATGTCAGATTTCCAATATCTGCAATATTTTGCTTTTGTTCTCTAGTTCTATTATTCCGTAGTTCCGTAGTTCTATTGTTCAGTAGTTCTGTAGTTCTATTGTTCAGTAGTTCTGTAGTTCTATTGTTCAGTAGTTCTGTAGTTCTATTGTTCAGTAGTTCTGTAGTTCTATTGTTCAGTAGTTCTGTAGTTCTATTATTCCGTAGTTCTGTAGTTCTATTGTTCAGTAGTTCTGTAGTTCTATTGTTCACTAATTCTGTAGTTCTATTGTTCAGTAGTTCTGTAGTTCTATTGTTCAGTATTTCTGTAGTTCTATTGTTCCGTAGTTCTGTAGTTCTATTGTTCACTAATTCTGTAGTTCTATTATTCCGTAGTTCTGTAGTTCTATTGTTCAGTAGTTCTGTAGTTCTATTGTTCAGTAGTTCTGTAGTTCTATTGTTCAGTAGTTCTGTAGTTCTATTGTTCAGTAGTTCTGTAGTTCTATTGTTCAGTAGTTCTGTAGTTCTATTGTTCAGTAGTTCTGTAGTTCTATTAATAAAAACAGAAAATGCTGGAAATGTTCAGGTCAGGCAGCATCTGTGGAAAGCAAAACAGTGTTAACGTTTCAGGTCAATGACACTTCGTTCGAACTGGCGAATTACAGAAATGGCCAGTAGTTGCATTGTTTTGTGGTTGTATTATTCAGTATTTTTGGATATCTTTTTTTTGTAATTCTGTAGTTCTATTTTTCAGTAGTTCTACTGTGCTGTAATTATATATTTCAGTAGTTCTGTAGTTATATTGGTCGATAATTCTTTAGTTTTGTGGTTCCGTAGTTCTGTAGTTCTATTGTTCTGTAGTTGTGTAGTTCTATTTTTCTTCACAATTTAGATCTATTTTTCTGTAATTCTGTACTTCTGTAGTTCTATTCTTTAGTTGCTAACTTGTTCAGTACTTCTGTAATTGTATTGTTCTGTAGTTCTGTTGTTAAATAGTTGTGCAGTTCTAAATTTATCCAGATCTGTAGTTCTATTATTCATTAGGTCTGTTGTTTTTAGCTCTATTGTTCAGGGGTACTATAGGTCCATTGTCCTGTAATTGTTTGGTTCTTTGGTTCAGAAGTTCTGCAGTTCTATTGGTCTGTACTTGTGTATTTCTATTTTTCTGTAGCTGTGTGGCTCTGTTGTTCAGCTGTTCTGTTGTTCTGTAGTTCTTTTGTTCAATAATTCTCTAGTTCTATTGTTCTGTAGCTTATTGTTCTGTAGTCGTGTTCTATTGTTCTCCAGCTTTGTAGCTCTATTTTTCTGTAATTCTGTACTTCTGTAGTTCTATTGTACTGTAGCTCTTTTGTTCCATAGCTCTATTGTTCATTAGTTCTATTGTTCAGTATTTATGTTGTTCAGTAGTTCTGTAATTGTATTGTTCTGTAGATCTGTAGTTCTATTTTTCATTTGTTCTCTAGTTCTATTTTCAGTATTAATGTACTTCTATTCATTATTTCTCTAGATTTATTAAATGGAAACAGAAAATGCTGGATATACTCAGCAGGTCAGGCAGCATCAGTGGAGAGAGAAACAAAGTTAACATTTCAGGGTGATAACCATTAATCAGAACTGGCAAACTGCAGAACCGGTCAGGTCTGATGAAGGGTCATCGAAATGAAACAGTAACTCTGTTTCTGTCGCTACAGATGCTGCCTGACCTGCTCAGTATGTCCAGCATTTTCTGTTTTTATTTCAGGTTTCCAGCATCCGCATAATTTTGCTTTTGTTCTCTAGTTTTATTGTTCAGTAGTTCTATTGCTCAGACAGTATATTGTTCAGTAGTTCTATTGCTCAGACGGTATATTGTTCAGTAGTTCTATTGCTCAGACGGTATATTGTTCAGTAGTTCTGTAATTGTCTTGTTCTGTAGTTCTGTGGTTCTTCTCTTCTACTTTTCCATAGATCTATATAGTTCAGTAGTTCTATTGTTCTTTAGTTCTTTTGTTCTGTCCTTCTGTAGTTCAGTAGTTCTATTCTGTAGCTCCATTGTTCAGTAGTTCTCTAGTTCTATTGTTCAGTAGTTCTGTAGTTCTGAGGTTCACTTGTTCTGTGGTTATTGTTCTGTAGTTCTAGTGTTCTGTAGTTCTATTGTTTTGTAGTTCTATTGTTCTGTTCTGTTCTATTGTTCTGTAGTTCTATTGTTCTGTTCTATTGTTCTGTAGTTCTGTTGTTCAGTAGTTCTCTTCTGTAGCTCTATTGGTCAGTAGATCTGTAGTTCTATTTTTCTGTAATGCTCAGGTTCTGTTCTATATTTCTATTGTTCAATACTTGTGTGGTTCTATTGTTCATTACTTCTCTAGTTCTATTGTTCAACAGTTCTGTAGTTCTTTTGTTTGGTAGATTTGTATCTCTATTTTTCTTTGATTCTGTGATTCTGAAGTTTTATTTTCAGTTCTATTGTTCAATAGTTATGTTGTTCAGTAGTTCTATAATTTTATTGTTCTGTAGGTCTGAAGTTCTGTAGTTCTAATATTCATTTATATTGTATGTCTATTGTTTAGCAGTTCTGTAGTTCTATTGTTTTGTATTTCTGTACATCTATTGTTCTGTAGCTTTGTAGCTGTGTTTTTCTGTAGTTCTGTAGTTATTTTGTTCCATATGTCTGTTGTTCAGTAGTAATGTAGTTCTATTGTTCAGTAGTACTCTATTTCCAGCATTTTCTATTTTTCTTTAATAAAACTAATCAGCAGGTCAGGCAAGATCTGTGGAGAGAGAAACAGTTAACATTTGAGGTCGATGACTTGGTGAACTACAGCACTGGCCAGTTCTGATGCAGTGTCATCGCCCTGTAACATTAACTCTGTTTCTCCATCCACAGATGCGGCCTGACCTGCTGAATATTCCGAGCATTTTCTGGTTTTATTTCAGATTTCCAGCATCCGCAGTATTTTGCTTTTGTTCTCCAGTTATATTGTTCAGTATTTCTTTAATTGTATTTCTCTGCAGTTCTACCATTCTACTGTTCCATAGTTCTGTAGATCCATATAGTTCAGTAGTTCTTTTGTTTTATAGTTCTGTAGTTTAGTATTCAGTAGTTCTATTATTCATTTATTTTGTATGTCTATTATTTAGTAGTTCTGTAGCTCTATTGTTATGTAGTTGTGCAGTTGTATTTTTCTGCAGTTTTGTAGTTCTATTGTACAATAGTTATATTGTTTCGTAGTTCTATAATTGTATTGCTCTAGTTCTGTGGTTCTATTGTTATGTAGTTATGTAGTTCTATTGTTCAGTAGTTCTATTGTTCAGTAGTAATGTAGTTCTATTGTTCTGTAGTTTTATAGTTGAATAGTTCAGTAGTTCTGTAGTTCTATTGTTCAGTAGTTGTGTAATTCTGTTCTTTATTTTTGTTGTTCAGTAGTTTTTATCTATTGTTCTGTAATTCTGTAGATCTATTTTTCTGTGGCATTGTAGCTGTATGTTTCCATAATTCTGTAGTTCTGTAGTTATTTTGTTCCATATTTCATTTGTTCAGTGGTAATGTTCTGTAGTTCTCTAGTTGTATTAAATAAAAACAGAAAATGCTGGAAATACTCAGCAGGTCAGGCAGCATCTGTGGAGAGAAAACCAAAGTTAACGCTTCAGCTGGATGACCCATCGTCAGAACTGGTGAACTACAGAACTGGCCAATTCTGACGAAGTCTCATCTACCTGAAAGGTTAACTCTGTTTCTCTCTCCACAGATGCTGCCTGACTTGTTTCACATTTCCAGCATTTCCGTTTTTTTCAGATTCCCAGCATCCGCAGTGTTTGGCTTTTTTTCTCTAGTTTTATTGTTCATTAGTTCTGTTGATCTATTGTTTAGTAGTTCTTTAGTTCAATTTTTAAGTAGTTCTGTTGTACTATTGTTCTGTTGTTGTTTAGTTCTATTTTTCTGTAGCTTTGTATCTCTATTTATCTGTGATTCTGTAATTCTTTAGTAATGTCCAATATTTCTATTGTTCAATAATTATTTTGTTCAGTAGTTCTCTTGTAATAATGTTCAGTAGTTCAGTCGTTCTACTGTTCAGTAGTAATGTTGTTATATTGTTCTGTAGTTCTCAAGCTTTCTTAATTAAAAACAGAAAATGCTGGATGCACTCAGCTGGATAGGCAGCATCTGTGGAGAGAGAAACACAGTAAAAGCTTCAGGTCGATGACCCTTCATCAGATCTGGCAAACTACAGAACAGGCCAGTTCTGACAAAGGTTCATCGATCTGAAGCTTTAACTGTCTTTCTTGCTCCACAGATGCTGCCTGACCTGCTGAGTATTTTCAGCATTTTCTGTTTTTATGTCAGATTTCCAGCATCCGAAGTATTTTGCTTTTGTTCTCTAGTTATATTATTCAGTAGTTCTGTAATTTTATTTCTGTGCAGTGCTGCCGTTCTACTGTTCTATATTTCTGTAGGTCTATATAGTTCAGTAGTTCTTTAGTTCTATAGTTCTGTAGTTCTGTAATTTAATGTTCAGTAGTTCTTTAGTTCTATTGTTCATTTATTTTTATGTCTATTGTTTAATAGTTCTGTAGCTCTATTTTTCTGCAATTTTGTAGTTCTGTTATCCAGTAGTTCTACTGTTCAATAGTTATAGTGTTCAATAGTTCTGTAATTGCATTGTTCTGTAGTTCTGTGGTTCTATTGTTATGTAGTTATTCAGTTCTATTGTTCAGTAGTTCTGTAGTTCTATCGTTCAGTAGTTCTTAAGTTCTATTGTTAAGTAGTAATGTAGTTCTATTGTTCTGTTGTTCTCTAGTTTTATTAAATAAAAGCAGAATATGCTGGAAATACTGAGCAGGTCAGGCAGCATCTGTGGGGAGAGAAACTGTTAACATTTGAGGTCGATGCCCCTTTGTCAGATCTGGCGAACTACAGAACTGACCAGTTCTGTCGAATAGTCATCGATCTAAAAACTTAACTCTGTTTCTCCATCCACAGATGGTGCCTGAACTGCTGATTTTTTCCAGCAGTTTCTGTCTTTATGTCAGATTTCCAATATCTGCAATATTTTGCTTTTGTTCTCTAGTTCTATTATTCCGTAGTTCCGTAGTTCTATTGTTCAGTAGTTCTGTAGTTCTATTGTTCAGTAGTTCTGTAGTTCTATTGTTCAGTAGTTCTGTAGTTCTATTGTTCAGTAGTTCTGTAGTTCTATTGTTCAGTAGTTCTGTAGTTCTATTATTCCGTAGTTCTGTAGTTCTATTGTTCAGTAGTTCTGTAGTTCTATTGTTCACTAATTCTGTAGTTCTATTGTTCAGTAGTTCTGTAGTTCTATTGTTCAGTATTTCTGTAGTTCTATTGTTCCGTAGTTCTGTAGTTCTATTGTTCACTAATTCTGTAGTTCTATTATTCCGTAGTTCTGTAGTTCTATTGTTCAGTAGTTCTGTAGTTCTATTGTTCAGTAGTTCTGTAGTTCTATTGTTCAGTAGTTCTGTAGTTCTATTGTTCAGTAGTTCTGTAGTTCTATTGTTCAGTAGTTCTGTAGTTCTATTGTTCAGTAGTTCTGTAGTTCTATTGTTCAGTAGTTCTGTAGTTCTATTGTTCAGTAGTTGTGTAGTTCTATTGTTCAGTAGTTCTGTAGTTCTATTGTTCAGCAGTTCTGTTTATCTCTTGTTCTGTAATTCTCTAGATCTATTTTTCTGTGGCTTTGTAGCTATGTAATTCTGTAGTTCTATTGTTCCATGTTTCTATTGTTCAGTAGTAATGTCGTACTATTGTTCAGCAGTAGTTCTCTAGTTTTATTAAATAAAAACACAAAATGATGGAAATAATCAGCAGGTCAGGCAGCATCTATGGAGAGAAACAAAGTTAACGATTCAGATGAATGACCGTCTGTTAGATCTGGCGAAATACAGAACTGACCAATCCTGTATTTCTATTGTTCAGCAGGTCAGGCAGCGTCAGAACTGGCCAGTTCTGTAGTTCACCAGTTCTGATGAAGGGCCATCCACCTGAAACATAGAAACATAGAAGATAGGAGCAGGAGTAGGCCATTCGGCCCTTCGATCCTGCTCCGCCATTCAATGAGATCATGGCTGATCATCCAAATTCAGTACCCTGTCCCTGCTTTCTCCCCATATCCCTTGATCCCTTTAGCCTTAAGAAATATATCCAACTCTTGAATATATTTAATGAACTGGCCTCCACCGCCCTCTGGCAGAGAATTCCACAGGTTCACCACTCTCTGGGTGAAGAAATTCCTCCTCATTTCAGTCCTAAATGGCTTACCCCTTATCCTTAGACTATGACCCCTGGTTCTGGACTCAAGGGGCCTCGTACAACAAGATTGCTAATTAATCCTTTCTCATTACATAATACCCAGTCTAAGATGGCCTGATCTCTGGTTGGTTCCTCGACATATTGGTCCAGGAAACCATCCCGTAAACACTCCAGGAATTCCTCCTCCACAGTATTGTTACTAATTTGGTTGGCCCAATCTATATGTAGATTAAAGTCACCCATGATGACTGCTGTGCCCTTATTGCACGCTTCTTTAATTTCCCTTTTCATGCCAACGCCAACCTTCGCATTGCTAATGTTTTTTTCCCCTTAGTATTTCTCAATTCTACCCAAACAGATTCCACAGCATCAGAGCTAATATCCTTCATTACAATTGTATTAATCCCTTCTTTAACCAGTAATGCTACCCCACCTCCCTTTCCTGTTTGCCTATCTTTCCTGAATATCGAATACCCCTGGATGTTGAGTTCCCAGTCTTGGTCATCCTTGAGCCACGTTTCCGTAATCCCAACCAAATCATATTCATTTACCTCTATTTGCGCAGCCAATTTGTCCACCTTATTACAAATGCTCCTCGCATTAAGACACAAAGCCTTCAGGCTTGTTTTTTTAACACTCTTAGACCTATTAGAATTATTATTTACTGTGGCCATGTTTGATTTAAACCGTTGATTTCTCTGACTGCCACTTTTCTTTTTCTCCTTCCTATCTTTTGCTTTTATCCCTGTTTCCCTTTCCTATGTCTCCCTGCTCAGGTTCCCAACCCCCTGCCATTTTAGTTACATTAACTCTGTTTCTCTCTCCACAGATGCTGCCTGACCTGCTGAGTATTTCCAGCATTTTCTGTTTTAATTTAATAAAACTAGGGAACTACAGAACAATAGAACTACAGAATTACTGAACAATAGAACAACAGAATTGCAAAATTAAAGAAAAATAGAGATACAAATCTACAGAAAAATAGAACTATACAACAACAGCGCAATAGAACAACAGAAATGCTGAATAGTAGAATTAAAGAACAACTGAAAAATAGAACTACAGTACAGCTAAAAATATAACTACAGATCTACAGAACTAGAGAACTAAAGAACTACTTAACTATATAGATCTACAGAACCATTAAATAATAGATCCACATAACTACAGAACAGCAGAACTACAGATCTACTGAGCAATAGAATTAGATAACTGCTGAATAATGTACATAACTATAGTACTAAAGAACTACTGAACTCTATAGATCTACAGAACTATAGAACAATAGAACCACAGAATTACGGAAAAGTACAATTACAAAATTATTGAACAATATAAATTCTGATCGATAGAACTGCGGAAGAATAGAACTACTGCTACAAAGCTACAGAAAAATAGAACCAGAGAATAGCAGAACAATACTTAAACAGAACTACTGGACAATAGAAATAAAGAACAACATAACTAGACAACTACAGAACAATAGAACTACAGAGCAATAGAACTACAGAACAACAGAACTACAGAACTACAGAACAATAGAACTACTGAACAATAGAACTACAGAGCAATAGAACTACAGAACTATAGAACAATAGAACTACAGAACTACAGAAAAATAGAACTACAGTTCTACAGAACAGTAAAACTGGAGAACAAAAGCAAATTACTGCAGATGCTGGCAGTCTGAAATAAAAACAGAAAATGCTGGAAATACCCAGCAGGTCATGCAGCATCTGTGGAGAGAGAAACAAAGTTAACGTTTCAGGCCGATGACCCTTCATCAGATCTGGTGAACTACAGAACTGACCAGTTCTGACGAAGAGTCATCGATCTGAAACATTAACTCTGTTTCTCTCTCCACAGATGCTGCCTGACCTGTTGGGTATTTCCAGCATTTCCTGTTTTTATTTCAGATTTACAGCATCTGCAGTATTTTTCTTTTGTTCAGTAATCTGTTGTTCTGTAGTTCTATTATTCTGTAGCCATGTAGTTCTATTTTTCTGTAATTCAGTAGTTCTATTGTTCAATAATTGTCCTTTTCAGTAGATCTATAATTGTATTTTTCTGTAGCTCTATTGTTCAGTTGTTCTGTAGTTCTATTGTTTAGTAGTTCTCAAGTTTTATTAAATAAAAACAGAATATGCTGCATCTGAAACATAACCTCTATTTCTCCCTCCACAGATTCTGCCTGACCTGCTGATTATTTACAGCATTTCCTGTTCAGATTTCTGATTTCCAGCGTCCGCAGTATTTTGCTTATGTTCTCTAGTTTTATTGTTCTGTAGTTCTGCAGTTTGATTTTTCAGTAGCACTGTAGGTCTGTTCTGTAGTTCTATTGTTCTGTTATCCTGTAGTTCTATTGTTCAGCAGTTCTATTATTCAGTAGTTCTATTGTTCAGTGGTTTTATTGTTCAGTTGTTCTATAAATGTTTTGTTCTATAGTTATGTGGTTTTGTTGCTCATTAGTTCCTTAGTTCTATTGTTCAGTAGTTCTATCGTTTAATGTTCAGTAGTTCTGTAGTTACATTCTTCAGTTATTTTGTAGGGCTATTGTTTGTTAGTTCTGTAGATCTGTAATTGTTTAATTATATTTTTCTGTAGCTTTGTAGCTGTATTTTTCTTTAATTCTGTAATTCTCTACTATTGTTCAGTACTTCTATTGTTCAGTAGTTATATTGTTCAGTAGTTATATTGTTCTGTAGTTCTATAATTATATTTTTCTGTAGTTCTGTGGTTCTATTGCTCATTAGTTCTGTAATTCTTTTTTCAGTAGTTCTGTATTTCTATTGTTCAATGTAGTTCTATTATTTAATAGATTTGTTGTTCTGTTGTTCAGTAGTGCTTTAGTTCTATTCTTAAGCAGTAAATTAGTGCTATTGTTCAGTAGTTCTCCAGCTTTATTAAATAACAACAGAAAATGCTGGAAATACCCAGCAGGTCAGGCAGCATCTGTGCAGAGAGAAACAGAGTTAACATTTCAGTTCGATGACACTTCTTCTGATCTGGTGAACAACAGAACTGGCCAGTTCTGACGAAGTGTCCTCGATTTGAAACGTTAACTCTGTTTCCCTCTCCACAGATGCTGACTGACCTGCTGAGTATTTCCAGCATTATCTGTTTTTATTTCAGATTTCCAGCTTCCGCAGTATTTTGCTTTTGTTCTTTAGTTGTATTGTTCAGTAGTTCTGTTGTTCATATATTGTGTAGTTCTGTTCTTTATTTCTACTGTTCCATAGTTCTCTAACTGTTGTTCTGTAATTCCGTAGTTCTGTATTTCTATTGTTGTGTAGTTCTATTGCTCAGAAGTTATATTGTTCAGTAGTTCTGTAATTTTATTTTTCTGCAGTTCTGTCGTTCTATTGTTCTGTAGTTCTGCAGATCTATATAGTTCAGTACTTCTTTAGTTCTGTAGTTCTGCAGTTATATTGTTCAGCAGTCCTGTAGTTCTATTTTTCAGTCGTTCTGTTGTTCTACTGTTCAGCAGTTCTGTAGTTATATTTTTCATTAGCTCTGTTCTGCAGTTCTATTGTTCTGTACATCTATTGTTCAGTTGTACTATAGGTCCTTTCTTCTGTAATTCTTTAGTTATATGGTTCAGTAGTTGTGTATTTCTTTTTTCTGTAATTCTGTAGTTCAGTAGTAATTTTTTTTGGTAGTTCTGCAATTGTTTTGTTCTGTAGTTTTGTTGTTCTGTGGTGCTGTTGTTCAGTAGTTCTGTTTAACTATTGATTTGTAATTCTGTAGTTCTATTTTTCTGTAGCTTTGTAGCTGTATTTTTCTGTAATTCTGTAGTTCTATTGTTCCATATGTCTATTGTTCTTTAGTTCTATTATTCCATTGTTCTATTGTTCAGTAGTTCTACTAATCAAACATTTTATTGTTCAGTAGTTTTATTGTTGAGCAGTGCTGTAGTTCTATTGTTCCATAGTTCTGTTGTTCTGTAGTTCTGTTGTTCCATAGTTCTATTGTTCAGTAGTTATGTTGTGCAGAACTTATGTTTAACTGTTGTTCTGTAATTCTGTAGTTCTATTGTGCAGTAGTTCTGTAATTGTCTATTCTATTTCCATTTTCCAGCCCTGGTCCGTAGCCTTGCATGCTATGGCATTTCAAGTGCTCATCTAAATGATTCCTGAATGTTGAGAGGGTTCCTGCCTCTACCATCCCTGCAGGCAGTGAGTTACAGATTCAAACCACCCTCTGGGTGAAAATGTTTTTCCTCAAATCGCCTCTAAACCTTCTGCCCCTTACCTTGAATCTATGCCCCCTGGTTAATGACCCCTCTACTAAGGGGAAACGTTCCTTTTTATCCACTCTATCTATGTCCCTCAAAATTTTAAACACATCAATCTGTTCCCCCCCTCAGCCTTCTCTGCTCTAAGGAAAACAACCCCAGCCTGTCCAGTCTCTCTTCATAGCTGAGGCGCTCCAGCCCAGGTAACATCCTGGTGAATTTCCTTTGCAACCTCTCCAATGCAATCACATCCTTCCTATAGTGTGGTGACCAGAACTGCACACAGTATTCCAGCTGTGGCCTAACTCGCATTTTGTACAGCACCATCATAACCTCCCTGCTCTTATATTCTGTGCCTCGGCTAATGAAAGCAAGTATCCCATATGCCTTTTTACCAACCTTATCTGTCTGGCCTGCTGCCTTCAGGGATCGATGTACATGCACAGCAAGGTCCCTCTAATCCTCTGTACATCCTAGGATTCTACCATTCATTGTGTATTCTCTTGCCTTGTTTATCCTCGCAAAATGCATCACCTCACACTTTTCAGGGTTAAATTCCATTTGCCGCTGTTCTGCCCATCTAACCATCCCTTCTGTATGGTCCTGTAGCCTAAGGCTTCCCTCCTTGCTATTTACCACTCCACCAGTTTTTGTGTCATCCGCGAACTTACTGATCATACCTCCTACATTCATATCTAAATCATTAACGTACACTAGAAACAGAAAAGGGCCCAGCACCGACCCCTGCGGTACACCAATGGACACAGGCTTCCAGTCACAAAAACAACATTCGACCATCACCCTCTGCCTCCTGCCACTAAGGCAATTTTGAATCCAATGTGCCGAATTGCCCTGCATCCCATGGGCTCTTACATTCTTGACCAGTCTCCCATGTGCGACTTTGTTAAAAGCCTTACTGAAGTCTATGTAGACTACATCAACTGCACTACCCTCATCCACACACTTAATCGCCCCCTTGAAAAATTCAATCAAATTGTTTAGACATCATCTCCCCCTGACAAAGCCATGCTGATTATCCCTGATTGATCCCTGCCTCTCTGAGTGGAGACTTATTCTGTCCCTCAGGATATTCTCCACTAATTTCCCTACCACTGATGTTAGGCTCACTGGCCTGTAATTCCCTGGTTTATCCCTACTACCATTCTTGAACAATGGTGGTACGTTAGCTGGTCTCCAGACCTCTGGCAACTCCCCTGTGGCCAGAGAGGTCCTGAAAATTTATGTCAGAGCCCCTGCAATCTCCTCCCTTGCCTCACAAAGCAGCCTGGGTACATCCCGTCAGGGCCTGTGGATTTATCCACTTTTATCCACTTGTTGTTCAGCAGTTCTATTGTACAGTAGTTCTGTGGTTCTATTATTCAGTAGATCTGTAGTTCTATTGTTTTGTGGTTCTGTAGTTGTATTGTTCAGTAGTTCTCCAGTGATATTGTTCTGTGGTTCTGTTATTCTGTCGTTCAGTAGTTCTGTGTTTCTATTGTTCCGTAGTTCTTTAGTTCTATTTTTCAGTAGTTCTGTAGTGCTATTGTTCAGCAGTTCTATTGTTCAGCAGTTCTTTGTTTCTATTGTTCAGTAATTCTGTAGTGCTAGTGTTCTGTGGTTCTGTGTTTCTATTGTTCAGTAGTTCCGTAGTTCTCTTGTTCTGTAGCTTTGTAGCTGTGTTTATCTGTAATTCTGTAGTTCTATTGTTCCATAGGTCTATATTTCCATAGTTCTATTATTCCATTGTTCTATTGTTCAGTAGTTCTATTGCTCAAATGTTTTATTGTTCAGTAGTTATATTGGTCAGTAATTCTGTAATTGTATTTTTCTGGAGTTCTTTGGTTCTATTCTTTAGTTCTGTAGATCTATATAGTTCTTTAGTTCTCTAGATCTGTAGTTCCATTTTTCAGCTGTTCTGTAGTAATACTGTTCAGCTGTTCTCTAGTTCTATTATTCAATAGTTCTATTGTTCTGTGGTTCTGTGGTTCTATTGTTCAGTAGTTCTGTAGTTCTATTGTTCAGTAGTTCTGTAGTTCTATTGTTCAGTAGTTCTGTAGTTCTATTGTTCAGTAGTTCTGTTTTATTTTTCAGTAGTTCTATAGTTCTATTGTTCAGTAGTTCTATTGTTCTGTGGTTCTGTGGTTCTATTGTTCAGTAGTTCTGTGGTTCTATTGTTCAGTAGTTCTGTAGTTCTATTGTTCAGTAGTTCTGTAGTTCTATTGTTCAGTAGTTCTGTCGTTCTATTGTTCAGTAGTTCTGTAGTTCTATTGTTCAGTAGTTCTGTTTTATTTTTCAGTAGTTCTATAGTTCTATTGTTCAGTAGTTCTATTGTTCTGTGGTTCTGTGGTTCTATTGTTCAGTAGTTCTGTAGTTCAATTGTTCAGTAGTTCTGTAGTTCTATTGTTCAGTAGTTCTATGGTTCTATTGTTCAGTAGTTCTGTTTTATTTTTCAGTAGTTCTATAGTTCTATTGTTCAGTAGTTCTGTTGGTCAGTAGTTCTGTAGCTTTACTGAATAAAAACAGAAAATGCTGGAAATACTCAGCAGGTCAGGCAGCATCTGTGGCGAGAGAAACAAAGTTAATGCTTTAGGACTGTGACAATTCGTCTGAACTGGTGAAATACAAAACTGGCCAGTTATGACTACGTCTCATCGACCTGAAACTTTAACGCTGTTTCTCTCTCCACAGATGCTGCCTGACCTGCTGAGTATTTCCAGCATTTTTGTTTTTATTTTAGATTCCCAGCATCTGCAGTATTTTGCTATTGTTCTCTAGTTTTATTGTTCAGTACCTCTGTAGATCTATAGCGCATATGTTGTGTAGTTCTGTTGTTCTTTATTTCTACTGTTCAGTCGTTCTCTTTAAATACTCTTCTGTAATTCTGTAGTTCTATTTTTATTTAGCTTCGTAGAAGTAATTTTCTATACTTCCGTTGTTCTGTAGTTCTATTTTTTCATAGTGCTATTGCTCAATAATTCGATTGTTCAGAAGTTATATTGTTCAGCAGTCATGTAATTTTCTTTTTCTGTAGTTCTGCCATTCTATTGTTCTTTAGTTCTGTAGATCTATATAGTTCAGTAGTTCTTTAGTTCTATAGTTCTGTAGTTATATTGTTCAGCAGTTCTGTAGTTCTATTTTTCAGTTCTACTGTACAGCAGTTCTTTTGTTCTGTAGTTCTATTGTTCAGTAGTTCTCTAGTTCTAAAGTTCAGTTGTTCTTTAGATCTATAGTTCTGTTCTGTAGTTCTATTTTTAAGCAGATCTGTAGTTCTATTTTTCAGTTTTTCTGTTGTTCTACTGTTCAGTAGTTCTGTACTTCTGTTGTTCTATTGTTCAGTACATACATACGTAGGTACATACGAACATTCAAATTAGGAGCAGGAGTACGCCACTCGGCCCTTCGAGCCTGCACCACCAGTCAATAAGATCATGGCTGATCTGATTACTCCACATTCCCGCCTACCCTCGATAACTTTTCACCCCCTTGCTTACCAAGAATCTATGTACATCTGCCTTAAAAATATTCAAAGTCTCTGCTTCCATCGCCCTCTGAGGAAGAGAGTTCCAAATCCTCATGACCCTCTATGAAAAAAAATTCTCCTCATCTCTGTCTTAAATAGGCGACCCCTTATTTTTAAACAGTGACCCCTATTTCTAGATTCTCCCACAAGAGGAAACATCCTCTCCACATCCACCCTGTCCAGACCCCTAAGGATCTTATATGTTTCAATCAAGTCAGCTCTTATTCTTCTAAACTTCAGCGGATACAAGCCTAGCCTGTCCAACCTTTCCTCATAAGACAACCTGCCCATTCCAGGTATTAGTCTAGTAAACCTTCTCTGAACTGCTTCCAATGCATTTACATCCTTCCTTAAATAAGGAGACCAATACTGTACACAGTACTCCAGATGTCATCTCACCAATGCCCGGTATAACTGAAGCATAACCTCCCTACTTTTGTATTCAATTCCCCTCGCAATACACGATAACATTCTATTAGCTTTCTGAATTACTTGCTGTACCTGCATAGTAACCTTTTGCGATTCATGCACTAGGACACCCAGGTCCCTCTGCATCTCAGAGCTCTGCAATCTCTCACCATTTAGATAATGTGCTTTTTTATTCATCATGCCAACTTCACATTTGCCCACATTATACTCCATTTGCCAGATCTTTGCCCACTCACTTAAGTTATCTACATCCCTATGTAACCTCCTTATGTCCTCTACACAATTTACTTTCCTACCTATCTTTGTGTCATCAGCAAATTGAGCAACCATACCTTCGGTCCCTTCATCCAAGTCATTTATATAAATTGTAAAAAGTTGAGGCCCCAGCTCTGATCCCTGTGGCACACCACTCGTTACATCTTGCCAATCAGAAAATGACCCATTTATGCCTACTCGCTGTTTCCTGTTAGCTAGCCGATCTTCTATCCATGCCAATATATTACCCCCTACACCATGAGGTTATATTTTCAGCAATAACCTTTGATGTGGCACCTTATCAAATGCCTTCTGGAAATCTAAGTGCAATACATCCACTGGTCCCCATTTATTCACAGCACATGTTACTTCCTCAAAGATCTCCAATAAATTGGTTAAACATGTTTTAACTTGCACCAAACCATGTTGACTCTGCCTGATTATTTGAACGTTTCTAAATGCCCTGCTATAACATCTTTAATAATAGCTTCTAACATCTTCCCTGTGACAGATTTTAAGATAACAGGCAAGTAGTTACCTGCTTTCTGTCTCCCTACCTTTTTAAATAAAGGACTTAACATTTGCTATTTTCCAATCTAAAGGAACATTCCACGAATCTAGGGAATTTTGGAAAATTAAAAACAACGCATCAACTATCTCACTCGCCACTTGTTTTAAGATCCTAGGATGAAATCCATCAGAACCCGGGGACTTGTCACTCCGCAGCTTCAACAATTAGCTCAGTACCACTTCCCTGGTGATTATAATTTTCGTGAGTTCCTCCCTCCCTTGCATTTCCTGATTTACAGCTATTTCTGGGATATTACTTGTATCCTCTATATTGAAGACCGATGAAAAATACTTGTTCATTTCAACTGCCATCTCCTTATTTTCCATTATTAATTCCCCAGGCTCACTTTTTATAGGACCAACGCTCACTTTGTTAAGTCTTTTCTTTTTAAAATATCTATAGAATCTCTTACTATCTGTTTTTACATTTCTATCTAGCTTTCTCTCGTACTCTAATTTTTCTCTCCTTAGTAATCTTTTAGTCATTCTTTGCTGTTTTTAATATTCTGTCCAATCTTCTGTCCTTCCGCCCATCTTTGTGCAATTATATGCTTTTAATACTATCATTAACTTTTTTAGTTAACCACGGATGGTGGGTCCTCACCTTGGAATTTTTCTTTCTTGTTGGAATGTATATATTCTGTGAATTTTGAAATATCCCCTTAAATGTCTGCCACTGCAACTCTATTGACCTATCCCTTAACCTAATTTGCCAGTTCACTTTAGCTAGCTCTGCTTTCATGCCCTCTTAATTGCCCCCATTTAAGTATAAAATGCTAGTCTTGGCCCCACTCTTCTCTCTCTCTCAAACTGAATGTAAAATTCAATCATATTATGATCGCTGCTACCTAGGGGCACCTTCACTATGAGGTCATTAATTGATCCTATTTCGTTGCACAATAACAGGTCTAGTATAGCATACTATCTGGTTGGCTCCAGCATGATCTGTTTTAAGAAATTAGCCCAAAAACATTCCATGAACTCCTCATCTATGCTACCTTTGCCCATCTGACTTTTCCAGTCTATATCCAGGTTAAAATCCCCCATGGTTATTCCGGTACCCTTCTGACAAGCTCCCATTATTTCTTCCTTTATACTCCATCCTACCATGTGTTACTGTTAGGGGGCATGTACACGACTCCCACAAGTGACTTCTCACCGTTATTATTGCTCATCTCTACCCAAATCGCTTCTACATCCTGGTTTCCAGAACTTTGGTCATCCCTCTCTATTGTGCTACTACCATCATTAATTAACAGAGCACACCCTCCACCTTTTCCCACCTTCATTTCCTTCTTAAATATCATGTACCTTTCAATATTCAGGTCCCAATCTATGTTATCCTCCAGCCATGTTTCTGTAATGGCTATCAGATCATAGTAATTTATTTCTAATTGCGCTATCAGTTCATCTGTTTTGTTTCGAATGCTATGTTGATTCAGATGCAGAGCCTTCAGTTTGGTCCTTTTATTATTTTTGTAACCTCTTGCCTTTTCTGTTGATTTACACTTAGATTTGTACTCTCTATCCCTTCCTGTCATGGTGTCTTCATCATTTCCCATATTAATACTTTTCTCTATTGCCTTGTCTCTAAACTTTGAAGTACCACATCTTCCCAAATTTGATCCCATGCCCCCAATATTTAGATTAAAGCCCTCTCTACCTCCCCAGTTATACGACTCACCAGAACACTGATCCTAGTCGATCTGTTGTTCTGTAATGCTCTTGTTCTGTAGTTCTGTTGTTCTGTAGTTCTTTAGTTCAGTAGTTCTATAGATCCTTCATTCTGTAATTCTTTAGTTCTATGCCACAGAAGTTCTTTAGTTCTATTGTTCTGTAGTTGTGTATTTCTATTTTTCTGTAGCTTGGTAGCGCTATTTTTCTGTAATTCTGTAGTTCTATTTTTTTTGTAGTTCTCCAGTTTTACTTAATAAAAACAGATTATGCTGGAAATACCCAGCAGGTCAGGCAGCATCTGTGGAGAGAGAAACAGAGTTAATGTTTTAGGTCAATGACCCCTCATCAGAATGGGCTAACTACAGAACTGGCCAGTTCTCTCCAAGTGTCATCAACCTGAAACATTAACTCTCTTCCTCCCTCCACAGTTGCTGCCTGACCTGCTGCGAATTGCCAGTATTTTCATGTTTTCTTTGAGATTTTCAGCATCCTCACTATTTTGCTTTTGTTCTGTAGATTTATTGTTCAGTACTTCGGTAGTTCTGTTGTTCTTTATTTCTATTGTTCAGTAGTTATGCTTAACTGTTGTTCTCTAATTCTGTAGTTCTATTGTTCAGTAGTTCTGTGGTTCTACTGATCTGTAGTTCTATTGTTCAGTAGTTCTGTGGTTCTATTGTTCAGTAGCTCTGTAGTTCTATTGTTCTGTGGTTCTATTGTTCAGTAGTTCTGTGGTTCTATTGTTCAGTAGTTCTGTAGTTCTATTGTTCAGTAGTTCTATTGTTCAGTAGCTCTGTAGTTCTATTGTTCAGTAGTTCTGTGGTTCTATTGTTCAGTAGTTCTGTTGTTCTATTGTTCAGTAGTTCTGTAGTTCTATTGTTCAGTAGTTCTGTAGTTCTATTGTTCAGTAGTTCTGTGGTTCTATTGTTCAGTAGTTCTATTGTTCTGTGGTGCTATTGTTCAGTAGTTCTGTGGTTCTATTGTTCAGTAGTTCAGTGGTTCTATTGTTCAGTAGTTCTGTAGTTCTATTGTTCAGTAGCTCTGTAGTTCTATTGTTCAGTAGTTCTGTGGTTCTATTGTTCAGTAGTTCTGTGGTTCTATTGTTCAGTAGTTCTGTGGTTCTATTGTTCAGTAGTTCTGTGGTTCTATTATTCAGTAGTTCTGTTGTTCAATAGCTCTGTAGTTCTATTGTTCAGTAGTTCTGTGGTTCTGTTGTTCAGTAGTTCTGTGGTTCTATTGTTCAGTAGTTCTGTGGTTCTATTGTTCAGTAGTTCTGTGGTTCTATTGTTCAGTAGTTCTGTGGTTCTATTGTTCAGTAGTTCTGTGGTTCTATTGTTCAGTAGTTCTGTGGTTCTATTGTTCAGTAGTTCTGTAGTTCTATTGTTCAGTAGTTCTGTAGTTCTATTGTTCAGTATTTCTGTGGTTCTATTGTTCAGTAGTTCTGTGGTTCTATTGTTCAGTAGCTCTGTGGTTCAATTGTTCAGTAGTTCTGTGGTTCTATTGTTCAGTAGTTCTGTGGTTCTATTGTTCAGTAGTTCTGTGGTTCTATTGTTCAGTAGTTCTGTGCTTCTATTGTTCAGTAGTTCTGTGGTTCTATTTTTCAGTAGTTCTGTAGTTCTATTGTTCAGTAGTTCTGTAGTTCTATTGTTCAGTAGTTCTGTTTTTCTATTGTTCAGTAGTTCTGTGGTTCTATTGTTCAGTAGTTCTGTAGTTCTAGTGTTCAGTAGTTCTGTAGTTCTATTGTTCAGTAGTTCTGTGGTTCTATTGTTCAGTAGTTCTGTGGTTCTATTGTTCAGTAGTTCTGTAGTTCTCTTGTTCTGTAGCTTTGTAGCTGTGTTTATCTGTAATTCTGTAGTTCTATTGTTCCATAGGTCTATATTTCCATAGTTCTATTATTCCATTGTTCTATTGTTCAGTAGTTCTATTGCTCAAATGTTTTATTGTTCAGTAGTTATATTGGTCAGTAATTCTGTAATTGTATTTTTCTGGAGTTCTTTGGTTCTATTCTTTAGTTCTGTAGATCTATATAGTTCTTTAGTTCTCTAGATCTGTAGTTCCATTTTTCAGCTGTTCTGTAGTAATACTGTTCAGCAGTTCTCTAGTTCTATTATTCAATAGTTCTATTGTTCTGTGGTTCTGTGGTTCTATTGTTCAGTAGTTCTGTAGTTCAATTGTTCAGTAGTTCTGTAGTTCTATTGTTCAGTATTTCTATGGTTCTATTGTTCAGTAGTTCTGTTTTATTGTTCAGTAGTTCTGTAGTTCTATTGTTCAGTAGTTCTGTAGTTCAATTGTTCAGTAGTTCTGTAGTTCTATTGTTCAGTATTTCTATGGTTCTATTGTTCAGTAGTTCTGTTTTATTGTTCAGTAGTTCTGTAGTTCTATTGTTCAGTAGTTCTGTAGTTCAATTGTTCAGTAGTTCTGTAGTTCTATTGTTCAGTATTTCTATGGTTCTATTGTTCAGTAGTTCTGTTTTATTTTTCAGTAGTTCTATAGTTCTATTGTTCAGTAGCTCTGTTGGTCAGTAGTTCTGTAGTTTTACTGAATAAAAACAGAAAATGCTGGAAATACTCAGCAGGTCAGGCAGCATCTGTGGCGAGAGAAACAAAGTTAATGCTTTAGGACTGTGACAATTCGTCAGAACTGGTGAAATACAAAACTGGCCAGTTATGACTACGTCTCATCGACCTGAAACTTTAACGCTGTTTCTCTCTCCACAGATGCTGCCTGACCTGCTGAGTATTTCCAGCATTTTTGTTTTTATTTCAGATTTCCAGCATCTGCAGTATTTTGCTATTGTTCTCTAGTTTTATTGTTCAGTACCTCTGTAGATCTATAGCGCATATGTTGTGTAGTTCTGTTGTTCTTTATTTCTACTGTTCAATCGTTCTCTTTAAACACTCTTCTGTAATTCTGTAGTTCTATTTTTATTTAGCTTCGTAGAAGTAATTTTCTATATTTCCGTTGTTCTGTAGTTCTATTTTTTCATAGTGCTATTGCTCAATAATTCGATTGTTCAGAAGTTATATTGTTCAGCAGTCATGTAATTTTCTTTTTCTGTAGTTCTGCCATTCTATTGTTCTTTAGTTCTGTAGATCAATATAGTTCAGTAGTTCTTTAGTTCTATACTTCTGTAGTTATATTGTTCAGCAGTTCTGTAGTTCTATTTTTCAGTTCTTCTGTAGTTCTACTGTACAGCAGTTCTTTTGTTCTGTAGTTCTATTGTTCAGTAGTTCTCTAGTTCTAAAGTTCAGTTCTTTAGATCTATAGTTCTGTTCTGTAGTTCTATTTTTAAGCAGATCTGTAGTTCTATTTTTCAGTTTTTCTGTTGTTCTACTGTTCAGTAGTTCTGTACTTCTGTTGTTCTATTGTTCAGTACATACATACGTAGGTACATACGAACATTCAAATTAGGAGCAGGAGTACGCCACTCGGCCCTTCGAGCCTGCGCCACCAGTCAATAAGATCATGGCTGATCTGATTACTCCACATTCCCGCCTACCCTCGATAACTTTTCACCCCCTTGCTTACCAAGAATCTATGTACATCTGCCTTAAAAATATTCAAAGTCTCTGCTTCCACCGCCCTCTGAGGAAGAGAGTTCCAAAGCCTCACGACCCTCTATGAAAAAAAATTATCCTCATCTCTGCCTTAAATGGGCGACCCCTTATTTTTAAACAGTGACCCCTATTTCTAGATTCTCCCACAAGAGGAAACATCCTCTCCACATCCACCCTGTCCAGACCCCTAAGGATCTTATATGTTTCAATCAAGTCAGCTCTTATTCTTCTAAACTCCAGCGGATACAAGCCTAGCCTGTCCAACTTTTCCTCATAAGACAGCCTGCCCATTCCAGGTATTTGTCTGGTAAACCTTCTCTGAACTGCTTCCAATGCATTTACATCCTTCCTTAAATAAGGAGACCAATACTGTACACAATACTCCAGATGTCATCTCACCAATGCCCGGTATAACTGAAGCATAACCTCCCTACTTTTGTATTCAATTCCCCTCGCAATACACAATAACATTCTATTAGCTTTCTGAATTACTTGCTGTACCTGCATAGTAACCTTTTGCGATTCATGCACTAGGACACCCAGATCCCTCTGCATCTCAGAGCTCTGCAATCTCTCACCATTTAGATAATGTGCTTTTTTATTCATCATGCCAACTTCACATTTGCCCACATTATACCCCATTTGCCAGATCTTTGCCCACTCACTTAAGTTATCTACATCCCTATGTAACCTCCTTATGTCCTCCACACAATTTACTTTCCTACCTACCTTTGTGTCATCAGCAAATTGAGCAACCATACCTTCGGTCCCTTCATCCAAGTCATTTATATAAATTGTAAAAAGTTGAGGCCCCAGCTCTGATCCCTGTGGCACACCACTCGTTACATCTTGCCAATCAGAAAATGACCCATTTATGCCTACTCTCTGTTTCCTGTTAGCTAGCCAATCTTCTATCCATGCCAATATATTACCCCCTACACCATGAGGTTATATTTTCCGCAATAACCTTTGATGTGGCACCTTATCAAATGCCTTCTGGAAATCTAAGAGCAATACATCCACTGGTCCCCATTTATTCACAGCACATGTTACTTCCTCAAAGATCTCCAATAAATTGGTTAAACATGTTTTAACTTGCACCAAACCATGTTCACTCTGCCTGATTATTTGAACGTTTCTAAATGCCCTGCTATAACATCTTTAATAATAGCTTCTAACATCTTCCCTGTGACAGATTTTAAGATAACAGGCAAGTAGTTACCTGCTTTCTGTCTCCCTACCTTTTTAAATAAAGGACTTAACATTTGCTATTTTCCAATCTAAAGGAACATTCCACGAATCTAGGGAATTTTGGAAAATTAAAAACAACGCATCAACTATCTCACTCGCCACTTGTTTTAAGATCCTAGGATGAAATCCATCAGAACCCGGGGACTTGTCACTCCGCAGCTTCAACAATTAGCTCAGTACCACTTCCCTGGTGATTATAATTTTCGTGAGTTCCTCCCTCCCTTGCATTTCCTGATTTACAGCTATTTCTGGGATATTACTTGTATCCTCTATATTGAAGACCGATGAAAAATACTTGTTCATTTCAACTGCCATCTCCTTATTTTCCATTATTAATTCCCCAGGCTCACTTTTTATAGGACCAACGCTCACTTTGTTAAGTCTTTTCTTTTTAAAATATCTATAGAATCTCTTACTATCTGTTTTTACATTTCTATCTAGCTTTCTCTCGTACTCTAATTTTTCTCTCCTTAGTAATCTTTTAGTCATTCTTTGCTGTTTTTAATATTCTGTCCAATCTTCTGTCCTTCCGCCCATCTTTGTGCAATTATATGCTTTTAATACTATCATTAACTTTTTTAGTTAACCACGGATGGTGGGTCCTCACCTTGGAATTTTTCTTTCTTGTTGGAATGTATATATTCTGTGAATTTTGAAATATCCCCTTAAATGTCTGCCACTGCAACTCTATTGACCTATCCCTTAACCTAATTTGCCAGTTCACTTTAGCTAGCTCTGCTTTCATGCCCTCTTAATTGCCCCCATTTAAGTATAAAATGCTAGTCTTGGCCCCACTCTTCTCTCTCTCTCAAACTGAATGTAAAATTCAATCATATTATGATCGCTGCTACCTAGGGGCACCTTCACTATGAGGTCATTAATTGATCCTATTTCGTTGCACAATAACAGGTCTAGTATAGCATACTATCTGGTTGGCTCCAGCATGATCTGTTTTAAGAAATTAGCCCAAAAACATTCCATGAACTCCTCATCTATGCTACCTTTGCCCATCTGACTTTTCCAGTCTATATCCAGGTTAAAATCCCCCATGGTTATTCCGGTACCCTTCTGACAAGCTCCCATTATTTCTTCCTTTATACTCCATCCTACCATGTGTTACTGTTAGGGGGCATGTACACGACTCCCACAAGTGACTTCTCACCGTTATTATTGCTCATCTCTACCCAAATCGCTTCTACATCCTGGTTTCCAGAACTTTGGTCATCCCTCTCTATTGTGCTACTACCATCATTAATTAACAGAGCACACCCTCCACCTTTTCCCACCTTCATTTCCTTCTTAAATATCATGTACCTTTCAATATTCAGGTCCCAATCTATGTTATCCTCCAGCCATGTTTCTGTAATGGCTATTAGATCATAGTAATTTATTTCTAATTGCGCTATCAGTTCATCTGTTTTGTTTCGAATGCTATGTTGATTCAGATGCAGAGCCTTCAGTTTGGTCCTTTTATTATTTTTGTAACCTCTTGCCTTTTCTGTTGATTTACACTTAGATTTGTACTCTCTATCCCTTCCTGTCATGGTGTCTTCATCATTTCCCATATTAATACTTTTCTCTATTGCCTTGTCTCTAAACTTTGAAGTACCACATCTTCCCAAATTTGATCCCATGCCCCCAATATTTAGATTAAAGCCCTCTCTACCTCCCCAGTTATACGACTCACCAGAACACTGATCCTAGTCGATCTGTTGTTCTGTAATGCTCTTGTTCTGTAGTTCTGTTGTTCTGTAGTTCTTTAGTTCAGTAGTTCTATAGATCCTTCATTCTGTAATTCTTTAGTTCTATGCCACAGAAGTTCTTTAGTTCTATTGTTCTGTAGTTGTGTATTTCTATTTTTCTGTAGCTTGGTAGCGCTATTTTTCTGTAATTCTGTAGTTCTATTTTTTTTGTAGTTCTCCAGTTTTACTTAATAAAAACAGATTATGCTGGAAATACCCAGCAGGTCAGGCAGCATCTGTGGAGAGAGAAACAGAGTTAATGTTTTAGGTCAATGACCCCTCATCAGAATGGGCTAACTACAGAACTGGCCAGTTCTCTCCAAGTGTCATCAACCTGAAACATTAACTCTCTTCCTCCCTCCACAGTTGCTGCCTGACCTGCTGCGAATTGCCAGTATTTTCATGTTTTCTTTGAGATTTTCAGCATCCTCACTATTTTGCTTTTGTTCTGTAGATTTATTGTTCAGTACTTCGGTAGTTCTGTTGTTCTTTATTTCTATTGTTCAGTAGTTATGCTTAACTGTTGTTCTCTAATTCTGTAGTTCTATTGTTCAGTAGTTCTGTGGTTCTACTGATCTGTAGTTCTATTGTTCAGTAGTTCTGTGGTTCTATTGTTCAGTAGCTCTGTAGTTCTATTGTTCTGTGGTTCTATTGTTCAGTAGTTCTGTGGTTCTATTGTTCAGTAGTTCTGTAGTTCTATTGTTCAGTAGTTCTATTGTTCAGTAGCTCTGTAGTTCTATTGTTCAGTAGTTCTGTGGTTCTATTGTTCAGTAGTTCTGTTGTTCTATTGTTCAGTAGTTCTGTAGTTCTATTGTTCAGTAGTTCTGTAGTTCTATTGTTCAGTAGTTCTGTGGTTCTATTGTTCAGTAGTTCTATTGTTCTGTGGTGCTATTGTTCAGTAGTTCTGTGGTTCTATTGTTCAGTAGTTCAGTGGTTCTATTGTTCAGTAGTTCTGTAGTTCTATTGTTCAGTAGCTCTGTAGTTCTATTGTTCAGTAGTTCTGTGGTTCTATTGTTCAGTAGTTCTGTGGTTCTATTGTTCAGTAGTTCTGTGGTTCTATTGTTCAGTAGTTCTGTGGTTCTATTATTCAGTAGTTCTGTTGTTCAATAGCTCTGTAGTTCTATTGTTCAGTAGTTCTGTGGTTCTGTTGTTCAGTAGTTCTGTGGTTCTATTGTTCAGTAGTTCTGTGGTTCTATTGTTCAGTAGTTCTGTGGTTCTATTGTTCAGTAGTTCTGTGGTTCTATTGTTCAGTAGTTCTGTGGTTCTATTGTTCAGTAGTTCTGTGGTTCTATTGTTCAGTAGTTCTGTAGTTCTATTGTTCAGTAGTTCTGTAGTTCTATTGTTCAGTATTTCTGTGGTTCTATTGTTCAGTAGTTCTGTGGTTCTATTGTTCAGTAGCTCTGTGGTTCAATTGTTCAGTAGTTCTGTGGTTCTATTGTTCAGTAGTTCTGTGGTTCTATTGTTCAGTAGTTCTGTGGTTCTATTGTTCAGTAGTTCTGTGGTTCTATTGTTCAGTAGTTCTGTGGTTCTATTTTTTAGTAGTTCTGTAGTTCTATTGTTCAGTAGTTCTGTAGTTCTATTGTTCAGTAGTTCTGTAGTTCTATTGTTCAGTAGTTCTGTGGTTCTATTGTTCAGTAGTTCTGTAGTTCTAGTGTTCAGTAGTTCTGTAGTTCTATTGTTCAGTAGTTCTGTGGTTCTATTGTTCAGTAGTTCTGTGGTTCTATTGTTCAGTAGTTCTGTAGTTCTCTTGTTCTGTAGCTTTGTAGCTGTGTTTATCTGTAATTCTGTAGTTCTATTGTTCCATAGGTCTATATTTCCATAGTTCTATTATTCCATTGTTCTATTGTTCAGTAGTTCTATTGCTCAAATGTTTTATTGTTCAGTAGTTATATTGGTCAGTAATTCTGTAATTGTATTTTTCTGGAGTTCTTTGGTTCTATTCTTTAGTTCTGTAGATCTATATAGTTCTTTAGTTCTCTAGATCTGTAGTTCCATTTTTCAGCTGTTCTGTAGTAATACTGTTCAGCAGTTCTCTAGTTCTATTATTCAATAGTTCTATTGTTCTGTAGTTCTGTGGTTCTATTGTTCAGTAGTTCTGTAGTTCAATTGTTCAGTAGTTCTGTAGTTCTATTGTTCAGTATTTCTATGGTTCTATTGTTCAGTAGTTCTGTTTTATTGTTCAGTAGTTCTGTAGTTCTATTGTTCAGTAGTTCTGTAGTTCAATTGTTCAGTAGTTCTGTAGTTCTATTGTTCAGTATTTCTATGGTTCTATTGTTCAGTAGTTCTGTTTTATTGTTCAGTAGTTCTGTAGTTCTATTGTTCAGTAGTTCTGTAGTTCAATTGTTCAGTAGTTCTGTAGTTCTATTGTTCAGTATTTCTATGGTTCTATTGTTCAGTAGTTCTGTTTTATTTTTCAGTAGTTCTATAGTTCTATTGTTCAGTAGCTCTGTTGGTCAGTAGTTCTGTAGTTTTACTGAATAAAAACAGAAAATGCTGGAAATACTCAGCAGGTCAGGCAGCATCTGTGGTGAGAGAAACAAAGTTAATGCTTTAGGACTGTGACAATTCGTCAGAACTGGTGAAATACAAAACTGGCCAGTTATGACTACGTCTCATCGACCTGAAACTTTAACGCTGTTTCTCTCTCCACAGATGCTGCCTGACCTGCTGAGTATTTCCAGCATTTTTGTTTTTATTTCAGATTTCCAGCATCTGCAGTATTTTGCTATTGTTCTCTAGTTTTACTGTTCAGTACCTCTGTAGATCTATAGTGCATATGTTGTGTAGTTCTGTTGTTCTTTATTTCTACTGTTCAATCGTTCTCTTTAAACACTCTTCTGTAATTCTGTAGTTCTATTTTTATTTAGCTTCGTAGAAGTAATTTTCTATATTTCCGTTGTTCTGTAGTTCTATTTTTTCATAGTGCTATTGCTCAATAATTCGATTGTTCAGAAGTTATATTGTTCAGCAGTCATGTAATTTTCTTTTTCTGTAGTTCTGCCATTCTATTGTTCTTTAGTTCTGTAGATCAATATAGTTCAGTAGTTCTTTAGTTCTATACTTCTGTAGTTATATTGTTCAGCAGTTCTGTAGTTCTATTTTTCAGTTCTTCTGTAGTTCTACTGTACAGCAGTTCTTTTGTTCTGTAGTTCTATTGTTCAGTAGTTCTCTAGTTCTAAAGTTCAGTTCTTTAGATCTATAGTTCTGTTCTGTAGTTCTATTTTTAAGCAGATCTGTAGTTCTATTTTTCAGTTTTTCTGTTGTTCTACTGTTCAGTAGTTCTGTACTTCTGTTGTTCTATTGTTCAGTACATACATACGTAGGTACATACGAACATTCAAATTCGGAGCAGGAGTAGGCCACTCGGCCCTTCGAGCCTGCGCCACCAGTCAATAAGATCATGGCTGATCTGATTACTCCACATTCCCGCCTACCCTCGATAACTTTTCACCCCCTTGCTTACCAAGAATCTATGTACATCTGCCTTAAAAATATTCAAAGTCTCTGCTTCCACCGCCCTCTGAGGAAGAGAGTTCCAAATCCTCAGGACCCTCTATGAAAAAAAAATTCTCCTCATCTCTGCCTTAAATGGACGACCCCTTATTTTTAAACAGTGACCCCTATTTCTAGATTCTCCCACAAGAGGAAACATCCTCTCCACATCCACCCTGTCCAGACCCCTAAGGATCTTATATGTTTCAATCAAGTCAGCTCTTATTCTTCTAAACTCCAGCGGATACAAGCCTAGCCTGTCCAACCTTTCCTCATAAGACAACCTGCCCATTCCAGGTATTTGTCTGGTAAACCTTCTCTGAACTGCTTCCAATGCATTTACATCCTTCCTTAAATAAGGAGACCAATACTGTACACAATACTCCAGATGTCATCTCACCAATGCCCGGTATAACTGAAGCATAACCTCCCTACTTTTGTATTCAATTCCCCTCGCAATACACAATAACATTCTATTAGCTTTCTGAATTACTTGCTGTACCTGCATAGTAACCTTTTGCGATTCATGCACTAGGACACCCAGATCCCTCTGCATCTCAGAGCTCTGCAATCTCTCACCATTTAGATAATGTGCTTTTTTATTCATCATGCCAACTTCACATTTGCCCACATTATACTCCATTTGCCAGATCTTTGCCCACTCACTTAAGTTATCTACATCCCTATGTAACCTCCTTATGTCCTCTACACAATTTACTTTCCTACCTATCTTTGTGTCATCAGCAAATTGAGCAACCATACCTTCGGTCCCTTCATCCAAGTCATTTATATAAATAGTAAAAAGTTGAGGCCCCAGCACTGATCCCTGTGGCACACCACTCGTTACATCTTGCCAATCAGAAAATGACCCATTTATGCCTACTCTCTGTTTCCTGTTAGCTAGCCAATCTTCTATCCATGCCAATATGTTACCCCCTACACCATGAGGTTATATTTTAGCAATAACCTTTGATGTGGCACCTTATCAAATGCCTTCTGGAAATCTAAGAGCAATACATCCACTGGTCCCCATTTATTCACAGCACATGTTACTTCCTCAAAGATCTCCAATAAATTGGTTAAACATGTTTTAACTTGCACCAAACCATGTTGACTCTGCCTGATTATTTGAATGTTTCTAAATGCCCTGCTATAACATCTTTAATAATAGCTTCTAACATCTTCCCTATGACAGATTTTAAGATAACAGGCAAGTAGTTACCTGCTTTCTGTCTCCCTACCTTTTTAAATAAAGGACTTAACATTTGCTATTTTCCAATCTAATGGAACATTCCACGAATCTAGGGAATTTTGGAAAATTAAAAACAACGCATCAACTATCTCACTCGCCACTTGTTTTAAGATCCTAGGATGAAATCCATCAGAACCCGGGGACTTGTCACTCCGCAGCTTCAACAATTAGCTCAGTACCACTTCCCTGGTGATTATAATTTTCGTGAGTTCCTCCCTCCCTTGCATTTCCTGATTTACAGCTATTTCTGGGATATTACTTGTATCCTCTATATTGAAGACCGATGAAAAATACTTGTTCATTTCAACTGCCATCTCCTTATTTTCCATTATTAATTCCCCAGGCTCACTTTTTATAGGACCAACGCTCACTTTGTTCAGTCTTTTCTTTTTAAAATATCTATAGAATCTCTTACTACCTGTTTTTACATTTCTATCTAGCTTTCTCTCGTACTCTAATTTTTCTCTCCTTAGTAATCTTTTAGTCATTCTTTGCTGTTTTTAATATTCTGTCCAATCTTCTGTCCTTCCGCCCATCTTTGTGCAATTATATGCTTTTAATACTATCTTTAACTTTTTTAGTTAACCACGGATGGTAGGTCCTCACCTTGGAATTTTTCTTTCTTGTTGGAATGTATATATTCTGTGAATTTTGAAATATCCCCTTAAATGTCTGCCACTGCAACTCTATTGACCTATCCCTTAACCTAATTTGCCAGTTCACTTTAGCTAGCTCTGCTTTCATGCCCTCATAATTGCCCCCATTTAAGTATAAAATGCTAGTCTTGGCCCCACTCTTCTCTCTCTCAAACTGAATGTAAAATTCAATCATATTATGATCACTGCTACCTAGGGGCACCTTCACTATGAGGTCATTAATTGATCCTATTTCGTTGCACAATAACAGGTCTAGTATAGCATACTATCTGGATGGCTCCAGCATGATCTGTTTTAAGAAATTAGCCCAAAAACATTCCATGAACTCCTCATCTATGCTACCTTTGCCCATCTGACTTTTCCAGTCTATATCCAGATTAAAATCCCCCATGGTTATTGCGGTACCCTCCTGACAAGCTCCCATTATTTCTTCCTTTATACTCCATCCTACCATGTGTTACTGTTAGGGGGCATGTACACGACTCCCACAAGTGACTTCTCACTGTTATTATTGCTCATCTCTACCCAAATCGCTTCTACATCCTGGTTTCCAGAACTTAGGTCATCCCTCTCTATTGTGCTACTACCATCATTAATTAACAGAGCACACACTCCACCTTTTCCCACCTTCATTTCCTTCTTAAATATCATGTACCTTTCAATATTCAGGTCCCAATCTATGTTATCCTCCAGCCATGTTTCTGTAATGGCTATCAGATCATAGTAATTTATTTCTAATTGCGCTATCAGTTCATCTGTTTTGTTTCGAATGCTATGTTGATTCAGATGCAGAGCCTTCAGTTTGGTCCTTTTATTATTTTTGTAACCTCTTGCCTTTTCTGTTGATTTACACTTAGATTTGTACTCTCTATCCCTTCCTGTCATGGTGTCTTCATCATTTCCCATATTAATACTTTTCTCTATTGCCTTGTCTCTAATCTTTGAAGTACCACATCTTCCCAAATTTGATCCCATGCCCCCAATATTTAGATTAAAGCCCTCTCTACCTCCCCAGTTATACGACTCACCAGAACACTGATCCTAGTAGATCTGTTGTTCTGTAATGCTCTTGTTCTGTAGTTCTGTTGTTCTGTAGTTCTTTTGTTCAGTAGTTCTATAGATCCTTCATTCTGTAATTCTTTAGTTCTATGCCACAGAAGTTCTTTCGTTCTATTGTTCTGTAGTTGTGTATTTCTATTTTTCTGTAGCTTGGTAGCGCTATTTTTCTGTAATTCTGTAGTTCTATTTTTTTTGTAGGTCTCCAGTTTTACTTAATAAAAACAGATTATGCTGGAAATACCCAGCAGGTCAGGCAGCATCTGTGGAGAGAGAAACAGAGTTAATGTTTTAGGTCAATGACCCCTCGTCAGAATGGGCTAACTTCAGAACTGGCCAGTTCTGTCCAAGTGTCATCGACCTGAAACATTAACTCTCTTCCTCCCTCCACAGTTGCTGCCTGACCTGCTGCGAATTGCCAGTATTTTCGTGTTTTCTTTGAGATTTTCAGCATCCTCACTATTTTCCTTTTGTTCTCTAGATTTATTGTTCAGTACTTCGGTAGTTCTGTTGTTCTGTAGTTCTGTTGTTCTTTATTTCTATTGTTCAGTAGTTATGCTTAACTATTGTTCTCTAATTCTGCAGTTCTATTGTTCAGTAGTTCTGTGGATCTATTGATCTGTAGTTCTATTGTTCAGTAGTTCTGTGGTTCTATTGTTCAGTAGTTCTGTGGTTCTAGTGTTCTGTGGTTCTAATGTTCAGTAGTTCTGTAGTTCTATTGTTCTGTGGTTCTATTGTTCAGTAGTTCTGTAGTTCTATTGTTCAGTAGCTCTGCAGTTCTATTGTTCAGTAGTTCTGTGGTTCTATTGTTCAGTAGTTCTGTGGTTCTATTGCTCAGTAGTTCTGTGGTTCTATTGTTCAGTAGTTCTGTAGTTCTATTGTTCTATTGTTCTGTGGTTCTATTGTTCAGTAGTTCTGTGGTTCTATTGTTCAATAGTTCTGTGGTTCTATTTTTCAGTAGTTCTGTAGTTCTATTGTTCAGTAGTTCTGTGGTTCTATTGTTCAGTAGTTCTGTGGTTCTATTGTTCAGTAGTTCTGTTGTTCTATTGTTCAGTAGTTCTGTGGTTCTATTGTTCAGTAGTTCTGTTGTTCTATTGTTCAGTTGTTCTGTGGTTCTATTGTTCAGTAGTTCTGTGGTTCTATTGTTCAGTAGTTCTGTAGTTCTATTGTTCAGTAGCTCTGTAGTTCTATTGTTCAGTAGTTCTGTGGTTCTATTGTTCAGTAGTTCTGTAGTTCTATTGTTCAGTAGTTCTCTAGTTCTATTGTTCAGTAGTTCTGTGGTTCTATTCAGTAGTTCTGTAGTTCTATTGTTCAGTAGTTCTGTGGTTCTATTGTTCAGTAGTTCTGTAGTTCTATTGTTCTGTGGTTCTAGTGTTCAGTAGTTCTGTGGTTCTATTGTTCAGTAGTTCTGTAGCTCTATTGTTCAGTAGCTCTGTAGTTCCATTGTTCAGTAGTTCTGTGGTTCTATTGTTCAGTAGTTCTGTGGTTCTATTGTTCAGTAGTTCTGTGGTTCTATTGTTCAGTAGTTCTGTGGTTCTATTGTTCAGTAGTTCTGTGGTTCTATTGTTCAGTAGTTCTGTGGTTCTATTGTTCAGTAGTTCTGTGGTTCTATTGTTCAGTAGTTCTGTAGTTCTATTGTTCAGTAGTTCTGTGGTTCTATTGTTCAGTAGTTCTGTAGTTCTATTGTTCTCTGGTTCTATTGTTCAGTAGTTCTGTTGTTCTATTGTTCAGTAGTTCTGTGGTTCTATTGTTCAGTAGTTCTGTGGTTCTATTGTTCAGTAGTTCTGTAGTTCTATTGTTCAGTAGCTCTGTAGTTCTATTGTTCAGTAGTTCTGTGGTTCTATTGTTCAGTAGTTCTGTAGTTCTATTGTTCAGTAGTTCTCTCGTTCTATTGTTCAGTAGTTCTGTAGTTCTATTGTTCAGTAGTTCTGTAGTTCTATTGTTCAGTAGTTCTGTGGTTCTATTCAGTAGTTCTGTAGTTCTATTGTTCTGTGGTTCTATTGTTCAGTAGTTCTGTGGTTCTATTGTTCAGTAGTTCTGTGGTTCTATTGTTCAGTAGTTCTGTAGTTCTATTGTTCAGTAGCTCTGTAGTTCCATTGTTCAGTAGTTCTGTGGTTCTATTGTTCAGTAGTTCTGTGGTTCTATTGTTCAGTAGTTCTGTGGTTCTATTGTTCAGTAGTTCTGTGGTTCTATTGTTCAGTAGTTCTGTGGTTCTATTGTTCAGTCGTTCTGTGGTTCTATTGTTCAGTAGTTCTGTGGTTCTATTGTTCAGTAGTTCTGTGGTTCTATTGTTCAGTAGTTCTATGGTTCTATTGTTCAGTAGCTCTGTGGTTCTATTGTTCAGTAGTTCTGTGGTTCTATTGTTCAGTAGTTCTGTGGTTCTATTTTTCAGTAGTTCTGTAGTTCTATTGTTCAGTAGTTCTGTAGTTCTATTGTTCAGTAGTTCTGTGGTTCTATTGTTCAGTAATTCTGTGGTTCTATTGTTCAGTAGTTCTATTGTTCAGTAGTTCTGTGGTTCTGTTGTTCAGTAGTTCTGTGGTTCTATTGTTCAGTAGTTCTGTAGTTCTATTGTTCAGTAGTTCTGTGGTTCTATTGTTCAGTAGTTCTATTGTTCAGTAGTTCTGTGGTTCTATTGTTCAGTAACTCTGTGGTTCTATTGTTCAGTAGTTCTGTGGTTCTATTGTTCAGTAGTTCTGTGGTTCTATTGTTCAGTAGTTCTGTGGTTCTATTGTTCAGTAGTTCTGTGGTTCTAATGTTCAGTAGTTCTGTAGTTCTATTGTTCAGTAGTTCCGTGGTTCTATTGTTCAGTAGTTCTACTGTTCAGTAGTTCTGTGGTTCTATTGTTCAGTAGTTCTGTAGTTCTATTGTTCAGTAGTTCTATTGTTAATAGTAATATTTTTCATTAGTCCTGTAATTGTTTTCTTCTGTAGTTCTCTGGTTCTATTGATCTTTAGTTCTGTAGTTCTGTATAACTCAGTAGTTTTTTAGCTCTATTGATCAGCAGTTCTGAAGCTGTGTAGCTCTTTAGTTCAGTTGTTCTTTAGTTCTATTGTTCGATACTTCTCTAGTTCTGTTCTGTTGTTCTATTGTTATGTAGTTCTTTAGTTGTATTGTTCAGTAGTTTTTTTAGTTCTATTGTTCTGTTATTCTCTAGTACTAATGCTCAGTAATTCTGTTATTCTGTTGTTGTGTATTTCTACTGTTCAGTAGTTCTGTATTTCAATTATTCTTTAGTTCTGGAGTTCTATTGTTGGGTAGTTCTGTTTGTCTGTAATTCTGTAGTTGTATTGTTCCATATTTCTATAGTTCAGTAGTTTGTTAGTTCTATAGTTTTGTACTTCTGTTTTGCAGCAGTTCTTTTGTTCTGTAGTTCTATTGTTCAGTTTTATTAAATAAAAGCAGAAAATGCTGGAGATTCTCAGCAGGTCAGGCAGCATCGGTGGAGAGAGAAACAGAGTTACATTTTCAGGTCGACGACAATTGGTGAACGGCAGAACTGGCCAATTCTGATCAACAGTCAGTGATCCGAAATGTTAACTCTGTTTCTCTCTCCACAGATGCTGACTGACCTGCTGAGTATTTCCACCATTTTTTGTTTTTACTTCAGATTTCCAGCATCCACAGAGTTTTGCTTTTGTTCTCTCGTGTTGTTGTTCAGTAGGTCTGTAGTTCTATTGTTCATATAATGTGTAGTTCTGTTTTCTTTATTTCTGCTGTTCCATAGTTCTCTTTAAGTATTGTTCTGTAATTCTGTAGTTCTATTTTTATGTTGCTTTGTAGATGTATTTTTATGTAGTTCTCTAGTTCTGTAGTTCTATTGTTCCGTATGTTTTTGCTCAGAAGTTATATTGTTCAGTATTTCAGTAATATTATTTTTTTGCAGTTCTCTCATTCTATTTTTCTAGAGCTAGGCAGTTCTATATAGTTAAGTAGTTCTTTAGTTCTATAGTTCTGTAACTTTATTGTTCAGCAGTTCTGTAGTTCAATTTTTCAGTTCTTCTACTGTACAGCTGTTCTATTGTACGGTAGTTCTATTTTTCAATAGTTCTCTAGTTCTATAGATCTGTTGTTGTTTAGATATATTTTTCAGCAGTTATGCAGTTCTATTTTTCAGTAGTCCTCTTGTCCAATTGTTCAGTAGTTCTGTAGTTCTATTGTTCAGTAGTTCTGTAGTTCTATTGTTCAGTATTTCTGTAGCTCTGTTGTTCAGTAGTTCTGTAGTTCTATTGTTCAGTATTTCTGTAGCTCTATTGTTCAGTAGTTCTGTAGTTCTATTGTTCAGTATTTCTGTAGCTCTATTGTTCAGTAGTTCTGTAGTTCTATTTTTCATTCGTTCTGTTGCTCCATAGATCTATTGTTCTGTAGATCAATTGTTCAATTGTACTGTAGGTCCCTTGTTCTGTTATTCTTTAATTCTATGATTCAGTAGGTCTATTGTTCTGTAGTTGTGTATTTCTATTTTCCTGTAGCTTTGTAGGTCAAATTGTCGTTAATACTTTAGTTCTATTGTTGAATAGTTCTATTGCTCATTAGTTCTGTAATTCTGTTGTTCAGTAGTAATGTAGTTCTATTGTTCTGTAGCTCTCTAGTTTTATTAAATATATACAGAAAATGCTGGACATACTCAGCAGGTCAGGCAGCATCTGTGGAGAGAGAAGCACAGTTAACGTTTCAGGTGGATGACCCTTCGTCAGAATGGGCGAACTACAGAATTGGCCAGTTCTGATGAAGTGTCGTCGACCTGAAACATTAACTCTGTTTCTCTCTCCACAGATGCTGCCTGACCTGCTGAGTATGACCAGCAATTTCTGTTTTTATAGCAGATTTCCAGCATCCGCATTATTTTGCTTTGGTTCTCTAGTTTTATTGTTCAGTAGTTCTGTGGTTCTGTTGTTTTGTAATTCTGTAGTTCTATTTTTCCATAATTCTATTGTTCTGTAGTTCTATTGTTCCATATTTCTATTGTCCAGTAGTTCTATTGCTCAGAAGTTATATTGTCCAGTAGTTCCATAATTGTATTTTTCTGTCGTTCTGTGGTTCTATTGCCCTTTAGTTCCATAGATCTATATAGTTCAGTAGTTCTGTTGTTCTGTAGTTCAATTGTTCTGTAGATCTATTGTTCTGTAGTTCTGTTGTTCAGTAGATTTATTGTTCAGTAGATTTATTGTTCAGTAGTTCTCTAGTTCTTTAGTGCAGAATTTATTTAGTTCAGTAGTTATGTAGTAATATTTGTCAGTAGTTCAGTAGCTCTCTTGTTCTGTTGTGTATTTATATTTTCCTGCAATTCTGCCATCCTATTGTTCAGTAATTATATTGTTCTGTAGTTGTGTTGTTTTTTTCAGTAGCTTTGTACCTCTAATTTTCTGTAAATCTGTATTGCTGTACTTCTGTTGTTAAGTAGTTCTCCAGTTCTATTGTTCCATAGCACTATTGCTCATTAGTTCTGTTGTTCAGTAACTTCATTGTCCTGTTGTTCTTTAATTGTATTGTTCCGTAGATCTGTGGTTCTATTGTTCAGTAGTTCAGTAGTTCTATATTTCTGTAGTTATATTGACTTGTAGTTCTGTAGTAATATTGTTCAGTAGTTATGTAGTTCTGTTCTTAAATTATGTAGTTCTGTTGTTCAGCAGTTCTCTCGTTCTATTTTTCAGTAAATGTCTTGATCTATGTTTCTGTAGCTCTATTATTCTGTAGATCTGTAGTTCTACGTTTTGTAGTTCTATTGTTCAGTAGTTAAGTAGTTCCATTTTTCATTTGTTCTGCAGTTCTATTGTTCGCTTTTGATGTTCTGTAGTTATATTGTTCAGAAGATCTGTAGTTCTATTGTTCAGTAGTTCTGTAGTTCTATTGTTCTGTAGTTCTATTGTTCTGTGACTGGTTTTATTGTTCTGTAATTCTTTAGTTCTACGGTTCAGTAGTTGTAAATTTCATTTTTTGTAGTTTTTTAGCTCTATTTTTCTGCAATACTGTAGTTCTCTAGTTCTATTCCTTACAGTTATATTTTTTCAGTAGTTCTGTAATTGTATGGTTCTGTGGTTCTATTTTACAGTAGTTCTGTATATTTCTATATTTCAGTAGTTTTTTGGACCTATATTTCTGTAGCTCCGTAATTATATTAACATAGAAACACATAAGATAATAGCTGGAGTAGCCCATTCAGCCCCTCGAGGCTGCTTCGCCATTCAATGAGATCATGGCTGATCATCCAAATTCAGTACCCTGTCCCTGCTTTCTCCCCATACCCCTTGATCCCTTTAGCCTAAAGAAATATATCCTGCTCCTTCTTGAACATATTTAATGAATTGGCCTCTACTGCCTTCTTTGGTAGAGAATTCCACAGGTTCTCCACTCTCTGGGTGAAGAAATTCCTCCTCATCTCTGTCCTAAATGGCTTACCCCTTATCCTTAGACTGTGACCCCTGGTTCGAGACTGCCCGACCATCGGGAACATCCTTCCAGCATCTAGTCTGTCTAGTCCTGTTAGAATTTTACAAGTTTCGATGAGATCCCCTCTCATTCTTCTAAACTCCAGCGAGTACAAGTCCAATCGACCCAATCTCTCCTCATACGTCATTCCTCCCATCCCAGGTATCAGCCTGGTGAATCTTCACTGCACTCCTTCCATGGCAAGAACATCCTTCCTCAGATAAGGCGACCAAAACTGCACACAATACTCAAGATGTGGTCTCACCAAGGCCCTGTACAACTGCAGCAAGACATCCTTGTTCCTGTACTCGAACCCTCTCGCTACGAAGGCCAACATAACATTTTCCTCTTAACCGCCTGCTGCACCTGCATGCTTACCTTCAGCGACTGGTGCATAAGGACACCCAGGTCTCGTTGCACTTCCCCTTCTCCCAATCTATTGCCATTCAGATAATAATCTGCGTTCCTGTTTTTGCCACCAAAGTGGATAACCTCACATTTACCCACGTTATATTGCATCTGCCATGCTTTTGCACAATCTCCCAACCTGTCCAAATCATCCTGGAGTTTCTCGGCATCCTCCTCACAGCACACTCACCCACCCAGCTTTGCGTCGCCTGCAAGTTTAGAGATATTACATCTAGTTCCCTTGTCTAGATCATTAATATATATTGTGAATAGCTGGGGTCCAAGGACCGATCCCTGCGGTACCCCACTAGTCACTGCCTGCCACTCGGGAAATGACCCGTTTATTCCAACTCTTTGCTTTCTGTCTGCCAACCAGTTTTCTATCCAAGTCAGTACCTTGCCCCCAATCCCATGTGCCTTAACTTTACACACTAATCTCTTGTGCGGGACCTTATGAAAAGCCTACTGAAAGTCCAAATACACCACATCCACTGGTTCTCCCTTATCTATTTTACCAGTTACATCCTCAAAAAATTCCAGTAGATTAGTCAAGCACGATTTACCTTTTGTAAATCGATTTTGACTTTTCCGATCCTGTCACTGTTTTCCAAGTGCTCTGCTATTACATCTTTTATAATAGACTCTAGCATTTTCCCCACTACCAATGTCAGTCTGTAATTCCCCGATTTCTCTCTACCACCTTTTTTGAATAGTGGGGTAACATTAGCTACCCTCCAGTCCATGGGTGCAGGCCCTGGGGATTTATCAGCCTTCAATCCCATCAATTTCCCTACCACCATTTCCCTACAAATACTGATTTCTTTCAGTACCTCCCTTTCTACAGACCCTATATTCCCCGACATCTCTGGGAGGTTATTTGTGTCCTCCTTTGTGAAGACAGAACCAAAATATTTATTTAATTGGTCTGCCATTTCTTTGTTCCCCATTATAAATTCCCCTGATTCTGACAGCAAGGGGACCCATGCTTGACTTCACCAATCTTTTTCTCTTCACATATCTATAAAACTTTTATAGTCAGTTTTTATGTTCCCTGAAAGCTTACTCTCATATTCAATTTTCCCCTTCTTAATTAATCCCTTTGTCCTCCTTTGTTGAATCCTAAACTGCACCCAATCCTCAGGTTTACTGCTTTTTCTGGCCAATTTATATGTCTTCTCCTTGGATCTTATGCTATCCCTAATTTCCCTTGTTAGCCACGGTTGAGTCACCTTTTTTGTTTTATTTTTATGCCAAACTAGGATGAACAATTTCTGTAGTTCATGCATGCGGTCTTTGAATGTTTGCCATTGCCTATCCACCGTCAACCCTTTGAGTGACATTCCCCAATCAATCCTACCCAACTCGCTCCTCAGACCATTGTAGTTTAATGATCTAGACAAGGGAACTAGATGTAATATCTCCAAATTTGCAGACGACACAAAGCTGGGTGGGCGTGTGTGCTGTGAGGAGGATGATTTGTACAGGGTGGGTGATTGGGCAAAAGCCTGGCAGATGCAATATAACGTGGATAAATGTGAGGTTATCTACTTTGGTGGCAGAAACAGGAAGGCAGATTATTATCTGAATGGCAATAGATTGGGAGAAGGGGAAGTGTAATGAGACCTGGGTGTCCTTGTGCACCAGTCGCTGAAGGTAAGCATGCAGGTGCAGATGGTGGTTAGGAAGGCAAATGGAATTTTGGCCTTCGTAGCGAGAGGGTTCTTGCCATGGAAGGAGTTCAGTGAAGATTCACCAGGCTGATACCTGGGATGGCAGGAATGACGTATGAGGAGAGATTGGGTCGATTGGGCTTGTCCTCGCTGGAGTTTAGAAGAATGAGAGGGGATCTCATTGAAACTTATAAAATTCTGACAGGACTGGACAGACTAGATGCAGGAAGGATATTCCCAATGGTCAGGGAGTCCAGAACCAGGGGTCACAGTCTAAGGATAAGGGGTAGGCCATTTAGGACAGAAATAAGGAGGAATTTCTTCACCCAGAGAGTGGTGAACCTGTGGAATTCTCTACCACAGAAGGCAGTAGAGGCCAATACATTAAATATATTCAAGAATGAGTTGGATATATTTCTTAAGGCTAAGGGGATCACGGGGTATGGGGAGAAAGCAGGGACCGGGTACTGAATTTGGATGATCAGCCATGATAGCATTGAATGGCGGAGCAGGCTCGAGGGGCTGAATGGCCTTCTCCTGCTCCTATCTTCTATGTTTCTATGTAAGTTTCCTTTATTTAAATTGAGGACCCTAGTCTCTGAGTCAACTACTTCATTCTCCATCTTAATGAAGAATTCGATCATATTATGATCGCTCTGACCCAAGGGGCCTCGTACAACAAGATTGCTAATTAATCCTTTCTCGTTACATAATACCCAGTCGAAGATGGCCTGATCTCTGGTTGGTTCCTCGACATATTGTTCCAGGAAACCATCCCGTAAGCACTCCAGGAATTCCTCTTCCACAGTATTGTTACTAATTTGTTTAGCCCAATCTATATGTAGATTAAAGTCGCCCATGATGACTGCTGTGCCCTTATTGCATGCTTCTCTAATTTCCCTTTTAATGCCATCCCCAACCTCCGCCTTACTGTTTGGAGGTCTATATACCACTCCCACTAATGTTTTCTGCCCCTTGGTATTTCTCAGTTCTACCCACACAGATTCCACATCATCAGAGCTAATATCCTTCCTAACAATTATGTTAATCCTTTGTTTAACCAGCAATCTGTCTGTGACTAGGTCTGTGACTGGGTCTCCCCTCAATCTCTGTCTGGGTCTCCCCTCAGTCTGTGTCTGGGTCTCTCCTGTGTCTGTGACTGGGACCCTCCTCAGTCTGTGTCTGGGTCTCTCCTCAGTCTGTGTCTGGGTCTCTCCTCAGTCTGTGTCTGGGCCTCCCCTCAGTCTCTGTCTGGGCCTCCCCTCAGTCTGTGTCTGGGCCTCCCCTAAGTCTGTCTCTGGGTCTCTCCTCAGTCTGTGTCTGGGTCTCTCCTCAGTCTGTGTCTGGGTCTCTCCTCAGTCTGTGTCTGGGTCTCTCCTCAGTCTGTGTCCGGGTCTCTCCTCAGTCTGTGTCTGGGTCCCTCCTCAGTCTGTGTCTGGATCTCTCCTCAGTCTGTGTCAGGGTCTGTCCTCAGACTGTGTCTGTGACTCTCCTCAGTCTGCGACTGGGTCTCTCCTCAGTCTGCCTCTGGGTCTCTGCTCGGTCTGTGACTGGTCTCTGTCTGTGTCTGGGTCACACATCAGTCTGTGACTGGATCTCTTCTCAGTCTGCGTCTGCGTCTCTCCTCAGCCTGACTGCATCTATCCTCAGTCTGTGTCTGGGTCTCTCCTCATTCTGTGTCTAGTTTACTCCTCAGACTGCGTCTGGGTCTCTCCTCAGTCTGTGTCTGGGTCTCTCCTCAGTCTGCATCTGGATCTCTCCTCAGTCTCTGACTGGTCTCTCAGTCTGTGTCTGGATCTCTCAGTCTGTGTCTGGGTCTATCCTCAGTCTGCGTCTGGGTCTCTCCTCAGTCTGCGACTGGGTCTCTCCTCAGTCTGCGACTGGGTCTCATCTCAGTCTGTGTCTGGGTCTATCCTCAGTCTGTGTCTGGGCCTATCCTCAGTCTGTGACTGGATCTCTCCTCAGTCTGCGACTGGGTCTCTCCTCAGTCTGTGACTGGGTCTCATCTCAGTCTGTGTCTGGGTCTATCCTCAGTCTCTGTCTGGGTCTCTCCTCAGTCTCCTCCGTCCATCTGTGAGTGAGTCTGTTCCCTGTCCATCTGTGAGTGAGTCTGTTCCTGTCCATCGAAGAGTGAATCTGTTCCCTGTCCATCTGAGAGTGAGTCTGTTCGCTGTACATCTCTGAGTGAGCATGTTCCCTGTCCATCTGTGGGTGAGTCTGTATCCTGTCCACCTGAGAGTGACTCGGTTCCCTGTCCAGCTGTGAGTGAGTCTGTTCCCTGTCCATCTGTGAGTGAGGCTGTTCCCTGTCCATCTGTGAGTGAGTCTGTTCCCTCTCCATCTGTGAGTGAGTCTGTTCCCTGTCCATCTGTGAGTGAGTCTGTTCCCTGTCCATCTAAGAGTGAGATTGTTCCCTGTCCATCTGTGAGTGAGTCTGTTCCCTGTCCATCTGTGAGTGAGTCTGTTCCCTGTCCATCTAAGAGTGAGATTGTTCCCTGTCCACCTGTGAGTGAATCTGTTCCCAGTCCACCGGAGAGTGAATCTGTTCCCTGTCCATCTGTGAGTGAGTCTGTTCCCTGTCCATCTGAGGGTGTGTCTGTTCCCAGTCCATCTGTGAGTGAGTCTGTTCCCAGTCCATCTGTGAGTGAGTCTGTTCCCAGTCCATCTGTGAGTGAGTCTGTTCCCTGTCCATCTGTGAGTGATTCTGTTCCCTGTCCATCTGTGAGTGAGTCTGTTCCCAGTCCATCTGTGAGTGAGTCTGTTCCATGTCTATCTGAGTGTGAATCTCTTCCCAGTCCATCTGTGAGTGAGTCTGTTCCCAGTCCATCTGTGAGTGAGTCTGTTCCATGTCCATCTGTGAGTGAGCCTGTTCTCAGTCCATCTGAGAGTGAGTCTATTCCCTGTCCATCTGTGAATGAGTCTGTTCCCTGTCCATCTGAGACTGAGATTGTTCCCTGTTCATCTGTGAGTGAGCCTGTTCCCTGTTCATCTGTGAGTGAGTCTGTTCCCTGTCCATCTGAGAGTCAGATTGTTCCCTGTCCATCTGTGAGTGAATCTCTTCCCAGTCTATCTGTGAGTGAGTCTGTTCTGAGTCCATCTGTGAATGTGTCTGTGCCCTGTCCATCTGAGAGTGAGATTGCTCCATGTCCATCTGTGAATGAGTCTGTTCCCTGTCCATATGAGACTGATATTGTTCCCTGTCCACCTGTGAGTGAGTCTGGTCCCTGTCAATCTGTGAGTGAGTCTGTTTGCTGTCCATCCAAGAGTGACTCGCTTCCCTGTCCAGCTGTGAGTGAGTCTGTTCCCTGTCCATCTGAGAGTGAGTCTGTTCCCTGTCCATCTAAGAGTGAGATTGTTCCCTGTCCACCTGTGAGTGAATCTGTTCCCTGTCCATCTGAGAGTGTGTCTGTTCCCTGGACATCTGTGAGTGAATCTGTTCCCTGTCCATCTGAGAGTGTGTCTGTTCCCTGTCCACGTGTGAGGGAGTCTGTTCCCTGTCCATCTGTGAGTGAGTCTGTTCCCTGTCCATCTGAGAGTGCGTCTGTTCCCTGTCCATCTGAGGGTGTGTCTGTTCCCTGTCCTGGTGTGAGTGGCTCGGTTACCTGTCCAGCTGAGAGTGAGTCTGTTCCCAGTCCATCTGTGAGTGAGTCTGTTCCCAGTCCATCTGTGAGTGAGTCTGTTCCCAGTCCATCTGTGAGTGAGTCTGTTCCTTGTCCATCTGTGAGTGATTCTGTTCCATGTCCATCTGTGAAAGAGTCTGTTCCCTGTCTATCTGAGTGTGAATCTGTTCCCTGTCTATCTGAGTGTGAATCTCTTCCCAGTCCATCTGTGAGTGAGTCTGTTCCCAGTCCATCTGTGAGTGAGTCTGTTCCATGTCCATCTGTGAGTGAGCCTGTTCTCAGTCCATCTGAGAGTGAGTCTATTCCCTGTCCATCTGTGAATGAGTCTGTTCCCTGTCCATCTGAGACTGAGATTGTTCCCTGTTCATCTGTGAGTGAGCCTGTTCCCTGTTCATCTGTGAGTGAGTCTGTTCCCTGTCCATCTGAGAGTCAGATTGTTCCCTGTCCATCTGTGAGTGAATCTCTTCCCAGTCTATCTGTGAGTGAGTCTGTTCTGAGTCCATCTGTGAATGTGTCTGTGCCCTGTCCATCTGAGAGTGAGATTGCTCCATGTCCATCTGTGAATGAGTCTGTTCCCTGTCCATATGAGACTGAGATTGTTCCCTGTCCACCTGTGAGTGAGTCTGGTCCCTGTCAATCTGTGAGTGAGTCTGTTTGCTGTCCATCCAAGAGTGACTCGCTTCCCTGTCCAGCTGTGAGTGAGTCTGTTCCCTGTCCAGCTGTGAGTGAGTCTGTTCCCTGTCCATCTGAGAGTGAGATTGTTCCCTGTCCATCTGTGAGTGAGTCTGTTCCCTGTCCATCTGAGAGTGAGCCTGTTCCCTGTCCATCCAAGAGTGACTCGGTTCCCTATCCATCTGAGAGTGAGCCTGTTCCCTGTCCAGCTGTGAGTGAGTCTGTTCCCTGCCCATCTGAGAGTGAGATTGTTCCCTGTCCATCTGTGAGTGATTCTGTTCCCTGTCCATCTGTGAGTGAGTCAGTTCCCAGTCCAGCTGCGAATGAGTCTGTTCCCTGTCCATCTGTGAGTGAGTCTGTTCCCTGTTCATCTGTGTGTGAGTGTGTTCCTTGTCCATCTGTGAGTGAGTCTGGTCCCTGTCCATCTTACAGCGAATCAGTTATCTTTCATGCTGAGAGTCAGTCTGTACATTGTCCAGCTGAGAGTGAGTCTGTTCCCTATCCTGCTGTTTGTGAGACTGTTCCCTGTCAAACTGAGTGAGTTTGTTCCCTGTCCATCTGTGATTGAATCTGTTCCCAGTCCATCTGTGAGTGAGTCTGTTCCCTGTCCATCCAAGAATGACTCGGTTCCCAGTGCATCTGTGAGTGAGTCTGTTCCCTGTTCATCTGTGAGTGAGTCTCTTCCCTGTCCATCTGAGAGTCAGGTTGTTCCCTGTCCATCTGAGAGTGCGATTGTACACTGTCCATCTGTGTGTGAATCTGTTCCCTGTCCAGCTGAGAGTGAGATTGTTCCCAGTCCATCTGTGAGTAAGTCTGTTCGCAGTCCATCTGTGAGTGAGTCTGCTCCCAGTCCATCTGTGAGTGAGTCTGGTCCTTGTCCGTCTGTGAGTTAGTGTGTTCCCGGCCCATACTTTATGGCCGAATACTGGAGTATTACTGTGTGTATTATACTGTATCACTGAATACTGGAGTATTACTGTGTGTATAATACTGTATCGCTGAATACTGGAGTATTACTGTTTGTATAACACTTATCCATGAACACTGGAGTATTACTGTTGGTATTATGGAATATCCACTGCGACCTGGAGTACGCGAGCAAAGACCGGTTCAGCTGGACAACAGAGATTGGAAGTTGGAAGAGAATGGTTTGTACAGCCGTCTCAAGGATTGCAGACAAATCAAGAAAGATGTGAAACATTAGTTCACCGTACTCGGAGTCATCTATGTCACTGGTCCAGAGGTGAGTCGGTCTGTTTCAGAACCAGCTGTGTGTGGGCCTGTTCCCTGTCCATCTGTGAGTGAGTCTGTTCCCTGTCCATCTGAGAGTGAGTCTGTTCCCTGTCCATCTGAGAGTGAGTCTGTTCCCTGTCCATTTGAGAGTGAGTCTGTTCCCTGTCCATCTGTGAGTGAGTCTGTTCCCTGTCCATCTGAGAGTGAGTCTGTTCCCTGTCCATCTGAGAGTGAGTCTGTTCCTTGTCCATCTGTGAGTGAGTGTGTTCCCTGTCCATCTGAGAGTGAGTCTGTTCCCTGTCCATCTAAGAGTGAGTCTGTTCCCTGTCCATCTGTGTGAGTCTGTTCCCTGTCCATCTGTGAATGCGTCTATTCCCTGTCCATCTGAGAGTGAGTCTGTTCCCTGTCCATCTGAGAGTGAGTCTGTTCCCTGTCCATCTGTGAGTGAGTCTGTTCCCTGTCCATCTGAGAGTGAGTCTGTTCCCTGTCCATCTGAGAGTGAGTCTGTTCCCTGTCCATCTGTGAGTGAGTCTGTTCCCTGTCCACCTGAGAGTGAGTCTGTTCCCTGTCCATCTGAGAGTGAGTCTGTTCCTTGTCCATCTGAGAGTGAGTCTGTTCCTTGTCCATCTGTGAGTGAGTCTGTTCCCTGTGCATCTGAGAGTGAGTCTGTTCCCTGTCCATCTAAGAGTGAGTCTGTTCCCTGTCCATCTGTGTGAGTCTGTTCCCTGTCCATCTGTGAATGCGTCTATTCCCTGTCCATCTGAGAGTGTGTCTGTTCCCTGTCCATCTGAGAGTGTGTCTGTTCCTTGTTCATCTGAGAGTGAGTCTGTTCCCTGTCCTGCTGATTCTGAGTCTGTACCCTGTCCATCTGAGAGTGAGTCTGTTCCCTGTCCAGCCGTGAGTGAGTCTGTTCCTTGTCCAGCCCTGAGTGAGTCTGTTCCCTGTCCATTTGAGAGTTAGATTGTTCCCTGTCCATCTGTGAGTGAGTCGGTTCCCAGTTCTTCTGTGAGTGACCCTCTTCCCTGTCCAACTGTGAGTGACCCTGTTCCCTGTCCATCTGAGAGTGAGTCAGTTCCCTGTCCATCTGAGAGTGAGTCTGTTCCATGTCCATCTGAGAGTGAGTCTGTTCCCTGTCCATCTCAGAGTGAGTCTGTTCCCCGTCCATCTGTGAGTGAGTCTGTTCCCTGTCCATCTGTGAGTGAGTCTGTTCCCTGTCCATCTGAGAGTGAGTCCGTTCCCCGTCCATCTGTGAGTGAGTCTGTTCCCCATCCATCTGTGAGTGGGTCTGTTCCCTATCCATCTGTTAGTTTGTCTGTTCCCTGTTCATCTGTGAGTGAGTCTGTTCCCTGTCCATCTCTGAGTGAGTCTGTTCCCTGTTCATCTGTGAGTGAGTCTGTTCCCTGTCCATCTGTGAGTGAGTCTGTTCCCTGTCCATCTGTGAGTGAGTCTGTTCCCAGTCCATCTGTGAGTGAGTGTGTTCTCTGCCCACCTGAGAGTGAGTCTGTTCCCAGTCCATCTGTGAGCGAGTCTGTTCCCTGTCCAGCCGTGATAACACTGTATCGATAAATACTGGAGTATTACTATTGGTATTATGGAATATCCACTGCGACCTGGAGTTGGCGATGAAGACGCGTTCAGCTGGACAACAGAGATTGCAATTTGGAAGAGGATGGTTTGTACAGCCATCTCATGGACTGCAGACAAATCAAGAAAGATGTGGAACGTTAGTTCACCGTGCTCAGAGTCAGCTTTGTCACTGGGCCAGAGGTGAGTCGGTCAGTTTCAGAACCAACTGTGTGTGGGCCTGTTCCTGGTCCATCTGTGAGTGAGTCTGTTCCCTGTCCATCTGTGTGAGTCTGTCCCCTGTCCATCTGTGAGTGAGCCTGTTCGCTGTCCATCTGTGAGTGAGACTGTTCCCTGTCCATCTGTGAGTGAGTCTGTTCCCTGTCCAGCTGAGAGTGATTCTGTTCCCTGTCCAGCTGAGAGTGATTCTGTTCCCTGTCCATCTGTGAGTGAGCCTGTTCCCTGTCCATCTGTGAGTGAGTCTGTTCCCTGTCCATCTGTGAGTGAGTCTGTTCCGTGTCCATCTGTGAGTTAGTCTGTTCCCTGCCAATATTTTATGGCCGAATACTGGAGTATTACTGTGAGTATAATACTGTATCGCTGAATACAGGAGTATTACTGTTGGTATTATGGAATATCCACTGCGACCTGGAGTACGCGAGCAAAGACCCGTTCAGCTGGACAACAGAGATTGCAAGTTGGAAGAGGATGGTTTGGACAGCCGTCTCAAGGACTGCTGACAAATCAAGAAAGATGTGAAACGTTAGTTCACCGTACTCGGAGTCATCTATGTCACTGGTCCGGAGGTGAGTCGGTCAGTTTCAGAACCAGCTGTGTGTGGGCCTGTTCCCGGTCCATCTGTGAGTGAGTCTGTTCCCTGTCCATCTGTGAGTGAGTCTGTTCCCTGTCCATCTGTGAGTGAGTTTTCCTATCCATCTGAGAGTGAGTCTGTTACCTGTCCATCTGTGAGTGAGTCTGTTCCTTTTCCATCTGTGTGTGAGTCTGTTCCTTTTCCATCTGTGTGTGAGTCTGTTTCCTGTCCATCTGTGGTTGAATCTGTTCCCAGTCCATCTGTGAGTGAGTCTGTTCGCTGTCCATCTTTGTGTGCGTCAGTTTCCTGTCCATCTGTGAGTTAGTCCATTCCCTGTCCACACTGTATCACTGAATACTGGAGTATTACTGTGTATATAATACTGTATCGCGTAATACTGGATTATGAGTGCGTGTATAACACTGTATTGCTGAATACTGGAGTATTACTGTTGGTATTATGCAATATCCACTGCGACCTCGAGTAGGCGAGCAAAGACCCGTTCAGCTGGACAACAGAGATTGCAAGTTGTAAGAGGTTGGTTTGTCCAGCCGTCTCAAGGACTGCAGACAAATCAAGAACGATGCGAAACGTTAGTTCACCGTGCTCAGAGTCATCTATGTCACTGGTCCAGAGGTGAGTCGGTCAATTTCAGAACCAGCTGTGTGTGGGCCTGTTCCCGGTCCATCTGTGAGTGAGTCTGTTCCCTGTCCATCTGTGAGTGAGTCTGTTCCCTGTCCATCTGTGAGTGAGTCTGTTCCCTGTCCATCTGAGAGTGAGTCTGTTCCCTGTCCAGCTGAGAGTGAGTCAGTTCCCTGTCCTGGTGTGAGTGGGTTGGTTCCCTGTCCAGCTGAGAGTGATTCTGTTTCCTGTCCATCTGTGAGTGAGTCTGTTCCCAGTCCATCAGAGAGTGGGATTGTTCCCTGTCCATCTGTGAGTGAGTCTGTTCGCTGTCCATCTGAGAGTGAGTCTGTTCCCTGTCCATCTGTGAGTAAGTCTGTTTCGTGTCCATCTGTGAGTGAGTCTGTTCCCTGTCCATCTGTGAGTGAGTCTGTTCCCTGCCCATACTTTATGGCCGAATACTGGAGTATTACTGTGTGTATAATACTGTATCGCTGAATACTGGAGTATTACGGTTTGTATAACACTTATCCCTGAACACTGGAGTATTACTGTTGGTATTATGGAATATCCACTGCGACCTGGAGTAAGCGAGCAAAGACCCGTTCAGCTGTACAACAGAGATTGCAAGTTGGAAGAGGATGGTTTGTACAGCAGTCTCAAGGACTGCAGTCAAATCAAGAAAGATGTGAAACATTAGTTCACCGTGCTCAGTTATCTATGTCACTGATCCATCTGTGAGTCGGACAGTTTCAGAACCAGCTGTGTGTGGGCCTGTTCCAGGTCCATCTGTCAGTGAGTCTGTTCCCTGTCCATCTGTGAGTGAGTCTGTTTCCTGTACATCTGAGAGTTAGATTGTTCCCTGTCCATCTGAGTGGGTCTGTTCCCTGTACATCTGTGAGTGAATCTGTTCCCTGTCCATCTGAGAGTTAGATTGTTCCCTGTCCATCTGTGAGTGGGTCTGTTCCCTGTCCATTTGAGAGTGAGGCTGTTCCCTGTCCAGCTGAGAGTTAATTTGTACCCTGTCCAGCTGAGAGTGAATCTGTTCGCTGTCCAGCTGTGAGAGAGTCTGTCCCCTGTCCATCTGAGAGTGAGTCTGTTCCCTGTCCAGCTGAGAGTTAATCTGTACCCTGTCCAGCTGAGAGTGAACCTGTTCCCTGTCCATCTGTGAGTGAGTCTGTTTCCTATCCATCTGTGAGTTAGTCTGTTCCCTGTCCATCTGTGTGTGAGTCTGTTTCCTGTCCATCTGTGAGTTAGTCTGTTCCCTGTCCATATTGTATCGCTGAATACTGGAGTATTACAGTGTGTATAACACTGTATCGCGTAATACTGGAGTATTAGTGTGTGTGTGTAACACTTTATCGCTGAATACTGGAGTATTACTGTTCGTATTATGGAATATCCACTGCGACCTGGAGTAAGCGAGCAAAGACCCGTTCAGCTGGACAACAGAGATTGCAAGTTGCAAGAGGATGGTTTGTCCAGCCGTCTCAAGGACTGCAGACAAATCAAGAAAGATGTGAAACGTTAGTTCACCGTGCTCAGAGTCATCTATGTCACTGGTCCAGAGGTGAGTCGGTCAATTTCAGAACCAGCTGTGTGTGGGCCTGTTCCCGGTCCATCTGTGAGTGAGTCTGTTCCCTGTCCATCTGAGAGGGTCTGTTCCCCGTTCATCTGTGAGTGAGTCTGTTCCCTGTCCATCTGTGAGTGAGTCTGTTCCCTGTCCATTTGAGAGTGAGTCTGTTCCCTGTCCATCTGAGAGTGAGTCTGTTCCCTGTCCATCTGTGAGTGAGTCTGTTCCCTGTCCATTTGAGAGTGAGTCTGTTCACCGTCCATCTGAGAGTGAGTCTGTTCCCCGTCCATCTGTGAGTGAGTCTGTTCCCTGTCCATTTGAGAGTGAGTCTGTTCCCTGTCCATCTGAGAGTGAGTCTGTTCCCTGTCCATCTGTGAGTGAGTCTGTTCCCCGTCCATCTGTGAGTGAGTCTGTTCCCAGTCCATCTGTGTGTGAGTCTGTTTCCTGTCCATCTGTGAGTTAGTCTGTTCCCTGTCCATATTGTATCGCTGAATACTGGAGTATTACAGTGTGTATAACACTGTATCGCGTAATACTGGAGTATTAGTGTGTGTGTGTAACACTTTATCGCTGAATACTGGAGTATTACTGTTCGTATTATGGAATATCCACTGCGACCTGGAGTAAGCGAGCAAAGACCCGTTCAGCTGGACAACAGAGATTGCAAGTTGCAAGAGGATGGTTTGTCCAGCCGTCTCAAGGACTGCAGACAAATCAAGAAAGATGTGAAACGTTAGTTCACCGTGCTCAGAGTCATCTATGTCACTGGTCCAGAGGTGAGTCGGTCAATTTCAGAACCAGCTGTGTGTGGGCCTGTTCCCGGTCCATCTGTGAGTGAGTCTGTTCCCTGTCCATCTGAGAGGGTCTGTTCCCCGTTCATCTGTGAGTGAGTCTGTTCCCTGTCCATCTGTGAGTGAGTCTGTTCCCTGTCCATTTGAGAGTGAGTCTGTTCCCTGTCCATCTGAGAGTGAGTCTGTTCCCTGTCCATCTGTGAGTGAGTCTGTTCCCTGTCCATTTGAGAGTGAGTCTGTTCACCGTCCATCTGAGAGTGAGTCTGTTCCCCATCCATCTGTGAGTGAGTCTGTTCCCTGTCCATTTGAGAGTGAGTCTGTTCCCTGTCCATCTGAGAGTGAGTCTGTTCCCTGTCCATCTGTGAGTGAGTCTGTTCCCCGTCCATCTGTGAGTGAGTCTGTTCCCAGTCCATCTGTGAGTGAGTCTGTTCCCTGTCCATCTGAGAGTGAGATTGTTCCATGTCCATCTGTGAGTGAGTCTGTTCTCAGTCCATCTGAGAGTGAGTCTATTCCCTGTCCATCTGTGAGTGAGTCTGTTCCCTGTTCATCTGAGAGTGAATCTGTTCCGAGTCCATCTGTGAGTGTGTCTGTTCCCTGTCCATCTGTGAGTGAGTCTGTTCCTTGTCCATCTGTGAGTGAGTCTGTTCCCTGTCCATCTGTGAGTGAGTCTGTTCCCTGTCCATCTGTGAGTGAGTCTGTTCCCTGTCCATCTGTGAGTCAGTCTGTTCCCTGTCCATCTGTGAGTGAGTCTGTTCCCTGTCCATCCGTGAGTGAATCTGCTCCCTGTCCATCTGTGAGTGAGTCTGTTCCCTGTCCATCTGTGACTGAGTCTGTTCCCAGTCCATCTATGGGAGGGTCTATTCCCTGTCCATCTGTGAGTGAGTCTACTCCTTTTCCAGCTGAGAGTGAGCCTGTTCCCTGTTCATCTGAGCGTGAGTCTGTTCCCTGTCCAGCTGAGCGTGTGTCTGTTCCCTGTCCATCTGTGAGTGAGTCTGTTCCCCGTCCAGCTGACAGTGAGATTGTTCCCTGTCCATCTGTGAGTGAGTCAGTTCCCTGTCCATATGTGAGTGAGTCTCTTCCCTGTCCATCTGAGAGTGAGATTGTTCCCTGTTCATTTGAGTGTGAATCTGTTCCCTGGCCATTTGAGAGTGAGATTGTTCCCTGTCCATCTGTGGTTGAATCTGTTCCCAGTCCATCTGTGAGTGAGTCTGTTTCCTGTCCAGCTGTGAGTGAGTCTGTTCACTGTCCATCTGTGAGTGAGTCTGTTCCCTGTCCAGCTGAGAGTGAGTCTGTTCCCAGTCCATCTGTGAGCGAGTCTGTTCCCTGTCCAGCCGTGATAACACTGTATCGATTAATACTGGAGTATTACTATTGGTATTATGGAATATCCACTGCGACCTGGAGTAGGCGATGAAGACCCGCTCAGCTGGACAACAGAGAATGCAAGTTGGAAGAGGATGGTTTGCACAGCCATCTCATGGACTGCAGACAAATCACAAACGATGTGGAGCATTAGTTCACCGTGCTCAGAGTCAGCTATGTCACTGGGCCAGAGGTGAGTCGGTCAGTTTCATAACCAACTGTGTGTGGGCCTGTTCCTGGTCCATCTGTGAGTGAGTCTGTCCCCTGTCCATCTGTGAGTGAGTCTGTTCCCTGTCCATCTGAGAGTGAGTCTGTTCCCAGTCCATCTGTGAGTGAGTCTGTTCCCTGTCCATCTGTGAGTTAGTCTGTTCCCAGTCCATCTATGAGTGAGTCTGTTCCCTGTCCATCTGTGAGTGAGTCTGTTCCCAGTCCATCTATGAGTGAGTCTGTTCCCTGTCCATCTGTGAGTGAGTCTGTTCCCTGTCCATCTGTGAGTGAGTCTGTTCCCTGTCCATCTGTGAGTGAGTGTGTTCTCTGCCCACCTGAGAGTGAGTCTGTTCCCTGTCCAGCTGAGAGTGAGTCTGTTCCCAGTCCATCTGTGAGCGAGTCTGTTCCCTGTCCAGCCGTGATAACACTGTATCGATTAATACTGGAGTATTACTGTTGGTATTATGGAATATCCACTGCGACCTGGAGTAGGCGATGAAGACCCGTTCAGCTGGACAACAGAGATTGCAAGTTGGAAGAGGATGGTTTGTACAGCCATCTCATGGACTGCAGACAAATCAAGAAAGATGTGGAACGTTAGTTCACCGTGCTCAGAGTCAGCTATGTCACTGGGCCAGAGGTGAGTCGGTCAGTTTCAGAACCAACTGTGTGTGGGCCTGTTCCTGGTCCATCTGTGAGTGAGTCTGTTCCCTGTCCGTCTGAGAGTGAGTTGGTTCCCTGTCCATCTGTGAGAGAGTCTGTTCCCTGTCATTCTGAGAGTGAGTCTGTTCCCTGTCCATCTGATGGTGAGTGTGTCCCCTGTCCAGCTGAGGGTGAGTGGGTTCCCTGTCCATCTGAGAGTGAGATTGTTCCCTATCCATTTTAGAGTGAGTCTGTTCCCTGTCCATCTGAGAGGGAGATTGTTCACTGTCCATCTATGTGTGAATCTGTTCCCCGTCCATCTGTGAGTGAGTTTGTTCCATTTCCAGCTGAGAGTGAGTCTGTTCCCTGTCCAACTGTGAGTGAGTCTGTTCCCTGTCTATCTGAGAGTGAGTCTGTTCCCTGTCCATCCGAGAGTGAGTCTATTCCCCGTTCATCTATGAGCGAGTTTGTTCCCTGTCCAGCTGAGAGTGAGTCAGTTCCCAACCTGGTGTGAGTGGGTTGGTTCCCTGTCCAGCTGAGAGTGATTCTGTTCCCTGTCCAGCTGAGAGTGAGTCAGTTCCCTGTCCTGGTGTGAGTGGGTTGGTTCCCCATCCATCTGAGAGTGAGTCTGTTCGATGTCCATCTGAGAGTGAGTCTGTTCCCTGTCCACATGTGAGTGAGTGTGTACCCTGTCCACCTGTGTGTGAGTTTGTTCCCTGTCCATCTGTGAGTGAGTTTGTTCCCTGTCCATCTGTGAGTGAGTCTGTTCCCTGCCCATCTGAGAGTGAGTCTGTTCCCTGTCCATCTGTGAGCGATTCTGTTCCCTGTCCATCTGTGAGTGAGTCTGTTCCCTGCCCATCTGAGAGTGAGTCTGTTCCCTGTCCATCTGTGAGGGAGTCTGTTCCCTGTCCATCTGTGAGTGAGCCTGTTCCCTGTCCATCTGTGAGTTAGTCTGTTCCCTGTCCATACTGTATCACTGAATACTGGAGTATTACTGTTTGTATAATAATTTATAGCTGAATACTGGAGCATTACTGTGTATAACACTGTATCGCTGAATACTGGAGTATTACTGTTGGTATTATGGAATATCCACTGCGACCTGGAGTACGCGAGCAAAGACCCATTCAGCTGGACAACAGAGATTGCAAGTTGGAAGAGGATGGTTTGGACAGCCGTCTCAAGGACTGCTGACAAATCAAGAAAGATGTGAAACGTTAGTTCACCGTACTCGGAGTCATCTATGTCACTGGTCCGGAGGTGAGTCGGTCAGTTTCAGAACCAGCTGTGTGTGGGCCTGTTCCCGGTCCATCTGTGAGTGAGTCTGTTCCCTGTCCATCTGTGAGTGAGTCTGTTCCCTGTCCATCTGTGAGTGAGTTTTCCTATCCATCTGAGAGTGAGTCTGTTCCCTGTCCATCTGTGAGTGAGTCTGTTCCTTTTCCATCTGTGTGTGAGTCTGTTCCTTTTCCATCTGTGTGTGAGTCTGTTTCCTGTCCATCTGTGGTTGAATCTGTTCCCAGTCCATCTGTGAGTGAGTCTGTTCGCTGTCCATCTTTGTGTGCGTCAGTTTCCTGTCCATCTGTGAGTTAGTCCGTTCCCTGTCCACACTGTATCGCTGAATACTGGAGTATTACTGTGTATATAATACTGTATCGCGTAATACTGGATTATGAGTGCGTGTATAACACTGTATTGCTGAATACTGGAGTATTACTGTTGGTATTATGCAATATCCACTGCGACCTCGAGTAGGCGAGCAAAGACCCGTTCAGCTGGACAACAGAGATTGCAAGTTGTAAGAGGTTGGTTTGTCCAGCCGTCTCAAGGACTGCAGACAAATCAAGAACGATGCGAAACGTTAGTTCACCGTGCTCAGAGTCATCTATGTCACTGGTCCAGAGGTGAGTCGGTCAATTTCAGAACCAGCTGTGTGTGGGCCTGTTCCCGGTCCATCTGTGAGTGAGTCTGTTCCCTGTCCATCTGTGAGTGAGTCTGTTCCCTGTCCATCTGTGAGTGAGTCTGTTCCCTGTCCATCTGAGAGTGAGTCTGTTCCCTGTCCAGCTGAGAGTGAGTCAGTTCCCTGTCCTGGTGTGAGTGGGTTGGTTCCCTGTCCAGCTGAGAGTGATTCTGTTTCCTGTCCATCTGTGAGTGAGTCTGTTCCCAGTCCATCAGAGAGTGGGATTGTTCCCTGTCCATCTGTGAGTGAGTCTGTTCGCTGTCCATCTGAGAGTGAGTCTGTTCCCTGTCCATCTGTGAGTAAGTCTGTTTCGTGTCCATCTGTGAGTGAGTCTGTTCCCTGTCCATCTGTGAGTGAGTCTGTTCCCTGCCCATACTTTATGGCCGAATACTGGAGTATTACTGTGTGTATAATACTGTATCGCTGAATACTGGAGTATTACGGTTTGTATAACACTTATCCCTGAACACTGGAGTATTACTGTTGGTATTATGGAATATCCACTGCGACCTGGAGTAAGCGAGCAAAGACCCGTTCAGCTGTACAACAGAGATTGCAAGTTGGAAGAGGATGGTTTGTACAGCAGTCTCAAGGACTGCAGACAAATCAAGAAAGATGTGAAACATTAGTTCACCGTGCTCAGTTATCTATGTCACTGATCCATCTGTGAGTCGGTCAGTTTCAGAACCAGCTGTGTGTGGGCCTGTTCCAGGTCCATCTGTCAGTGAGTCTGTTCCCTGTCCATCTGTGAGTGAATCTGTTCCCCATCCATCTGTGAGTGAGTCTGTTTCCTGTACATCTGAGAGTTAGATTGTTCCCTGTACATCTGTGAGTGGGTCTGTTCCCTGTCCATTTGAGAGTGAGTCTGTTCCCTGTCCAGCTGAGAGTTAATCTGTACCCTGTCCAGCTGAGAGTGAATCTGTTCGCTGTCCAGCTGTGAGAGAGTCTGTCCCCTGTCCATCTGAGAGTGAGTCTGTTCCCTGTCCAGCTGAGAGTTAATCTGTACCCTGTCCAGCTGAGAGTGAACCTGTTCCCTGTCCATCTGTGAGTGAGTCTGTTTCCTATCCATCTGTGAGTTAGTCTGTTCCCTGTCCATCTGTGTGTGAGTCTGTTTCCTGTCCATCTGTGAGTTAGTCTGTTCCCTGTCCATATTGTATCGCTGAATACTGGAGTATTACAGTGTGTATAACACTGTATCGCGTAATACTGGAGTATTAGTGTGTGTGTGTAACACTTTATCGCTGAATACTGGAGTATTACTGTTCGTATTATGGAATATCCACTGCGACCTGGAGTAAGCGAGCAAAGACCCGTTCAGCTGGACAACAGAGATTGCAAGTTGCAAGAGGATGGTTTGTCCAGCCGTCTCAAGGACTGCAGACAAATCAAGAAAGATGTGAAACGTTAGTTCACCGTGCTCAGAGTCATCTAGGTCACTGGTCCAGAGGTGAGTCGGTCAATTTCAGAACCAGCTGTGTGTGGGCCTGTTCCCGGTCCATCTGTGAGTGAGTCTGTTCCCTGTCCATCTGAGAGGGTCTGTTCCCCGTTCATCTGTGAGTGAGTCTGTTCCCTGTCCATCTGTGAGTGAGTCTGTTCCCTGTCCATTTGAGAGTGAGTCTGTTCCCTGTCCATCTGAGAGTGAGTCTGTTCCCTGTCCATCTGTGAGTGAGTCTGTTCCCTGTCCATTTGAGAGTGAGTCTGTTCACCGTCCATCTGAGAGTGAGTCTGTTCCCCGTCCATCTGTGAGTGAGTCTGTTCCCTGTCCATTTGAGAGTGAGTCTGTTCCCTGTCCATCTGAGAGTGAGTCTGTTCCCTGTCCATCTGTGAGTGAGTCTGTTCCCCGTCCATCTGTGAGTGAGTCTGTTCCCAGTCCATCTGTGAGTGAGTCTGTTCCCTGTCCATCTGAGAGTGAGATTGTTCCATGTCCATCTGTGAGTGAGTCTGTTCTCAGTCCATCTGAGAGTGAGTCTATTCCCTGTCCATCTGTGAGTGAGTCTGTTCCCTGTTCATCTGAGAGTGAATCTGTTCCGAGTCCATCTGTGAGTGTGTCTGTTCCCTGTCCATCTGTGAGTGAGTCTGTTCCCTGTCCATCTGTGAGTGAGTCTGTTCCCTGTCCATCTGTGAGTGAGTCTGTTCCCTGTCCATCTGTGAGTGAGTCTGTTCCCTGTCCATCTGTGAGTCAGTCTGTTCCCTGTCCATCTGTGAGTGAGTCTGTTCCCTGTCCATCCGTGAGTGAATCTGCTCCCTGTCCATCTGTGAGTGAGTCTGTTCCCTGTCCATCTGTGACTGAGTCTGTTCCCAGTCCATCTATGGGAGGATCTATTCCCTGTCCATCTGTGAGTGAGTCTACTCCTTTTCCAGCTGAGAGTGAGCCTGTTCCCTGTTCATCTGAGCGTGAGTCTGTTCCCTGTCCAGCTGAGCGTGTGTCTGTTCCCTGTCCATCTGTGAGTGAGACTGTTCCATGCTCATCTGTTAGTGAGTCTGTTCCCTGCCCATCTGTGAGTGAGTCTGTTCCCTGTCCATCTGAGAGTGAGTCTGTTCCCCGTCCAGCTGACAGTGAGATTGTTCCCTGTCCATCTGTGAGTGAGTCAGTTCCCTGTCCATATGTGAGTGAGTCTCTTCCCTGTCCATCTGAGAGTGAGATTGTTCCCTGTTCATTTGAGTGTGAATCTGTTCCCTGGCCATTTGAGAGTGAGATTGTTCCCTGTCCATCTGTGGTTGAAGCTGTTCCCAGTCCATCTGTGAGTGTGTCTGTTCACTGTCCATCTGTGAGTGAGTCTGTTCCCTGTCCAGCTGTGATAACACTGTATCGATTAATACTGGAGTATTACTGTTGGTATTATGGAATATCCACTGCGACCTGGAGTAGGCGATGAAGACCCGCTCAGCTGGACAACAGAGAATGCAAGTTGGAAGAGGATGGTTTGCACAGCCATCTCATGGACTGCAGACAAATCAAAAACGATGTGGAGCATTAGTTCACCGTGCTCAGAGCCAGCTATGTCACTGGGCCAGAGGTGAGTCGGTCAGTTTCATAACCAACTGTGTGTGGGCCTGTTCCCTGTCCATCTGTGAGTGAGTCTGTCCCCTGTCCATCTGTGAATGCGTCTATTCCCTGTCAATCTGAGAGTGAGTCTGTTCCCTGTCCATCTGTGTGAGTCTGTTCCCTGTCCATCTGTGAGTGAGTCTGTTCCCTGTCCATCTGTGAATGCGTCTATTCCCTGTCAATCTGAGAGTGAGTCTGATCCCTGTCCAGCCGTGAGTGAGTCTGTTCCTTGTCCAGCCGTGAGCGAGTCTGTTCCCTGTCCAGCTGAGAGTGAGTTTGTTCCCAGTCCATCTGTGAGTGAGTGTGTTCGCTGTCCATTTGAGAGTTAGATTGTTCCCTGTCCATCTGTGTTTGTGTCTGTTCCCTGTCCATATGAGCGTGAGTCTGATCCCTGTCCATCTGAGCGTGAGTCTGTTTCCTGTCCAGCTGAGAGTTAATCTGTACCCTGTCCTGCTGAGAGTGAATCTGTTACTCGTCCAACTGCCAGTGAGTCTATTCCCTGTCCATCTGAGAGTGAGTCTGTTCCCTGTCCATCTGTGAGTGAGTCTGTTCCCCGTCCATCTGTGAGTGAGTTTGTTCCCCGTCCATCTGTGAGTGAGTCTGTTCCCTGCCCTGCTGAGAGTGAGTCTGTTCCCTGTCCATCTGTTAGTGAGTCTGTTCCCTGTCCATCTGTGAGTGAGTCGGTTCCCTGTCCATCTGTGAGTGAATCTGTTCTCTGCACACCTGGGAGTGAGTCTGTTCCCTGTCCATCTGTGAGTGAGTCTGTTCCCAGTCCATCTATGAGTGAGTCTGTTCCCTGTCCATCTGTGAGTGAGTCTGTTCCCTGTCCATCTGTGAGTGAGTCTGTTCCCTGTCCATCTGTGAGTGAGTGTGTTCTCTGCCCACCTGAGAGTGAGTCTGTTCCCTGTCCAGCTGAGAGTGAGTCTGTTCCCAGTCCATCTGTGAGCGAGTCTGTTCCCTGTCCAGCCGTGATAACACTGTATCGATTAATACTGGAGTATTACTGTTGGTATTATGGAATATCCACTGCGACCTGGAGTAGGCGATGAAGACCCGTTCAGCTGGACAACAGAGATTGCAAGTTGGAAGAGGATGGTTTGTACAGCCATCTCATGGACTGCAGACAAATCAAGAAAGATGTGGAACGTTAGTTCACCGTGCTCAGAGTCAGCTATGTCACTGGGCCAGAGGTGAGTCGGTCAGTTTCAGAACCAACTGTGTGTGGGCCTGTTCCTGGTCCATCTGTGAGTGAGTCTGTTCCCTGTCCGTCTGAGAGTGAGTTGGTTCCCTGTCCATCTGTGAGAGAGTCTGTTCCCTGTCATTCTGAGAGTGAGTCTGTTCCCTGTCCATCTGATGGTGAGTGTGTCCCCTGTCCAGCTGAGGGTGAGTGGGTTCCCTGTCCATCTGAGAGTGAGATTGTTCCCTATCCATTTTAGAGTGAGTCTGTTCCCTGTCCATCTGAGAGGGAGATTGTTCACTGTCCATCTATGTGTGAATCTGTTCCCCGTCCATTTGTGAGTGAGTTTGTTCCATTTCCAGCTGAGAGTGAGTCTGTTCCCTGTCCAACTGTGAGTGAGTCTGTTCCCTGTCTATCTGAGAGTGAGTCTGTTCCCTGTCCATCCGAGAGTGAGTCTATTCCCCGTTCATCTATGAGCGAGTTTGTTCCCTGTCCAGCTGAGAGTGAGTCAGTTCCCTGTCCTGGTGTGAGTGGGTTGGTTCCCTGTCCAGCTGAGAGTGATTCTGTTCCCTGTCCAGCTGAGAGTGAGTCAGTTCCCTGTCCTGGTGTGAGTGGGTTGGTTCCCCATCCATCTGAGAGTGAGTCTGTTCGATGTCCATCTGAGAGTGAGTCTGTTCCCTGTCCACATGTGAGTGAGTGTGTACCCTGTCCACCTGTGTGTGAGTTTGTTCCCTGTCCATCTGTGAGTGAGTTTGTTCCCTGTCCATCTGTGAGTGAGTCTGTTCCCTGCCCATCTGAGAGTGAGTCTGTTCCCTGTCCATCTGTGAGCGATTCTGTTCCCTGTCCATCTGTGAGTGAGTCTGTTCCCTGCCCATCTGAGAGTGAGTCTGTTCCCTGTCCATCTGTGAGGGAGTCTGTTCCCTGTCCATCTGTGAGTGAGCCTGTTCCCTGTCCATCTGTGAGTTAGTCTGTTCCCTGTCCATACTGTATCACTGAATACTGGAGTATTACTGTTTGTATAATAATTTATAGCTGAATACTGGAGCATTACTGTGTATAACACTGTATCGCTGAATACTGGAGTATTACTGTTGGTATTATGGAATATCCACTGCGACCTGGAGTACGCGAGCAAAGACCCATTCAGCTGGACAACAGAGATTGCAAGTTGGAAGAGGATGGTTTGTCCAGCCGTCTCAAGGACTGCTGACAAATCAAGAAAGATGTGAAACGTTAGTTCACCGTACTCGGAGTCATCTATGTCACTGGTCCGGAGGTGAGTCGGTCAGTTTCAGAACCAGCTGTGTGTGGGCCTGTTCCCGGTCCATCTGTGAGTGAGTCTGTTCCCTGTCCATCTGTGAGTGAGTCTGTTCCCTGTCCATCTGTGAGTGAGTTTTCCTATCCATCTGAGAGTGAGTCTGTTCCCTGTCCATCTGTGAGTGAGTCTGTTCCTTTTCCATCTGTGTGTGAGTCTGTTCCTTTTCCATCTGTGTGTGAGTCTGTTTCCTGTCCATCTGTGGTTGAATCTGTTCCCAGTCCATCTGTGAGTGAGTCTGTTCGCTGTCCATCTTTGTGTGCGTCAGTTTCCTGTCCATCTGTGAGTTAGTCCGTTCCCTGTCCACACTGTATCGCTGAATACTGGAGTATTACTGTGTATATAATACTGTATCGCGTAATACTGGATTATGAGTGCGTGTATAACACTGTATTGCTGAATACTGGAGTATTACTGTTGGTATTATGCAATATCCACTGCGACCTCGAGTAGGCGAGCAAAGACCCGTTCAGCTGGACAACAGAGATTGCAAGTTGTAAGAGGTTGGTTTGTCCAGCCGTCTCAAGGACTGCAGACAAATCAAGAACGATGCGAAACGTTAGTTCACCGTGCTCAGAGTCATCTATGTCACTGGTCCAGAGGTGAGTCGGTCAATTTCAGAACCAGCTGTGTGTGGGCCTGTTCCCGGTCCATCTGTGAGTGAGTCTGTTCCCTGTCCATCTGTGAGTGAGTCTGTTCCCTGTCCATCTGTGAGTGAGTCTGTTCCCTGTCCATCTGAGAGTGAGTCTGTTCCCTGTCCAGCTGAGAGTGAGTCAGTTCCCTGTCCTGGTGTGAGTGGGTTGGTTCCCTGTCCAGCTGAGAGTGATTCTGTTTCCTGTCCATCTGTGAGTGAGTCTGTTCCCAGTCCATCAGAGAGTGGGATTGTTCCCTGTCCATCTGTGAGTGAGTCTGTTCGCTGTCCATCTGAGAGTGAGTCTGTTCCCTGTCCATCTGTGAGTAAGTCTGTTTCGTGTCCATCTGTGAGTGAGTCTGTTCCCTGTCCATCTGTGAGTGAGTCTGTTCCCTGCCCATACTTTATGGCCGAATACTGGAGTATTACTGTGTGTATAATACTGTATCGCTGAATACTGGAGTATTACGGTTTGTATAACACTTATCCCTGAACACTGGAGTATTACTGTTGGTATTATGGAATATCCACTGCGACCTGGAGTAAGCGAGCAAAGACCCGTTCAGCTGTACAACAGAGATTGCAAGTTGGAAGAGGATGGTTTGTACAGCAGTCTCAAGGACTGCAGACAAATCAAGAAAGATGTGAAACATTAGTTCACCGTGCTCAGTTATCTATGTCACTGATCCATCTGTGAGTCGGTCAGTTTCAGAACCAGCTGTGTGTGGGCCTGTTCCAGGTCCATCTGTCAGTGAGTCTGTTCCCTGTCCATCTGTGAGTGAATCTGTTCCCCATCCATCTGTGAGTGAGTCTGTTTCCTGTACATCTGAGAGTTAGATTGTTCCCTGTCCATCTGAGTGGGTCTGTTCCCTGTACATCTGTGAGTGAGTCTGTTCCCTGTCCATCTGAGAGTTAGATTGTTCCCTGTCCATCTGTGAGTGGGTCTGTTCCCTGTCCATTTGAGAGTGAGTCTGTTCCCTGTCCAGCTGAGAGTTAATCTGTACCCTGTCCAGCTGAGAGTGAATCTGTTCGCTGTCCAGCTGTGAGAGAGTCTGTCCCCTGTCCATCTGAGAGTGAGTCTGTTCCCTGTCCAGCTGAGAGTTAATCTGTACCCTGTCCAGCTGAGAGTGAACCTGTTCCCTGTCCATCTGTGAGTGAGTCTGTTTCCTGTCCATCTGTGTGTGAGTCTGTTTCCTGTCCATCTGTGAGTTAGTCTGTTCCCTGTCCATATTGTATCGCTGAATACTGGAGTATTACAGTGTGTATAACACTGTATCGCGTAATACTGGAGTATTAGTGTGTGTGTGTAACACTTTATCGCTGAATACTGGAGTATTACTGTTCGTATTATGGAATATCCACTGCGACCTGGAGTAAGCGAGCAAAGACCCGTTCAGCTGGACAACAGAGATTGCAAGTTGCAAGAGGATGGTTTGTCCAGCCGTCTCAAGGACTGCAGACAAATCAAGAAAGATGTGAAACGTTAGTTCACCGTGCTCAGAGTCATCTATGTCACTGGTCCAGAGGTGAGTCGGTCAATTTCAGAACCAGCTGTGTGTGGGCCTGTTCCTGGTCCATCTGTGAGTGAGTCTGTTCCCTGTCCATCTGAGAGGGTCTGTTCCCCGTTCATCTGTGAGTGAGTCTGTTCCCTGTCCATCTGTGAGTGAGTCTGTTCCCTGTCCATTTGAGAGTGAGTCTGTTCCCTGTCCATCTGAGAGTGAGTCTGTTCCCTGTCCATCTGTGAGTGAGTCTGTTCCCTGTCCATTTGAGAGTGAGTCTGTTCACCGTCCATCTGAGAGTGAGTCTGTTCCCCGTCCATCTGTGAGTGAGTCTGTTCCCTGTCCATTTGAGAGTGAGTCTGTTCCCTGTCCATCTGAGAGTGAGTCTGTTCCCTGTCCATCTGTGAGTGAGTCTGTTCCCCGTCCATCTGTGAGTGAGTCTGTTCCCAGTCCATCTGTGAGTGAGTCTGTTCCCTGTCCATCTGAGAGTGAGATTGTTCCATGTCCATCTGTGAGTGAGTCTGTTCTCAGTCCATCTGAGAGTGAGTCTATTCCCTGTCCATCTGTGAGTGAGTCTGTTCCCTGTCCATCTGTGAGTGAGTCTGTTCCCTGTCCATCTGTGAGTGAGTCTGTTCCCTGTCCATCTGTGAGTGAGTCTGTTCCCTGTCCATCTGTGAGTGAGTCTGTTCCCTGTCCATCTGTGAGTGAGTCTGTTCCCTGTCCAGCTGAGAGTGAGTCTGTTCCCTGTCCATCTGTGAGTGAGTCTGTTCCCTGTCCATCTGTGAGTGAGTGTGTTCTCTGCCCACCTGAGAGTGAGTCTGTTCCCTGTCCAGCTGAGAGTGAGTCTGTTCCCTGTCCATCTGTGAGTGAGTCTGTTCCCTGTCCATCTGTGAGTGAGTGTGTTCTCTGCCCACCTGAGAGTGAGTCTGTTCCCTGTCCAGCTGTGAGCGAGTCTGTTCCCTGTCCAGCTGTGATAACACTGTATCGATTAATACTGGAGTATTACTGTTGGTATTATGGAATATCCACTGCGACCTGGAGTAGGCGATGAAGACCCGTTCAGCTGGACAACAGAGATTGCAATTTGGAAGAGGATGGTTTGCACAGCCATCTCATGGACTGCAGACAAATCAAAAACGATGTGGAGCATTAGTTCACCGTGCTCAGAGCCAGCTATGTCACTGGGCCAGAGGTGAGTCGGTCAGTTTCATAACCAACTGTGTGTGGGCCTGTTCCTGGTCCATCTGTGAGTGAGTCTGTCCCCTGTCCATCTGTGAGTGAGCCTCTTCCCTGTCCAGCTGAGAGTGAGTCTGTTCCCTGTCCATCTGAGAGTGAGTCTGTTCCCAGTCCATCTGTGAGTGAGTCTGTTCCCTGTCCATCTGTGAGTTAGTCTGTTCCCTGCCCATACTTTATGGCCGAATACTGGAGTGTTACTGTGTGTATTATACTGTATCACTGAATACTGGAGTATTACTGTGTGTATAATACTGTATCACTGAACACTGGAGTATAACTGTTTATTATCCATGAACACTGGAGTATTACTGTTGGTATTATGGAATATCCACTGCGACCTGGATTACGCGAGCAAAGACCCGTTCAGCTGGACAACAGAGTTTGCAAGTTGGAAGAGGATGGTTTGTACAGCCGTCTCAAGGACTGCAGACAAATCAAGAAAGATGTGAAACATTAGTTCACCGTGCTCAGAGTTATCTATGTCACTGGTCCAGAGGTGAGTCGGTCAGTTTCAGAACCAGCTGTGTGTGGGCCTGTTCCCGGTCCATCTGTGAGTGAGTCTGTTCCCTGTCCAGCTGTGAGTGAGTCTGTTCCCAGTCCATCTGTGAGTGAGTGTGTTCCCTGTCCATCTGAGTGTGTGTCTGTTCCGTGTCCATCTGTGAGTGAGTCTGTTCCCTGCCCATCTGAGAGTGAGTCTGTTCCCTGTCCATCTGAGAGTGAGTCTGTTCCCTGTCCATCTGTGTGAGTCTGTTCCCTGTCCATCCGTGAGTGAGTCTGTTCCCTGTCCAGCTGAGAGTGAGTTTGTTCCCAGTCCATCTGTGAGTGAGTGTGTTCGCTGTCCATTTGAGAGTTAGATTGTTCCCTGTCCATCTGTGTTTGTGTCTGTTCCCTGTCCATATGAGCGTGAGTCTGATCCCTGTCCATCTGAGCGTGAGTCTGTTTCCTGTCCAGCTGAGAGTTAATCTGTACCCTGTCCTGCTGAGAGTGAATCTGTTCCTCGTCCAACTGCCAGTGAGTCTATTCCCTGTCCATCTGAGAGTGAGTCTGTTCCCTGTCCATCTGTGAGTGAGTCTGTTCCCCGTCCATCTGTGAGTGAGTTTGTTCCCCGTCCATCTGTGAGTGAGTCTGTTCCCTGCCCTGCTGAGAGTGAGTCTGTTCCCTGTCCATCTGTTAGTGAGTCTGTTCCCTGTCCATCTGTGAGTGAGTCGGTTCCCTGTCCATCTGTGAGTGAATCTGTTCTCTGCACACCTGGGAGTGAGTCTGTTCCCTGTCCATCTGTGAGTGAGTCTGTTCCCAGTCCATCTATGAGTGAGTCTGTTCCCTGTCCATCTGTGAGTGAGTCTGTTCCCTGTCCATCTGTGAGTGAGTCTGTTCCCTGTCCATCTGTGAGTGAGTGTGTTCTCTGCCCACCTGAGAGTGAGTCTGTTCCCAGTCCATCTGTGAGCGAGTCTGTTCCCTGTCCAGCCGTGATAACACTGTATCGATTAATACTGGAGTATTACTGTTGGTATTATGGAATATCCACTGCGACCTGGAGTAGGCGATGAAGACCCGTTCAGCTGGACAACAGAGATTGCAAGTTGGAAGAGGATGGTTTGTACAGCCATCTCATGGACTGCAGACAAATCAAGAAAGATGTGGAACGTTAGTTCACCGTGCTCAGAGTCAGCTATGTCACTGGGCCAGAGGTGAGTCGGTCAGTTTCAGAACCAACTGTGTGTGGGCCTGTTCCTGGTCCATCTGTGAGTGAGTCTGTTCCCTGTCCGTCTGAGAGTGAGTTGGTTCCCTGTCCATCTGTGAGAGAGTCTGTTCCCTGTCATTCTGAGAGTGAGTCTGTTCCCTGTCCATCTGATGGTGAGTGTGTCCCCTGTCCAGCTGAGGGTGAGTGGGTTCCCTGTCCATCTGAGAGTGAGATTGTTCCCTATCCATTTTAGAGTGAGTCTGTTCCCTGTCCATCTGAGAGGGAGATTGTTCACTGTCCATCTATGTGTGAATCTGTTCCCCGTCCATCTGTGAGTGAGTTTGTTCCATTTCCAGCTGAGAGTGAGTCTGTTCCCTGTCCAACTGTGAGTGAGTCTGTTCCCTGTCTATCTGAGAGTGAGTCTGTTCCCTGTCCATCCGAGAGTGAGTCTATTCCCCGTTCATCTATGAGCGAGTTTGTTCCCTGTCCAGCTGAGAGTGAGTCAGTTCCCTGTCCTGGTGTGAGTGGGTTGGTTCCCTGTCCAGCTGAGAGTGATTCTGTTCCCTGTCCAGCTGAGAGTGAGTCAGTTCCCTGTCCTGGTGTGAGTGGGTTGGTTCCCCATCCATCTGAGAGTGAGTCTGTTCGATGTCCATCTGAGAGTGAGTCTGTTCCCTGTCCACATGTGAGTGAGTGTGTACCCTGTCCACCTGTGTGTGAGTTTGTTCCCTGTCCATCTGTGAGTGAGTTTGTTCCCTGTCCATCTGTGAGTGAGTCTGTTCCCTGCCCATCTGAGAGTGAGTCTGTTCCCTGTCCATCTGTGAGCGATTCTGTTCCCTGTCCATCTGTGAGTGAGTCTGTTCCCTGCCCATCTGAGAGTGAGTCTGTTCCCTGTCCATCTGTGAGGGAGTCTGTTCCCTGTCCATCTGTGAGTGAGCCTGTTCCCTGTCCATCTGTGAGTTAGTCTGTTCCCTGTCCATACTGTATCACTGAATACTGGAGTATTACTGTTTGTATAATAATTTATAGCTGAATACTGGAGCATTACTGTGTATAACACTGTATCGCTGAATACTGGAGTATTACTGTTGGAATTATGGAATATCCACTGCGACCTGGAGTAGGCCAGCAAAGACCCGTTCAGCTGGACAACAGAGATTGCATGTTGGAAAAGGATGGTTTGTACAGCCGTCTCAAGGACTGCAGACAAATCAAGAAAGATGTGAAACATTAGTTCACCGTGCTCAGAGTTATCTATGTCACTGGTCCATCTGTGAGTCGGCCAGTTTCAGAACCAGCTGTGTGTGGGCCTGTTCCCGGTCCATCAGTGAGTGAGTGTGTTCCCTGTCCATCTGAGAGTTAGATTGTTCCCTGCCCAGCTGTGAGAGATTCTGTACCCTGTCCATCTGTGAGTGAGTCTGTTCCCTGTCCATCTGAGAGTTAGATTTTTCCCTGTCCATCTGTGAGTGGGTCTGTTCCCTGTCCATCTGAGAGTGAGTTTGTTCCCTGTCCAGCTGAGAGTTAATCTGTACCCTGTCCAGCTGAGAGTGAATCTCATTTCCTGTCCATCTGTGAGCGAGTCTGTACCCTGTCCACCTGTGAGTAAATCATTTCCCAGTCCATCTGTGAGAGAGTTTTCCTATCCATCTGAGAGTGAGTCTGTTACCTGTCCATCTGTGAGTGAGTCTGTTCCCTGTTCTTCTGTGAGTCGGCCTGTTCCCTGTCCATCTGTTAGTGAGTCTGTTCCCTGTCCATCTGAGAGTGAGTCTTTTCCCTGTCCATCTGTGAGCGAGTCTGTTCCCTGTCCATCTGAGAGTGAGACTGTTCCTTGTCCATCTGTGTGTGAGTCTGTTTCCTGTCCATCTGTGGTTGAATCTGTTCCCAGTCCACCTGTGAGTGAGTCTGTTCCCTGTCCATCTGTGTGTGCGTCTGTTTCCTGTCCATCTGTGAGTTAGTCTGTTCCCTGTCCACACTGTATCGCTGAATACTGGAGTATTAATGTGTGTATAATACGGTATCACTGAATACTGGAGTATTACTGTGTGTATAATACTGTATCGCGTAATACTGGATTATGAGTGTTTGTATAACACTGTATTGCTCAATACTGGAGTATTACTGTTGGTATTATGCAATATCCACTGCGACCTGGAGTAGGCGAGCAACGACCCGTTCAGCTGGACAACAGAGATTGCAAGTTGTAAGAGGTTGGTTTGTCCAACCGTCTCAAGGACTGCAGACAAATCAAGAAAGAGGTGAAACGTTAGTTCACCGTGCTCAGAGTCATCTATGTCACTGGTCAAGAGGTGAGTCGGTCAATTTCAGAACCAGCTGTGTGTGGGCCTGTTCCCGGTCCATCTGTGAGTGAGTCTGTTCCCTGTCCATCTGAGAGTGTGTCAGTTCCCTGTCCTGGTGTGAGTGTGTTGGTTCCCTGTCCAGCTGAGAGTGATTCTGTTCGCTGTCCATCTGTGAGTGAGTCTGTTCCCAGTCCATCTGAGAGTGGGATTGTTCCCTGTCCATCTGTGAGTGAGTCTATTCCCAGTCCGTCTTTGAGTGAGTCTGTTCCCTTTCCATCTGTGAGTGAGTCTGTTCCTTGTCCAGCCGTGAGTGAGTCTGTTCCCTGTCCAGCTGAGAATGAGTTTGTTCCCTGTCCAGCTGTGAGTGAATCTGTTCCCAGTCCATCTGTGAGTGAGTGTGTTCGCTGTCCATTTGCGAGTTAGATTGTTCCCTGTCCATCTGTGTTTGTGTCTGTTCCCTGTCCATCTGAGAGTGAGTCTGTTTCCTGCCCAGCTGAGAATTAATCTGTACCCTGTCCAGCTGAGAGTAAATCTGTTCCCTGTCCATCTGTGAGTGAGTCTGTTCCCTGTCCATCTGTGAGTGAGTCTGTTCCCTGTCCATCTGTGAGTGAGTCTATTCCCTGTCCATCTGTGAGTGAGTCTGTTCCCTGTCCATCTGTGAGTGAGTCTGTTCCCTGTCCATCTGTGAGTGAGTGTGTTCTCTGCCCACCTGAGAGTGAGTCTGTTCCCAGTCCATCTGTGAGCGAGTCTGTTCCCTGTCCAGCCGTGATAACACTGTATCGATTAATACTGGAGTATTACTGTTGGTATTATGGAATATCCACTGCGACCTGGAGTAGGTGATGAAGACCCGTTCAGCTGGACAACAGAGATTGCAAGTTGGAAGAGGATGGTTTGTACAGCCATCTCATGGACTGCAGACAAATCAAGAAAGATGTGGAACGTTAGTTCACCGTGCTCAGAGTCAGCTATGTCACTGGGCCAGAGGTGAGTCGGTCAGTTTCAGAACCAGCTGTGTGTGGGCCTGATCCTGGTCCATCTGTGAGTGAGTCTGTTCCCTGTCCATCTGTGTGAGTCTTTCCCCTGTCCATCTGTGTGAGTCTGTTCCCTGTCCATCTGAGAGTGAGTCAGTTCCCTGTCCTGGTGTGAGTGGGTTGGCTCCCTGTCCAGCTGAGAGTGATTCTGTTCCCTGTCCAGCTGAGAGTGAGTCAGTTCCCTGTACTGGTGTGAGTGGGTTGGTTCCCTGTCGAGCTGAGAGTGTTTCTGTTCCCTGTCCAGCTGAGAGTGATTCTGTTCCCTGTCCAGCTGAGAGTGAGTCAGTTCCCTGTCCATCTGTGAGTTAGTCTGTTCCCTGCCCATACTTTATGGCCGAATACTGGAGTATTACTGTGTGTATAATACTGTATCGCTGAATACTGGAGTATTACTGTTTGTATAACACTTATCCCTGAACACTGGAGTATTACTGTTGGTATTATGCAATATCCACTGCGACCTGGATTACGCGAGCAAAGACCCGTTCAGCTGGACAACAGAGATTGCAAGTTGGAAGAGGATGGTTTGTCCAGCCGTCTCAAGGACTGCAGACAAATCAAGAAAGATGTGAAACGTTAGTTCACCGTACTCAGATTCATCTATGTCACTGGTCCAGAGGTGAGTCGGTCAGTTTCAGAACCAGCTGTGTGTGGGCCTGTTCCTGGTCCATCTGTGAGTGAATCTGTTCCGTGTCCATCTGTGAGTGAGTATATTCCCTGTCCATCTGAGAGTGAGTCTGTTCGATGTCCATTTGAGAGTGAGTTTGTTCCCTGTCCATCTGTGAGTGAGTCTGTTCCCTGTCCATCTGTGAGCGAGTCTGTTCCCTGTCCATCTGTGACTGAGTCTGTTCCCTGTTCATCTGAGAGCGAGTCTGTTCCCTGTCCAGCTGAGAATGGGTCAGTTCCCTGTCCTGGTGTGAGTGGGTTGGTTCCCTGTCCATCTGAGAGTGAGTCTGTTCCATATCCATCTGAGAGTGAGCCTGTTCCTTTCCATCTGAGAGTTAGTTTGTTCCCTGTCCATCTGTTAGTGATTCTGTTCCCTGTCCATCTGAGAGTGAGTCTGTTCCCTGTCCATCTGTGAGTGAATCAGTTCCCAGTCCATCTGTGAGTGAGTCTGTTCCCTGTCCATCTGAGAGTGAGTCTGTTCCACGTCCATTTGTGAGTGAGTCTCTTCCCAGTTCTTCTGTGAGTGAGCCTGTTCCCTGTCCAGCGGTGAGTGAGTCTGTTCCCTGTCCAGCCGTGAGTGAGTCTGTTCCCTGTCCAGCTGAGAGTGAGTTTGTTCCCTGTCCAGCTGAGAGTGAGTTTGTTCCCGGTCCAGCTGAGAGTGAGTCTGTTCGCGGTCCAGCTGTGAGTGAGTCTGTTCCCTGTCCATCTGAGAGTGAGTCTGTTAACTGTCCATCTGTGAGTGAGTCTGTTCCCTGTCCATCGAAGAGTGAATCTTTTCCCTGTACATCTGTGAGCGAGCCTGTTCCCTGTACATCTGAGAGTGAGTCTGTTCCCCGTCCATCTGTGAGTGAGTCTGTTCCCCGTTCATCTGTGAGTGAGTCTGTTCCCTGCCCACCTGAGAGTGAGTCTGTTCCCCATCCACCTGTGAGTGAGTCTGTTCCCCGTCCATCAGTGAGTGAGTCTGTTCCCTGTCCATCTGAGAGTGAGTCTGTTCCCTGTCCATCTGTGAGTGAATCTGTTCCCTGTCCGTCTGTGAGTGACTCTGTTCCCTGTCCATCTGTGAGTGTGTCTGTTCCCTGTCCGTCTGTGAGTGAGTCTGTTCCCTGTCCAGCTGTGAGCGAGTCTATTACCTGTCCATCTGAGAGTGAGACTGTTCCCCGTCCATCTGTGAGTGAGTCTGTTCCCCGTCCATCTGAGAGTGAGTCTGTTCCCTGTCCATCTGTGAGTGAGACTGTTCCCCGTATATCTGTGAGTGAGGCTGTTCCCCGTCCATCTGTGAGGGAGTCTGTTCCCTGTCCATCCGAGAGTTAGATTGTTCCCTGTCCAGCTGAGAGTGAGTCTGTTCCCCATCCATCTGTGAGTGAGACTGTTCCCCGTATATCTGTGAGTGAGTCTGTTCGCTGTCCATCTGTGAGTGAGTCTGTACCCTGTCCATCTATTATTGAGTCTTTTCCCTGCCCATCTGAGAGTGAGTCTGTTCCCTGTCCATCTGAGAGTGAGCCTGTTCCCTGTCCAGCCGTGAGTGAGCCTGTTCCCTGTCAGTCAGTGAGTGAGTCTGGTCCCTGTCCAGCTGTGAGTGAGTCTGTTTACTGTCCATCTGTGAGCGAGTCTGTTCCCTGTCCAGCGGTGAGTGAGTCTTTTCCCTGTCCAGCCGTGAGTGGGTCTGTTCCTTGTCCATCTGAGAGTGAGTTTGTTCCCTGTCCAGCTGAGAGTTAATCTGTACCCTGTCCAGCTGAGAGTGAATCTCATTCCCTGTCCATCTGTGAGAGAGTCTGTACCCTGTCCACCTGTGATTAAATCATTTCCCAGTCCATCTGTGAGTGAGTTTTCCTATCCATCTGAGAGTGAGTCTGTTCCCTGTCCATCTGTTAGTGAGTCTGTTCCCTGTCCATCTGAGAGTGAGTCTTTTCCCTGTCCATCTGTGAGTGAGTCTGTTCCCTGTCCATCTGAGAGTGAGACTGTTCCTTGTCCATCTGTGTGTGAGTCTGTTTCCTGTCCATCTGTGGTTGAATCTGTTCCCAGTCCATCTGTGAGTGAGTCTGTTCCCTGTCCATCTGTGTGTGCGTCTGTTTCCTGTCCATCTGTGAGTTAGTCTGTTCCCTGTCCAAACTGTATCGCTGAATACTGGAGTATTAATGTGTGTATAATACTGTATCACTGAATACTGGAGTATTACTGTGTGCATAATACTGTATCGCGTAATACTGGATTATGAGTGTGTGTATAACACTGTATTGCTGAATACTGGAGTATTACTGTTGGTATTATGCAATATCCACTGCGACCTGGAGTAGGCGAGCAACGACCCGTTCAGCTGGACAACAGAGATTGCAAGTTGTAAGAGGATGGTTTGTCCAGCCGTCTCAAGGACTGCAGACAAATCAAGAAAGATGTGAAACGTTAGTTCACCGTGCTCAGAGGCATCTATGTCACTGGTCCAGAGGTGAGTCGGTCAATTTCAGAACCAGCTGTGTGTGGGCCTGTTCCCGGTCCACCTGTGAGTGAGTCTCTTCCCTGTCCAGCTGAGAGTGAGTCAGTTCCCTGTCCTGGTGTGAGTGGGATTGTTCCCTGTCCATCTGTGAGTGAGTCTATTCCCAGTCCATCTGTGAGTGAGTCTGTTCCCTGCCCATACCTTATGGCCGAATACTGGAGTATTACTGTGTGTATGATACTGTATCACTAAATACTGGAGTATTACTGTTTGTATAACACTTATCCCTGAACACTGGAGTATTACTGTTGGTATTATGGAATATCCACTGCGACCTGGAGTAAGCGAGCAAAGACCCGTTCAGCTGTACAACAGAGATTGCAAGTTGGAAGAGGATGGTTTGTACAGCAGTCTCAAGGGCTGCAGACAAATCAAGAAAGATGTGAAACATTAGTTCACCGTGCTCAGAGTTATCTATGTCACTGATCCATCTGTGAGTCGGTCAGTTTCAGAACCAGCTGTGTGTGGGCCTGTTCCAGGTCCATCTGACAGTGAGTCTGTTTCCTGCACATCTGAGAGTTAGATTGTTCCCTGTCCATCTGAGTGGGTCTGTTCCCTGTCCATCTCAGAGTGAGTCTGTTCGCTGTCCATCTGAGAGTTAGATTGTTCCCTGTCCATCTGAGAGTGAGTCTGTTCCCTGTCCAGCTGAGAGTTAATCTGTACCCTGTCCAGCTGAGAGTGAATTTGGTCCCTGTCCATCTGTGAGTGAGTCTCTTCCCTGTCCATCTGATGGTGAATGTGTTCCCTGTCCATCTGTGTGTGAATCTGTTCCCAGTCCAGCTGTGCGTGAGTCTGTTCCCTGTCCATCTGTGAGTGAATGTGTTCCCTGTCCATCTGTGAGTGAGTCTGTTCCCTGTCCATCTGTGACTGAGTCTGTTCCCTGTTCATTTGAGTGTGAATATGTTCCCTGTCCATTTGAGAGTCAGATTGTTCCCTGTCCATCTGTGGTTGAATCTGTTCCCAGTCCATCTGTGAGTGAGTATGTTCGCTGTCCATCTGTGAGTGAGTCTGTTCCCCATCCATCTGTGAGTGAGTCTGTTCCCTGTCCATCTGTGAGTGAGTCTGTTCCCTGTCCATCTGGGAGTGAGTCTGTTCCCTGTCCATCTGTGAGTGAGTCTGTTCCCTGTCTAGCTGAGAGTGAGTCTGTTCCCTGTCCATCTGTGAGTGAGTCTGTTCCCTCTCCATCTGTGAGTGAGTCTGTTCCCTGTCCATCTGTGAGTGAGTCTGTTCCCTGCCCATCTGAGAGTGAGTCTGTTCCCTGTCCATCTGTGAGCGAGTCTGTTCCCTGTCCATCTGTGAGTGACTCTGTTCCCTGCCCATCTGAGAGTGAGTCTGTTCCCTGTCCATCTGTGAGTGAGTCTGTACCCTGTCCATCTGTGAGTGAGTCTGTTCCCTGTCCATACTGTATCACTGAATACAGGAGTATTACTGTTTGTATAATAATTTATAGCTGAATACTGGAGTATTACTGTGTATAACACTGTATCGCTTACTACTGGAGTATGAGTGCGTGTATAACACTGCATCGCTGAATACTGGAGTATTACTGTTGGTATTATGGAATAGCCACTGCGACCTGGAGTAGGCGAGCAAAGACCCGTTCAGCTGGACAACAGAGATTGCAAGTTGGAAAAGGATGGTTTGTACAGCCGTCTCAAGGACTGCAGACAAATCAAGAAAGATGTGAAACATTAGTTCACCGTGCTCAGAGTTATCTATGTCACTGGTCCACCAGTGAGTCGGTCAGTTTCAGAACCAGCTGTGTGTGGGCCTGTTCCCGGTCCATCTGTGAGTGAGTGTGTTCCCTGTCCATCTGAGAGTTGGATTGTTCCCTGTCCAGCTGTGAGAGTGTCTGTTCCCTGTCCATCTGTGAGTGAGTCTGTTCCCTATCCATCTGAGAGTTAGATTGTTCCCTGTCCATCTGTGAGTGGGTCTGTTCCCTGTCCAACTGAGAGTGAGACTGTTCCCTGTCCAGCTGAGAGTTAATCTGTACCCTGTCCAGCTGAAAGTGAATCTCGTTCCCTGTCCATCTGTGAGAGAGTCTGTACCCTGTCCATCCGTGAGTAAATCATTTCCCAGTCCATCTGTGAGTGAGTTTTCCTTTCCATCTGAGAGTGAATCTCATTCCCTGTCCATCTGTGAGTGAGTCTGTTCCCTGTTCTTCTGTGAGTCGGCCTGTTCCCTGTCCATCTGTTAGTGAGTCTGTTCCCTGTCCATCTGAGAGTGAGTCTGTTCGCCGTTCATCTTTGAGCGAGTCTGGTCCCTGTCCATCTGTGAGGGAGTCTATTCCCTGCCCATCTGAGTGTGAGTCTGTTCCCATTCCAGCTGAGTGTGAGTCTGTTCACTGTCCATCTGTGAGTGAGTCTGTTCCCAGTTCTTCTGTGAGTGAGCCTGTTGTCTGTCCAGCCGTGATTGAGTCTGTTCCCAGTCCATCAGTGTGTGAATCTGTTCCCTGCCCATCTGATAGTGAGTCTGTTCCCAGTTCTTCCTTGAGAGAGCCTGTAACCTGTCCAGCCGTGAGTGAGTCTGTTCCCTGTCCATCTGTGAGTGAGTCTGTTCCCTGTCCAGGTGTGAGGGAGTCTGTTCCCTGTCCATCTGTGAGGGAGTCTATTCCATGTCCATCTGTGAGTTAGTCTGTTCCCTGTCCATCTGTGAGGGAGTCTGTTCGCTGTCCATCTGAGAGTGAGTCTGTTCCCTGTCCAGGTGTGAGTTACACCATTTCCTGTCCATCTGTGAGTTAGTCTGTTCCCTGTCCATCTGTGAGGGAGTCTGTTCCCTGTCCATCTGAGAGTGAGTCAGCTCCCTGTCCAGCTGAGAGTGAGTCTGTTCCCTGTCCATCTGACAGTGAGTCTTTTCCCTGCCCATCTGAGAGTGAGTCTGTTCCCTGTCCATCTGAGAGTTAGTTTGTTCCCTGTCCATCTGTTAGTGATTCTGTTCCCTGTCCACCTGAGAGTGAGTCTGTTCCCTATCCATCTGTTAGTGAGTCTGTTCCCTGTCCATCTGAGAGTGAGTCTGTTCCACATCCATTTGTGAGTGAGTCTCTTCCCAGTTCTTCTGTGAGTGAGCCTGTTCCCTGTCCAGCCGTGATTGAGTCTGTTCACTGTCCATCTGTGAGCGAGTCTGTTCCCAGTCCAGTGGTGAGTGAGTCTGTTCCCTGTCCAGCCGTGAGTGAGTCTGTTCCCTGTCCAGCTGAGAGTGAGTTTGTTCCCTGTCCAGCTGAGAGTGAGTTTGTTCCCGGTCCAGCTGAGAGTGAGTCTGTTCCCTATCCGTCGGTGAGTGAATCTGTTCCCGGTCCAGCTGTGATTGAGTCTGTTCCCTGTCCATCTGAGAGTTAGTCTGTTCCCTCTCCATCTGTGAGTGAGTCTGTTCCCTGTCCATCAAAGAGTGAATCTTTTCCCTGTACATCTGTGAGCGAGTCTGTTCCCTGTACATCTGAGAGTGAGTCTGTTCCCCGTCCATCTGTGAGGGAGTCTGTTCCCTGTCCATCTGTGAGGGAGTCTATTCCATGTCCATCTGTGAGTTAGTCTGTTCCCTGTCCATCTGTGAGGGAGTCTGTTCCCTGTCCATCTGTGAGGGAGTCTATTCCCTGTCCAGCTGAGAGTGAGTCTGTTCCCTGTCCAGGGGTGAGTTACACTGTTTCCTGTCCATCTGTGAGTTAGTCTGTTCCCTGTCCATCTGTGAGGGAGTCTGTTCCCTGTCCATCTGAGAGTGAGTCTGTTCCCTGTCCAGCTGAGAGTGAGTCTGTTCCCTTTCCATCTGACAGTGAGTCTTTTCCCTGCCCATCTGAGAGTGAGTCTGTTCCCTGTCCATCTGTGAGTGAGTCTGTTCCCCGTCCATCTGTGAGTGAGTCTGTTCCCTGTCCATCTGTGAGTAAGTCTGTTCCCCGTTCATCTGTGAGTGAGTCTGTTCCCTGTCCATCTGAGAGTGAGTCTGTTCCCTGTCCATCTGAGAGTGAGTCTGTTCCCCGTCCATCTGTGAGTGAGTCTGTTCCCAGTCCATCTGAGAGTGAGTCTGTTCCCTGTCCATCTGTGAGTGAGTCTGTTCCCAGTTCTTCTGTGAGTGAGCCTGTTCCCTGTCCAGCCCTGAGTGAGTCTGTTCCTTGTCCGTCTGTGAGTGAGTCTGTTCCCTGTCCATCTGTGAGTGAGTCTGTTCCCTGTCCATCTGACAGTGAGTCTGTTCTCTGTCCATCTGTGAGTGAGACTGTTCTCCCTACATCTGTGAATGAGGCTGTTCCCTTCCATCTGTGAGTGAGTCTGTTCCCCATTCATCTGTGAGTGTGTCTGTTCCCTGTCCATCTGAGAGTGTGTCTGTTCCCCGTCCATCTGTGAGTGAGTCTGTTCCCCATTCATCTGTGAGTGAGTCTGTTCCCCGTCCATCTGAGAGTGAATCTGTTCCCTGGCCATCTGTGAGTGAGTCTGTTCCCAGTTCTTCTGTGAGTGAACCTGTTCCTTGTCCCTCTGTTAGTGAGTCTGTTCCCTGTCCATCTGAGAGTTAGATTGTTCCCTGTCCATCTGTGAGTGGGTCTGTTCCTTGTCCATCTGTTAGTGAGTCTGTTCCCTGCCCATCTGAGAGTGAGTCTGTTCCCTGTCCATCTGAGAGTGAGTCTGTTCCCCGTCCATCTGTGAGTGAGTCTGTTTCCCATTCATCTGAGAGTGAATCTGTTCCCTGTCCATCTGAGAGTGAGTCTGTTCACCGTCCATCTGAGAGTGAGTCTGTTCCCTGTCCATCTGTGAGTGAGTCTGTTCCCAGTTCTTCTGTGAGTGAGCCTGTTCTCTGTCCAGCCGTGATTGAGTCTGTTCCCAGTCCATCAGTGTGTGAATCTGTTCCCTGCCCATCTGATAGTGAGTCTGCTCCCAGTTCTTCCTTGAGAGAGCCTGTAACCTGTCCAGCCGTGAGTGAGTCTGTTCCCTGTCCATCTGTGAGTGAGTCTGTTCCCTGTCCAGGTGTGAGGGAGTCTGTTCCCTGTCCATCTGTGAGGGAGTCTATTCCATGTCCATCTGTGAGTTAGTCTGTTCCCTGTCCATCTGTGAGGGAGTCTGTTCCCTGTCCATCTGAGAGTGAGTCTGTTCCCTGTCCAGGTGTGAGTTACACCGTTTCCTGTCCATCTGTGAGTTAGTCTGTTCCCTGTCCATCTGTGAGGGAGTCTGTTCCCTGTCCAGCTGAGAGTGAGTCTGTTCCCTGTCCATCTGACAGTGAGTCTTTTCCCTGCCCATCTGAGAGTGAGTCTGTTCCCTGTCCATCTGTGAGTGAGTCTGTTCCCCGTCCACCTGTGAGTGAGTCTGTTCCCTGTCCATCTGTGAGTAAGTCTGTTCCCTGTTCATCTGTGAGTCGGCCTGTTCCCTGTCCATCTGTTAGTGAGTCTGTTCGCCGTTCATCTGTGAGTGAGACTGTTCTCCCTGCATCTGTGAATGAGGCTGTTCCCTTCCATCTGTGAATGAGTCTGTTCCCCATTCATCTGTGAGTGAGTCTGTTCCCCGTCCATCTGACAGTGAGTCTGTTCTCTGTCCATCTGTGAGTGAGACTGTTATCCCTACATCTGTGAATGAGGCTGTTCCCTTCCATCTGTGAGTGAGTCTGTTCCCCATTCATCTGTGAGTGTGTCTGTTCCCCGTCCATCTGAGAGTGAGTCTGTTCCCCGTCCATCTGTGAGTGAGTCTGTTCCCCATTCATCTGTGAGTGAGTCTGTTCCCCGTCCTTCTGAGAGTGAATCTGTTCCCTGGCCATCTGAGAGTGATTCTGCTCACCGTCCATCTGAGAGAGAGTCTGTTCCCTGTCCATCTGTGAGTGAGCCTGTTCCTTGTCCATCTGTTAGTGAGTCTGTTCCCTGTCCATCTGAGAGTTAGATTGTTCCCTGTCCATCTGTGAGTGGGTCTGTTCCTTGTCCATCTGTTAGTGAGTCTGTTCCCTGCCCATCTGAGAGTGAGTCTGTTCCCTGTCCATCTGAGAGTGAGTCTGTTCCCCGTCCATCTGTGAGTGAGTCTGTTCCCCATTCATCTGAGAGTGAATCTGTTCCCTGTCCATCTGAGAGTGAGTCTGTTCACCGTCCATCTGAGAGTGAGTCTGTTCCCTGTCCATCTGTGAGTGAGTCTGTTCCCTGTCCATCTGTGAGTGAATCAGTTCCCAGTCCATTTGTGAGTGAGTCTGTTCCCTGTCCATCTGTGAGTGAGTCTGTTCCCTGTCCATCTGTGAGGGAGTCTGTTCCCTGTCCATCTGAGAGTGAGTCTGTTCCCTGTCCAGCTGAGAGTGAGTCTGTTCCCTGTCCATCTGTGAGCGAGTCTGTTCCCTGTCCATCTGTGAGTGACTCTGTTCCCTGCCCATCTGAGAGTGAGTCTGTTCCCTGTCCATCTGTGAGCGAGTCTGTACCCTGTCCATCTGTGAGTGAGTCTGTTCCCTGTCCATACTGTATCACTGAATACAGGAGTATTACTGTTTGTATAATAATTTATAGCTGAATACTGGAGTATTACTGTGTATAACACTGTATCGCTTACTACTGGAGTATGAGTGCGTGTATAACACTGCATCGCTGAATACTGGAGTATTACTGTTGGTATTATGGAATATCCACTGCGACCTGGAGCAGGCGAGCAAAGACCCGTTCAGCTGGACAACAGAGATTGCAAGTTGGAAAAGGATGGTTTGTACAGCCGTCTCAAGGACTGCAGACAAATCAAGAAAGATGTGAAACATTAGTTCACCGTGCTCAGAGTTATCTATGTCACTGGTCCACCTGTGAGTCGGTCAGTTTCAGAACCAGCTGTGTGTGGGCCTGTTCCCGGTCCATCTGTGAGTGAGTGTGTTCCCTGTCCATCTGAGAGTTGGATTGTTCCCTGTCCAGCTGTGAGAGTGTCTGTTCCCTGTCCATCTGTGAGTGAGTCTGTTCCCTATCCATCTGAGAGTTAGATTGTTCCCTGTCCATCTGTGAGTGGGTCTGTTCCCTGTCCAACTGAGACTGAGACTGTTCCCTGTCCAGCTGAGAGTTAATCTGTACCCTGTCCAGCTGAGAGTGAATCTCATTCCCTGTCCATCTGTGAGATAGTCTGTACCCTGTCCATCCGTGAGTAAATCATTTCCCAGTCCATCTGTGAGTGAGTTTTCCTATCCATCTGAGAGTGAGTCTGTTACCTGTCCATCTGTGAGTGAGTCTGTTCCCTGTTCTTCTGTGAGTCGGCCTGTTCCCTGTCCATCTGTTAGTGAGTCTGTTCCCTGTCCATCTGAGAGTGAGTCTGTTCGCCGTTCATCTGTGAGCGAGTCTGTTCCCTGTCCATCTGTGAGGGATTCTATTCCCTGCCCATCTGAGTGTGAGTCTGTTCCCATTCCAGCTGAGTGTGAGTCTGTTCACTGTCCATCTGTCAGTTAGTCTGTTCCCTGTCCATACTGTATCAATGAATACTGGAGTATTACTGTGTGTATAATAATGTATCGCTGAATACTGGAATATTACTCTGCGTATAACACCATATCGCTGAATACTGGAGCATTACTGTTTGTATAATACTGTATTGCTGAATACTGGAATATTACTGTGTGTATAACACTGTATCACATAATACTGGATTATTAGTGTGTGTATAACACTGTATCGCTGAATACTGGAGTATTACTGTTGGTATTATGGAATATCCACTGCGACCTGGAGTAGGCGAGCCTAGAACATTCAGCTGGACAACAGAGATTGCAAGTTGGAAGAGGATGGTTTGTACAGCCGACTCAAGGACTGCAGACAAATCAAGAGAGATGTGAAACGTTAGTTCACCGTGCTCAGAGTTATCTGTGTCACTGGTCCAGAGGTGAGTCAATCAGTTTCAGAACAAGCTGTGTGTGGGCCTGTTCCTGGTCCATCTGTGAGTGAGTCTGTTCCCTGTCCATCTGAGAGTGAGTCTGTTCCCCGTCCATCTGAGAGTGAGTCTGTTCCCCGTCCATCTGTGAGTGAGTCTGTTCCCTGTCCATCTGAGAGTGAGTCTGTTCCCTATCCATCTGAGAGTGAGTCTGTTCCCTGTCCATCTGATAGTTACATTGTTCCCTGTCTATCTGTGAGTGGGTCTGCTCCCTATCCATCTGATAGTGAGTCTGTTCCCCGTCCATCTGTGAGTGAGTCTGTTCCCTATCCATCTGAGAGTGAGCCTGTTCCCTGTCCATCTGAGAGTGAGTCTGTTCCCAGTCCATCTGTGAGTGAGTCTGTTCCGTGTCCATCTGAGAGTGAGATTGTTCCATTTCCATCTGAGAGTGAGCCTGTTCCTTTCCATCTGAGAGTTAGTTTGTTCCCTGTCCATCTGTTAGTGATTCTGTTCCCTGTCCATCTGAGAGTGAGTCTGTTCCCTATCCATCTGTGAGTGAATCAGTTCCCAGTCCATCTGTGAGTGAGTCTGTTCCCTGTCCATCTGTTAGTGAGTCTGTTCCCTGTCCATCTGAGAGTGAGTCTGTTCCACGTTCATTTGTGAGTGAGTCTCTTCCCAGTTCTTCTGTGAGTGAGCCTGTTCCCTGTCCAGCCGTGATTGAGTCTGTTCACTGTCCATCTGTGAGCGAGTCTGTTCCCTGTCCAGCGGTGAGTGAGTCTGTTCCCTGTCCAGCCGTGAGTGAGTCTGTTCCCTTTCCAGCTGAGAGTGAGTTTGTTCCCTGTCCAGCTGAGAGTGAGTTTGTTCCCGGTCCAGCTGAGAGCGAGCCTGTTCCCTGTCCATCTGAGAGTGAATCTTTTCCCTGTACATCTGTGAGCGAGTCTGTTCCCTGTACATCTGAGAGTGTGTCTGTTCCCCGTCCATCTGTGAGTGAGTCTGTTCCCCGTTCATCTGTGAGTGAGTCTGTTCCCTGTCCATCTGAGAGTGAGTCTGTTCCCCGTCCATCTGTGAGTGAGTCTGTTCCCCGTCCATCTGTGAGTGAGTCTGTTCCCCGTCCATCTGTGAGTGAGTCTGCTCCCTCTCCAGCTGAGAGTGAGTCTGTTCCCTGTCCATCTGAGAGTTAGATTGTTCCCTGTCCATCTGTGAGTGGGTCTGTTCCTTGTCCATCTGTTAGTGAGTCTGTTCCCTGCCCATCTGAGAGTGAGTCTGTTCCCTGTCCATCTGAGAGTGAGTCTGTTCCCCGTCCATCTGTGAGTGAGTCTGTTCCCCATTCATCTGAGAGTGAATCTGTTCCCTGTCCATCTGAGAGTGAGTCTGTTCACCGTCCATCTGAGAGTGAGTCTGTTCCCTGTCCATCTGTGAGTGAGTCTGTTCCCAGTTCTTCTGTGAGTGAGCCTGTTCTCTGTCCAGCCGTGATTGAGTCTGTTCCCAGTCCATCTGTGTGTGAATCTGTTCCCTGCCCATCTGATAGTGAGTCTGTTCCCAGTTCTTCCTTGAGAGAGCCTGTAACCTGTCCAGCCGTGAGGGAGTCTGTTCCCTGTCCATCTGTGAGTGAGTCTGTTCCCTGTCCAGGTGTGAGGGAGTCTGTTCCCTGTCCATCTGTGAAGGAGTCTATTCCCTGTCCAGCTGAGAGTGAGTCTGTTCCCTGTCCAGGTGTGAGTTACACTGTTTCCTGTCCATCTGTGAGTTAGTCTGTTCCCTGTCCATCTGTGAGGGAGTCTGTTCCCTGTCCAGCTGAGAGTGAGTCTGTTCCCTGTCCAGCTGAGAGTGAGTCTGTTCCCTGTCCATCTGACAGTGAGTCTTTTCCCTGCGCATCTGTGAGTGAGTCTGTTCCCTGTCCATCTGTGAGTAAGTCTGTTCCCCGTCCATCTGTTCGTGAGTCTGTTCCCAGTTCTTCTGTGAGTGAGCCTGTTCCTCGTCCATCTGTTCGTGAGTCTGTTCCCTGTCCATCTGAGAGTGAGTCTGTTCCCTGTCCATCTGTGAGTGAGTCTGTTCCCAGTTCTTCTGTGAGTGAGCCTGTTCCCTGTCCAGCCCTGAGTGAGTCTGTTCCCTGTCCGTCTGTGAGTGAGTCTGTTCCCTGTCCATCTGACAGTGAGTCTGTTCTCTGTCCATCTGTGAGTGAGACTGTTCTCCCTACATTTGTGAATGAGGCTGTTCCCTTCCATCTGTGAGTGAGTCTGTTCCCAATTCATCTGTGAGTGTGTCTGTTCCCCGTCCATCTGAGAGTGAGTCTGTTCCCCGTCCATCTGTGAGTGAGTCTGTTCCCCATTCATCTGTGAGTGAGTCTGTTCCCCGTCCATCTGAGAGTGAATCTGTTCCCTGGCCATCTGAGAGTGAGTCTGTTCACCGTCCATCTGAGAGAGAGTCTGTTCCCTGTCCATCTGTGAGTGAGTCTGTTCCTTGTCCATCTGTTAGTGAGTCTGTTCCCTGTCCATCTGAGAGTTAGATTGTTCCCTGTCCATCTGTGAGTGGGTCTGTTCCTTGTCCATCTGAGAGTGAGTCTGTTCCCCGTCCATCTGTGAGTGAGTCTGTTCCCCATTCATCTGAGAGTGAATCTGTTCCCTGTCCATCTGAGAGTGAGTCTGTTCACCGTCCATCTGAGAGTGAGTCTGTTCCCTGTCCATCTGTGAGTGAGTCTGTTCCCTGTCCAGGTGTGAGTTACACTATTTCCTGTCCATCTGTGAGTTAGTCTGTTCCCTGTCCATCTGAGAGTGAGTCTGTTCCCCGTCCATCTGAGAGTGAGTCTGTTCCCTGTCCATCTGTGAGTGAGTCTGTTCCCTGTCCATCTGTGAGTGAATCAGTTCCCAGTCCATTTGTGAGTGAGTCTGTTCCCTGTCCATCTGTGAGTGAGTCTGTTCCCTGTCCATCTGTGAGGGAGTCTGTTCCCTGTCCATCTGAGAGTGAGTCTGTTCCCTGTCCAGCTGAGAGTGAGTCTGTTCCCTGTCCATCTGTGAGCGAGTCTGTTCCCTGTCCATCTGTGAGTGACTCTGTTCCCTGCCCATCTGCGAGTGAGTCTGTTCCCTGTCCATCTGTGAGCGAGTCTGTACCCTGTCCATCTGTGAGTGAGTCTGTTCCCTGTCCATACTGTATCACTGAATACAGGAGTATTACTGTTTGTATAATAATTTATAGCTGAATACTGGAGTATTACTGTGTATAACACTGTATCGCTTACTACTGGAGTATGAGTGCGTGTATAACACTGCATCGCTGAATACTGGAGTATTACTGTTGGTATTATGGAATATCCACTGCGACCTGGAGCAGGCGAGCAAAGACCCGTTCAGCTGGACAACAGAGATTGCAAGTTGGAAAAGGATGGTTTGTACAGCCGTCTCAAGGACTGCAGACAGATCAAGAAAGATGTGAAACATTAGTTCACCGTGCTCAGAGTTAACTATGTCACTGGTCCACCTGTGAGTCGGTCAGTTTCAGAACCAGCTGTGTGTGGGCCTGTTCCCGGTCCATCTGTGAGTGAGTGTGTTCCCTGTCCATCTGAGAGTTGGATTGGTCCCTGTCCAGCTGTGAGAGTGTCTGTTCCCTGTCCATCTGTGAGTGAGCCTGTTCCCTATCCATCTGAGAGTTAGATGTTCCCTGTCCATCTGTGAGTGGGTCTGTTCCCTGTCCAACTGAGAGTGAGACTGTTCCCTGTCCAGCTGAGAGTTAATCTGTACCCTGTCCAGCTGAGAGTGAATCTCATTCCCTGTCCATCTGTGAGAGAGTCTGTACCCTGTCCATCCGTGAGTAAATCATTTCCCAGTCCATCTGTGAGTGAGTTTTCCTATCCATCTGAGAGTGAGTCTGTTACCTGTCCATCTGTGAGTGAGTCTGTTCCCTGTTCTTCTGTGAGTCGGCCTGTTCCCTGTCCATCTGTTAGTGAGTCTGTTCCCTGTCCATCTGGGAGTGAGTCTGTTCGCTGTTCATCTGTGAGCGAGTCTGTTCCCTGTCCATCTGTGAGGGATTCTATTCCCTGCCCATCTGAGTGTGAGTCTGTTCCCATTCCAGCTGAGTGTGAGTCTGTTCACTGTCCATCTGTCAGTTAGTCTGTTCCCTGTCCATAGTGTATCAATGAATACTGGAGTATTACTGTGTGTAATAATGTATCGCTGAATACTGGAATATTACTCTGCGTATAACACCATATCGCTGAATACTGGAGCATTACTGTTTGTATAATACTGTATTGCTGAATACTGGAATATTACTGTGTGTATAACACTGTATCACATAATACTGGATTATTAGTGTGTGTATAACACTGTATCGCTGAATACTGGAGTATTACTGTTGGTATTATGGAATATCCACTGAGACCTGGAGTAGGCGAGCCTAGAACATTCAGCTGGACAACAGAGATTGCAAGTTGGAAGAGGATGGTTTGTACAGCCATCTCAAGGACTGCAGACAAATCAAGAGAGATGTGAAACGTTAGTTCACCGTGCTCAGAGTTATCTGTGTCACTGGTCCAGAGGTGAGTCAATCAGTTTCAGAACAAGCTGTGTGTGGGCCTGTTCCTGGTCCATCTGTGAGTGAGTCTGTTCCCTGTCCATCTGAGAGTGAGTCTGTTCCCCGTCCATCTGAGAGTGAGTCTGTTCCCCGTCCATCTGTGAGTGAGTCTGTTCCCTATCCATCTGAGAGTGAGTCTGTTCCCTGTCCAGCTGAGAGTGAGTCTGTTCCCTGTCCATCTGATAGTTACATTGTTCCCTGTCTATCTGTGAGTGGGTCTGCCCCCTATCCATCTGATAGTGAGTCTGTTCCCCGTCCATCTGTGAGTGAGTCTGTTCCCCATCCATCTGAGAGTGAGCCTGTTCCCTGTCCATCTGAGAGTGAGTCTGTTCCCAGTCCATCTGTGAGTGAGTCTGTTCCGTGTCCATCTGAGAGTGAGATTGTTCCATTTCCATCTGAGAGTGAGCCTGTTCCTTTCCATCTGAGAGTTAGTTTGTTCCCTGTCCATCTGTTAGTGATTCTGTTCCCTGTCCATCTGAGAGTGAGTCTGTTCCCTATCCATCTGTGAGTGAATCAGTTCCCAGTCCATCTGTGAGTGAGTCTGTTCCCTGTCCATCTGTTAGTGAGTCTGTTCCCTGTCCATCTGAGAGTGAGTCTGTTCCACGTTCATTTGTGAGTGAGTCTCTTCCCAGTTCTTCTGTGAGTGAGCCTGTTCCCTGTCCAGCCGTGATTGAGTCTGTTCACTGTCCATCTGTGAGCGAGTCTGTTCCCTGTCCAGCGGTGAGTGAGTCTGTTCCCTGTCCAGCCATGAGTGAGTCTGTTCCCTTTCCAGCTGAGAGTGAGTTTGTTCCCTGTCCAGCTCAGAGTGAGTTTGTTCCCGGTCCAGCTGAGAGTGAGTCTGTTCCCTGTCCGTCGGTGAGTGAATCTGTTCCTGGTCCAGCTGTGAGTGAGTCTGTTCGCGGTCCAGCTGTGAGTGAGTCTGTTCCCTGTCCATCTGAGAGTTAGTCTGTTCCCTCTCCATCTGTGAGTGAGTCTGTTCCCTGTCCATCCAAGAGTGAATCTTTTCCCTGTACATCTGTGAGCGAGTCTGTTCCCTGTACATCTGAGAGTGAGTCTGTTCCCCGTCCATCTGTGAGTGAGTCTGTTCCCCGTCCATCTGTGAGTGAGTCTGCTCCCTCTCCAGCTGAGAGTGAGTCTGTTCCCTGTCCATCTGAGAGTTAAATTGTTCCCTGTCCATCTGTGAGTGGGTCTGTTCCTTGTCCACCTGTTAGTGAGTCTGTTGCCTGCCCATCTGAGAGTGAGTCTGTTCCCTGTCCATCTGAGAGTTAGATTGTTCCCTGTCCATCTGTGAGTGGGTCTGTTCCTTGTCCACCTGTTAGTGAGTCTGTTGCCTGCCCATCTGAGAGTGAGTCTGTTCCCTGTCCATCTGAGAGTGAGTCTGTTCCCCATCCATCTGTGAGTGAATCTGTTCCCCATTCATCTGAGAGTGAATCTGTTCCCTGTCCATCTGAGAGTGAGTCTGTTCACCGTCCATCTGAGAATGAGTCTGTTCCCTGTCCATCTGTGAGTGAGTCTGTTCCCAGTTCTTCTGTGAGTGAGCCTGTTCTCTGTCCAGCCATGATTGAGTCTGTTCCCAGTCCATCTGTGTGTGAATCTGTTCCCTGCCCATCTGATAGTGAGTCTGTTCCCAGTTCTTCCTTGAGAGAGCCTGTAACCTGTCCAGCCGTGAGTGAGTCTGTTCCCTGTCCATCTGTGAGTGAGTCTGTTCCCTGTCCAGGTGTGAGGGAGTCTGTTCCCTGTCCATCTGTGAGGGAGTCTATTCCATGTCCATCTGTGAGTTAGTCTGATCCCTGTCCATCTGTGAGGGAGTCTGTTCCCTGTCCAGCTGAGAGTGAGTCTGTTCCCTGTCCAGGTGTGAGTTACACTGTTTCCTGTCCATCTGTGAGTTAGTCTGTTCCCTGTCCATCTGTGAGGGAGTCTGTTCCCTGTCCATCTGAGAGTGAGTCTGTTCCCTGTCCAGCTGAGAGTGAGTCTGTTCCCTGTCCATCTGACAGTGAGTCTTTTCCCTGCCCATCTGAGAGTGAGTCTGTTCCCTTCCATCTGTGAGTGAGTCTGTTCCCCGTCCATCTGTGAGTGAGTCTGTTCCCTGTCCATCTGTGAGTAAGTCTGTTCCCCGTTCATCTGTGAGTGAGTCTGTTCCCTGTCCATCTGAGAGTGAGTCTGTTCCCTGTCCATCTGAGAGTGAGTCTGTTCCCCGTCCATCTGTGAGTGAGTCTGTTCCCAGTTCTTCTGTGAGTGAGCCTGTTCCTTGTCCATCTGTTAGTGAGTCTGTTCCCTGTCCATCTGAGAGTGAGTCTGTTCCCTGTCCATCTGTGAGTGAGTCTGTTCCCAGTTCTTCTGTGAGTGAGCCTGTTCCCTGTCCAGCCCTGAGTGAGTCTGTTCCCAGTCCATTTGTGAGTGAGTCTGTTCCCTACCATCTGTGAGTGAGTCTGTTCCCTGTCCATCTGACAGTGAGTCTGTTCTCTGTCCATCTGTGAGTGAGACTGTTCTCCCTACATCTGTGAATGAGACTGTTCCCTTCCATCTGTGAGTGAGTCTGTTCCCCATTCATCTGTGAGTGTGTCTGTTCCCCGTCCATCTGAGAGTGAGTCTGTTCCCCGTCCATCTGTGAGTGAGTCTGTTCCCCATTCATCTGTGAGTGAGTCTGTTCCCCGTCCATCTGAGAGTGAATCTGTTCCCTGGCCATCTGAGAGTGAGTCTGTTCACCGTCCATCTGAGAGAGAGTCTGTTCCCTGTCCATCTGTGAGTGAGCCTGTTCCTTGTCCATCTGTTAGTGAGTCTGTTCCCTGTCCATCTGAGAGTTAGATTGTTCCCTGTCCATCTGTGAGTGGGTCTGTTCCTTGTCCATCTGTTAGTGAGTCTGTTCCCTGCCCATCTGAGAGTGAGTCTGTTCCCTGTCCATCTGAGAGTGAGTCTGTTCCCCGTCCATCTGTGAGTGAGTCTGTTCCCCATTCATCTGAGAGTGAATCTGTTCCCTGTCCATCTGAGAGTGAGTCTGTTCACCGTCCATCTGAGAGTGAGTCTGTTCCCTGTCCATCTGTGAGTGAGTCTGTTCCCTGTCCAGGTGTGAGTTACACTATTTCCTATCCATCTGTGAGTTAGTCTGTTCCCTGTCCATCTGAGAGTGAGTCTGTTCCCCGTCCATCTGAGAGTGAGTCTGTTCCCTGTCCATCTGTGAGTGAGTCTGTTCCCTGTCCATCTGTGAGTGAATCAGTTCCCAGTCTATTTGTGAGTGAGTCTGTTCCCTGTCCATCTGTGAGGGTGTCTGTTCCCTGTCCATCTGTGAGGGAGTCTGTTCCCTGTCCATCTGAGAGTGAGTCTGTTCCCTGTCCAGCTGAGAGTGAGTCTGTTCCCTGTCCATCTGAGAGTGAGTCTGTTCCCCGTCCATCTGTGAGTGAGTCTGTTCCCAGTTCTTCTGTGAGTGAGCCTGTTCCTTGTCCATCTGTTAGTGAGTCTGTTCCCTGTCCATCTGAGAGTGAGCCTGTTCCCTGTCCAGCCCTGAGTGAGTCTGTTCCCTAACCGTCTGTGAGTGAGTCTGTTCCCTGTCCATCTGTGAGTGAATCAGTTCCCAGTCCATTTGTGAGTGAGTCTTTTCCCTGCCCATCTGAGAGTGGGTCTGTTCCCTGTCCATCTGTGAGTGAGTCTCTTCCCCGTCCATCTGTGAGTGAGTCTGTTCCCTGCCAATCTGTGAGTAAGTCTGTTCCCCATTCATCTGTGAGTGAGTCTGTTCCCTGTCCATCTGAGAGTGAGTCTGTTGCCTGTCCATCTGAGAGTGAGTCTGTTCCCCGTCCATCTGTGAGTGAGTCTGTTCCCAGTTCTTCTGTGAGTGAGCCTGTTCCTTGTCCATCTGAGAGTGAGCCTGTTCCCTGTCCAGCCCTGAGTGAGTCTGTTCCCAGTCCATTTGTGAGTGAGTCTGTTCCCTGTCCATCTGTGAGTGAGTCTGTTCCCTGTCCATCTGACAGTGAGTCTGTTCTCTGTCCATCTGTGAGTGAGACTGTTCTCCCTACATCTGTGAATGAGGCTGTTCCCTTCCATCTGTGAGTGAGTCTGTTCCCCATTCATCTGTGAGTGTGTCTGTTCCCCGTCCATCTGAGAGTGAGTCTGTTCCCTGGCCATCTGAGAGTGAATCTGTTCACCATCTATCTGAGAGTGAGTCTGTTCCCTATCCGTCTGTGAGGGAGCCTGTTCCTTGTCCATCTGTTAGTGAGTCTGTTCCCCATTCATCTGAGAGTGAATCTGTTCCCTGTCCATCTGAGAGTGAGTCTGTTCACCGTCCATCTGAGAGTGAGTCTGTTCCCTGTCCATCTGTGAGTGAGTCTGTTCCCAGTTCTTCTGTGAGTGAGCCTGTTCTCTGTCCAGCCGTGATTGAGTCTGTTCCCAGTCCATCTGTGTGTGAATCTGTTCCCTGCCCATCTGATAGTGAGTCTGTTCCCAGTTCTTCCTTGAGAGAGCCTGTAACCTGTCCAGCCGTGAGTGAGTCTGTTCCCTGTCCTTCTGTGAGTGAGTCTGTTCGCTGTCCAGGTGTGAGGGAGTCTGTTCCCTGTCCATCTGTGAGGGAGTCTATTCCATGTCCATCTGTGAGTTAGTCTGTTCCCTGTCCATCTGTGAGGGAGTCTGTTCCCTGTCCATCTGTGAGAGAGTCTATTCCCTGTCCATCTGAGAGTGAGTCTGTTCCCTGTCCATCTGAGAGTGAGTCTGTTCCCCGTCCATCTGTGAGTGAGTCTGTTCCCAGTTCTTCTGTGAGTGAGTCTGTTCCCTGTCCATCTGAGAGTGAGTCTGTTCCCTGTCCATCTGTGAGTGAGTCTGTTCCCAGTTCTTCTGTGAGTGAGCCTGTTCCCTGTCCAGCCCTGAGTGAGTCTGTTCCCTGTCCGTCTGTGAGTGAGTCTGTTCCCTGTCCATCTGTGAGTGAATCAGTTCCCAGTCCATTTGTGAGTGAGTCTGTTCTCTGTCCATCTGTGAGTGAGACTGTTCTCCCTACATCTGTGAATGAGGCTGTTCCCTTCCATCTGTGAGTGAGTCTGTTCCCCATTCATCTGTGAGTGTGTCTGTTCCCCGTCCATCTGAGAGTGAGTCTGTTCCCCGTCCATCTGTGAGTGAGTCTGTTCCCCATTCATTTGTGAGTGAGTCTGTTCCCCATCCATCTGAGAGTGAATCTGTTCCCTGGCCATCTGAGAGTGAGTCTGTTCACCGTCCATCTGAGAGAGAGTCTGTTCCCTGTCCTTCTGTGAGTGAGTCTGTTCCCAGTTCTTCTGTGAGTGAGCCTGTTCCTTGTCCATCTGTTAGTGAGTCTGTTCCCTTTCCATCTGAGAGTGAGTCTGTTCCCTGTCCATCTGTGATTGAGTCTGTTCACTGTCCATCTCTGAGCGAGTCTGTTCCCTGTCCAGCCGTGAGTGAGTCTGTTCCCTGTCCAGCCGTGAGTGAGTCTGTTCCCTGTCCAGCTGAGAGTGAGTTTGTTCCCTGTCCATCTAAGAGTGAATCTTTTCCCTGTACATCTGTGAGCGAGTCTGTTCCCTGTCCATCTGAGAGTGAGTCTGTTCCCTGTCCATCTGTGAGTGAGTCTGTTCCCTGTCCATCTGTGAGTGAATCAGTTCCCAGTCCATTTGTGAGTGAGGCTGTTCCCTGTCCATCTGTGAGTGAGTCTGTTCCCTGTCCATCTGACAGTGAGTCTGTTCTCTGTCCATCTGTGAGTGAGTCTGTTCCCAGTTCTTCTGTGAGTGAGCCTGTTCCTTGTCCATCTGTTAGTGAGTCTGTTCCCTGTCCATCTGAGAGTGAGTCTGTTCCCTGTCCATCTGTGAGTGAGTCTGTTCCCAGTTCTTCTGTGAGTGAGCCTGTTCCCTGTCCAGCCCTGAGTGAGTCTGTTCCCAGTCCATTTGTGAGTGAGTCTGTTCCCTACCATCTGTGAGTGAGTCTGTTCCCTGTCCATCTGACAGTGAGTCTGTTCTCTGTCCATCTGTGAGTGAGACTGTTCTCCCTACATCTGTGAATGAGACTGTTCCCTTCCATCTGTGAGTGAGTCTGTTCCCCATTCATCTGTGAGTGTGTCTGTTCCCCGTCCATCTGAGAGTGAGTCTGTTCCCCGTCCATCTGTGAGTGAGTCTGTTCCCCATTCATCTGTGAGTGAGTCTGTTCCCCGTCCATCTGAGAGTGAATCTGTTCCCTGGCCATCTGAGAGTGAGTCTGTTCACCGTCCATCTGAGAGAGAGTCTGTTCCCTGTCCATCTGTGAGTGAGCCTGTTCCTTGTCCATCTGTTAGTGAGTCTGTTCCCTGTCCATCTGAGAGTTAGATTGTTCCCTGTCCATCTGTGAGTGGGTCTGTTCCTTGTCCATCTGTTAGTGAGTCTGTTCCCTGCCCATCTGAGAGTGAGTCTGTTCCCTGTCCATCTGAGAGTGAGTCTGTTCCCCGTCCATCTGTGAGTGAGTCTGTTCCCCATTCATCTGAGAGTGAATCTGTTCCCTGTCCATCTGAGAGTGAGTCTGTTCACCGTCCATCTGAGAGTGAGTCTGTTCCCTGTCCATCTGTGAGTGAGTCTGTTCCCTGTCCAGGTGTGAGTTACACTATTTCCTATCCATCTGTGAGTTAGTCTGTTCCCTGTCCATCTGAGAGCGAGTCTGTTCCCCATCCATCTGAGAGTGAGTCTGTTCCCTGTCCATCTGTGAGTGAGTCTGTTCCCTGTCCATCTGTGAGTGAATCAGTTCCCAGTCTATTTGTGAGTGAGTCTGTTCCCTGTCCATCTGTGAGGGTGTCTGTTCCCTGTCCATCTGTGAGGGAGTCTGTTCCCTGTCCATCTGAGAGTGAGTCTGTTCCCTGTCCAGCTGAGAATGAGTCTGTTCCCTGTCCATCTGAGAGTGAGTCTGTTCCCCGTCCATCTGTGAGTGAGTCTGTTCCCAGTTCTTCTGTGAGTGAGCCTGTTCCTTGTCCATCTGTTAGTGAGTCTGTTCCCTGTCCATCTGAGAGTGAGCCTGTTCCCTGTCCAGCCCTGAGTGAGTCTGTTCCCTAACCGTCTGTGAGTGAGTCTGTTCCCTGTCCATCTGTGAGTGAATCAGTTCCCAGTCCATTTGTGAGTGAGTCTTTTCCCTGCCCATCTGAGAGTGGGTCTGTTCCCTGTCCATCTGTGAGTGAGTCTCTTCCCCGTCCATCTGTGAGTGAGTCTGTTCCCTGCCAATCTGTGAGTAAGTCTGTTCCCCATTCATCTGTGAGTGAGTCTGTTCCCTGTCCATCTGAGAGTGAGTCTGTTGCCTGTCCATCTGAGATGAGTCTGTTCCCCGTCCATCTGTGAGTGAGTCTGTTCCCAGTTCTTCTGTGAGTGAGCCTGTTCCTTGTCCATCTGAGAGTGAGCCTGTTCCCTGTCCAGCCCTGAGTGAGTCTGTTCCCAGTCCATTTGTGAGTGAGTCTGTTCCCTGTCCATCTGTGAGTGAGTCTGTTCCCTGTCCATCTGACAGTGAGTCTGTTCTCTGTCCATCTGTGAGTGAGACTGTTCTCCCTACATCTGTGAATGAGGCTGTTCCCTTCCATCTGTGAGTGAGTCTGTTCCCCATTCATCTGTGAGTGTGTCTGTTCCCCGTCCATCTGAGAGTGAGTCTGTTCCCTGGCCATCTGAGAGTGAATCTGTTCACCATCTATCTGAGAGTGAGTCTGTTCCCTATCCGTCTGTGAGGGAGCCTGTTCCTTGTCCATCTGTTAGTGAGTCTGTTCCCCATTCATCTGAGAGTGAATCTGTTCCCTGTCCATCTGAGAGTGAGTCTGTTCACCGTCCATCTGAGAGTGAGTCTGTTCCCTGTCCATCTGTGAGTGAGTCTGTTCCCAGTTCTTCTGTGAGTGAGCCTGTTCTCTGTCCAGCCGTGATTGAGTCTGTTCCCAGTCCATCTGTGTGTGAATCTGTTCCCTGCCCATCTGATAGTGAGTCTGTTCCCAGTTCTTCCTTGAGAGAGCCTGTAACCTGTCCAGCCGTGAGTGAGTCTGTTCCCTGTCCTTCTGTGAGTGAGTCTGTTCCCTGTCCAGGTGTGAGGGAGTCTGTTCCCTGTCCATCTGTGAGGGAGTCTATTCCATGTCCATCTGTGAGTTAGTCTGATCCCTGTCCATCTGTGAGGGAGTCTGTTCCCTGTCCATCTGTGAGGGAGTCTGTTCCCTGTCCATCTGTGAGGGAGTCTATTCCCTGTCCATCTGAGAGTGAGTCTGTTCCCTGTCCATCTGAGAGTGAGTCTGTTCCCCGTCCATCTGTGAGTGAGTCTGTTCCCAGTTCTTCTGTGAGTGAGTCTGTTCCCTGTCCATCTGAGAGTGAGTCTGTTCCCTGTCCATCTGTGAGTGAGTCTGTTCCCAGTTCTTCTGTGAGTGAGCCTGTTCCCTGTCCAGCCCTGAGTGAGTCTGTTCCCTGTCCGTCTGTGAGTGAGTCTGTTCCCTGTCCATCTGTGAGTGAATCAGTTCCCAGTCCATTTGTGAGTGAGTCTGTTCTCTGTCCATCTGTGAGTGAGACTGTTCTCCCTACATCTGTGAATGAGGCTGTTCCCTTCCATCTGTGAGTGAGTCTGTTCCCCATTCATCTGTGAGTGTGTCTGTTCCCCGTCCATCTGAGAGTGAGTCTGTTCCCCGTCCATCTGTGAGTGAGTCTGTTCCCCATTCATTTGTGAGTGAGTCTGTTCCCCATCCATCTGAGAGTGAATCTGTTCCCTGGCCATCTGAGAGTGAGTCTGTTCACCGTCCATCTGAGAGAGAGTCTGTTCCCTGTCCTTCTGTGAGTGAGTCTGTTCCCAGTTCTTCTGTGAGTGAGCCTGTTCCTTGTCCATCTGTTAGTGATTCTGTTCCCTTTCCATCTGAGAGTGAGTCTGTTCCCTGTCCATCTGTGATTGAGTCTGTTCACTGTCCATCTCTGAGCGAGTCTGTTCCCTGTCCAGCCGTGAGTGAGTCTGTTCCCTGTCCAGCCGTGAGTGAGTCTGTTCCCTGTCCAGCTGAGAGTGAGTTTGTTCCCTGTCCATCTAAGAGTGAATCTTTTCCCTGTACATCTGTGAGCGAGTCTGTTCCCTGTACATCTGAGAGTGAGTCTGTTCCCTGTCCATCTAAGAGTGAATCTTTTCCCTGTACATCTGTGAGCGAGTCTGTTCCCTGTCCATCTGAGAGTGAGTCTGTTCCCTGTCCATCTGTGAGTGAGTCTGTTCCCTGTCCATCTGTGAGTGAATCAGTTCCCAGTCCATTTGTGAGTGAGGCTGTTCCCTGTCCATCTGTGAGTGAGTCTGTTCCCTGTCCATCTGACAGTGAGTCTGTTCTCTGTCTATCTGTGAGTGAGACTGTTCTCCCTACATCTGTGAATGAGGCTGTTCCCTTCCATCTGTGAGTGAGTCTGTTCCCCATTCATCTGTGAGTGTGTCTGTTCCCCGTCCATCTGAGAGTGAGTCTGTTCCCCGTCCATCTGTGAGTGAGTCTGTTCCCCATTCATCTGTGAGTGAGTCTGTTCCCCGTCCATCTGAGAGTGAATCTGTTCCCTGGCCATCTGAGAGTGAGTCTGTTCACCGTCCATCTGAGAGAGAGTCTGTTCCCTGTCCATCTGTGAGTGAGCCTGTTCCTTGTCCATCTGTTAGTGAGTCTGTTCCCTGTCCATCTGAGAGTTAGATTGTTCCCTGTCCATCTGTGAGTGGGTCTGTTCCTTGTCCATCTGTTAGTGAGTCTGTTCCCTGCCCATCTGAGAGTGAGTCTGTTCCCTGTCCATCTGTGAGTGAGTCTGTTCCCCATTCATCTGAGAGTGAATCTGTTCCCTGTCCATCTGAGAGTGAGTCTGTTCACCGTCCATCTGAGAGTGAGTCTGTTCCCTGTCCATCTGTGAGTGAGTCTGTTCCCTGTCCAGGTGTGAGTTACACTATTTCCTATCCATCTGTGAGTTAGTCTGTTCCCTGTCCATCTGAGAGTGAGTCTGTTCCCCGTCCATCTGAGAGTGAGTCTGTTCCCTGTCCATCTGTGAGTGAGTCTGTTCCCTGTACATCTGTGAGTGAATCAGTTCCCAGTCCATTTGTGAGCGAGTCTGTACCCTGTCCATCTGTGAGTGAGTCTGTTCCCTGTCCATACTGTATCACTGAATACAGGATTATTACTGTTTGTATAATAATTTATAGCTGAATACTGGAGTATTACTGTGTATAACACTTTATCGCTTACTACTGGAGTATGAGTGCGTGTATAACACTGCATCGCTGAATACTGGAGTATTACTGTTGGTATTATGGAATATCCACTGCGACCTGGAGCAGGCGAGCAAAGACCCGTTCAGCTGGACAACAGAGATTGCAAGTTGGAAAAGGATGGTTTGTACAGCCGTCTCAAGGACTGCAGACAGATCAAGAAAGATGTGAAACATTAGTTCACCATGCTCAGAGTTAACTATGTCACTGGTCCACCTGTGAGTCGGTCAGTTTCAGAACCAACTGTGTGTGGGCCTGTTCCCGGTCCATCTGTGAGTGAGTCTGTTCCCTATCCATCTGAGAGTTAGATTGTTCCCTGTCCATCTGTGAGTGGGTCTGTTCCCTGTCCAACTGAGAGTGAGTCTGTTCCCTATCCATCTGAGAGTTAGATTGTTCCCTGTCCATCTGTGAGTGGGTCTGTTCCCTGTCCATCTGAGAGTGAGTCTGTTCCCCATCCATCTGAGAGTGAGTCTGTTCCCTGTCCATCTGTGAGTGAGTCTGTTCCCTGTCCATCTGTGAGTGAATCAGTTCCCAGTCCATTTGTGAGTGAGTCTGTTCCCTGTCCATCTGTGAGGGAGTCTGTTCCCTGTCCATCTTAGAGTGAGTCTGTTCCCTGTCCAGCTGAGAGTGAGTCTGTTCCCTGTCCATCTGACAGTGAGTCTTTTCCCTGCCCATCTGAGAGTGAGTCTGTTCCCTGTCCATCTGTGAGTGAGTCTGTTCCCTCTCCATCTGAGAGTGAGTCTGTTCCCTGTCCATCTGAGAGTGAGTCTGTTCCCCGTCCATCTGTGAGTGAGTCTGTTCCCAGTTCTTCTGTGAGTGAGCCTGTTCCCTGTCCAGCCCTGAGTGAGTCTGTTCCCTGTCCCTCTGTGAGTGAGTCTGTTCCCTGTCCATCTGTGAGTGAATCAGTTCCCAGTCCATTTGTGAGTGAGTCTGTTCCCTGTCCATCTGTGAGTGAGTCTGTTCCCTGTCCATCTGACAGTGAGTCTGTTCTCTGTCCATCTGTGAGTGAGACTGTTCTCCCTACATCTGTGAATGAGGCTGTTCCCTTCCATCTGTGAGTGAGTCTGTTCCCCATCCATCTGAGAGTGAGTCTGTTCCCTGTCCATCTGAGAGTGAATCTGTTCCCTGGCCATCTGAGAGTGAGTCTGTTCACCGTCCATCTGAGAGAGAGTCTGTTCCCTGTCCATCTGTGAGTGAGCCTGTTCCTTGTCCATCTGTTAGTGAATCTGTTCCCTGTCCAACTGAGAGTTAGATTGTTCCCTGTCCATCTGTGAGTGGGTCTGTTCCTTGTCCATCTGTTAGTGAGTCTGTTCCCTGCCCATCTGAGAGTGAGTCTGTTCCCTGTCCATCTGAGAGTGAGTCTGTTCCCCGTCCATCTGTGAGTGAGTCTGTTCCCCATTCATCTGAGAGTGAATCTGTTCCCTGTCCATCTGAGAGTGAGTCTGTTCACCGTCCATCTGAGAGTGAGTCTGTTCCCTGTCCATCTGTGAGTGAGTCTGTTCCCTGTCCAGGTGTGAGTTACACTATTTCCTGTCCATCTGTGAGTTAGTCTGTTACCTGTCCATCTGAGAGTGAGTCTGTTCCCCGTCCATCTGAGAGTGAGTCTGTTCCCTGTCCATCTGTGAGTGAGTCTGTTCCCTGTCCATCTGTGAGTGAATCAGTTCCCAGTCCATTTGTGAGTGAGTCTGTTCCCTGTCCATCTGTGAGTGAGTCTGTACCCTGTCCATCTGACAGTGAGTCTGTTCTCTGTCCATCTGTGAGTGAGACTGTTCTCCCTACATCTGTGAATGAGGCTGTTCCCTTCCATCTGTGAGTGAGTCTGTTCCCCATTCATCTGTGAGTGTGTCTGTTCCCCGTCCATCTGAGAGTGAGTCTGTTCCCTGGCCATCTGAGAGTGAGCCTGTTCACCGTCTATCTGAGAGTGAGTCTGTTCCCTGTCCTTCTGTGAGGGAGCCTGTTCCTTGTCCATCTGTTAGTGAGTCTGTTCCCCATTCATCTGAGAGTGAATCTGTTCCCTGTCCATCTGAGAGTGAGTCTGTTCACCGTCCATCTGAGAATGAGTCTGTTCCCTGTCCATCTGTGAGTGAGTCTGTTCCCAGTTCTTCTGTGAGTGAGCCTGTTCTCTGTCCAGCCATGATTGAGTCTGTTCCCAGTCCATCTGTGTGTGAATCTGTTCCCTGCCCATCTGATAGTGAGTCTGTTCCCAGTTCTTCCTTGAGAGAGCCTGTAACCTGTCCAGCCGTGAGTGAGTCTGTTCCCTGTCCATCTGTGAGTGAGTCTGTTCCCTGTCCAGGTGTGAGGGAGTCTGTTCCCTGTCCATCTGTGAGGGAGTCTATTCCATGTCCATCTGTGAGTTAGTCTGTTCCCTGTCCATCTGTGAGGGAGTATATTCCCTGTCCAGCTGAGAGTGAGTCTGTTCCCTGTCCAGGTGTGAGTTACACTGTTTCCTGTCCATCTGTGAGTTAGTCTGTTCCCTGTCCATCTGTGAGGGAGTCTGTTCCCTGTCCATCTGAGACTGAGTCTGTTCCCTGTCCAGCTGAGAGTGAGTCTGTTCCCTGTCCATCTGACAGTGAGTCTTTTCCCTGCCCATCTGAGAGTGAGTCTGTTCCCTTCCATCTGTGAGTGAGTCTGTTCCCCGTCCATCTGTGAGTGAGTCTGTTCCCTGTCCATCTGTGAGTAAGTCTGTTCCCCGTTCATCTGTGAGTGAGTCTGTTCCCTGTCCATCTGAGAGTGAGTCTGTTCCCTGTCCATCTGAGAGTGAGTCTTCCCCGTCCATCTGTGAGTGAGTCTGTTCCCAGTTCTTCTGTGAGTGAGCCTGTTCCTTGTCCATCTGTTAGTGAGTCTGTTCCCTGTCCATCTGAGAGTGAGTCTGTTCCCTGTCCATCTGTGAGTGAGTCTGTTCCCAGTTCTTCTGTGAGTGAGCCTGTTCCCTGTCCAGCCCTGAGTGAGTCTGTTCCCTGTCCGTCTGTGAGTGAGTCTGTTCCCTGTCCATCTGTGAGTGAATCAGTTCCCAGTCCATTTGTGAGTGAGTCTGTTCCCTACCATCTGTGAGTGAGTCTGTTCCCTGTCCATCTGACAGTGAGTCTGTTCTCTGTCCATCTGTGAGTGAGACTGTTCTCCCTACATCTGTGAATGAGACTGTTCCCTTCCATCTGTGAGTGAGTCTGTTCCCCATTCATCTGTGAGTGTGTCTGTTCCCCGTCCATCTGAGAGTGAGTCTGTTCCCCGTCCATCTGTGAGTGAGTCTGTTCCCCATTCATCTGTGAGTGAGTCTGTTCCCCGTCCATCTGAGAGTGAATCTGTTCCCTGGCCATCTGAGAGTGAGTCTGTTCACCGTCCATCTGAGAGAGAGTCTGTTCCCTGTCCATCTGTGAGTGAGCCTGTTCCTTGTCCATCTGTTAGTGAGTCTGTTCCCTGTCCATCTGAGAGTTAGATTGTTCCCTGTCCATCTGTGAGTGGTTCTGTTCCTTGTCCATCTGTTAGTGAGTCTGTTCCCTGCCCATCTGAGAGTGAGTCTGTTCCCTGTCCATCTGAGAGTGAGTCTGTTCCCCGTCCATCTGTGAGTGAGTCTGTTCCCCATTCATCTGAGAGTGAATCTGTTCCCTGTCCATCTGAGAGTGAGTCTGTTCACCGTCCATCTGAGAGTGAGTCTGTTCCCTGTCCATCTGTGAGTGAGTCTGTTCCCTGTCCAGGTGTGAGTTACACTATTTCCTATCCATCTGTGAGTTAGTCTGTTCCCTGTCCATCTGAGAGTGAGTCTGTTCCCCGTCCATCTGAGAGTGAGTCTGTTCCCTGTCCATCTGTGAGTGAGTCTGTTCCCTGTCCATCTGTGAGTGAATCAGTTCCCAGTCCATTGGTGAGTGAGTCTGTTCCCTGTCCATCTGTGAGGGTGTCTGTTCCCTGTCCATCTGTGAGGGAGTCTGTTCCCTGTCCATCTGAGAGTGAGTCTGTTCCCTGTCCAGCTGAGAGTGAGTCTGTTCCCTGTCCATCTGACAGTGAGTCTTTTCCCTGCCCATCTGAGAGTGAGTCTGTTTCCTGTCCATCTGTGAGTGAGTCTGTTCCCCGTGCATCTGTGAGTGAGTCTGTTCCCTGTCCATCTGTGAGTAAGTCTGTTCCCCGTTCATCTGTGAGTGAGTCTGTTCCCTGTCCATCTGAGAGTGAGTCTGTTCCCTGTCCATCTGAGAGTGAGTCTGTTCCCCGTCCATCTGTGAGTGAGTCTGTTCCCAGTTCTTCTGTGAGTGAGCCTGTTCCTTGTCCATCTGTTGGTGAGTCTGTTCCCTGTCCATCTGAGAATGAGCCTGTTCCCTGTCCAGCCCTGAGTGAGTCTGTTCACTGTCCGTCTGTGAGTGAGTCTGTTCCCTGTCCATCTGTGAGTGAATCAGTTCCCAGTCCATTTGTGAGTGAGTCTGTTCCCTGTCCATCTGTGAGGGAGTCTGTTCCCTGTCCATCTGTGAGGGAGTCTGTTCCCTGTCCATCTGAGAGTGAGTCTGTTCCCTGTCCAGCTGAGAGTGAGTCTGTTCCCTGTCCATCTGACAGTGAGTCTTTTCCCTGCCCATCTGAGAGTGAGTCTGTTCCCTGTCCATCTGTGAGTGAGTCTCTTCCCCGTCCATCTGTGAGTGAGTCTGTTCCCTGCCAATCTGTGAGTAAGTCTGTTCCCCGTTCATCTGTGAGTGAGTCTGTTCCCTGTCCATCTGAGAGTGAGTCTGTTCCCTGTCCATCTGAGAGTGAGTCTGTTCCCCGTCCATCTGTGAGTGAGTCTGTTCCCAGATCTTCTGTGAGTGAGCCTGTTCCTTGTCCATCTGAGAGTGAGCCTGTTCCCTGTCCAGCCCTGAGTGAGTCTGTTCCCAGTCCATTTGTGAGTGAGTCTGTTCCCTGTCCATCTGTGAGTGAGTCTGTTCCCTGTCCATCTGACAGTGAGTCTGTTCTCTGTCCATCTGTGAGTGAGACTGTTCTCCCTACATCTGTGAATGAGGCTGTTCCCTTCCATCTGTGAGTGAGTCTGTTCCCCATTCATCTGTGAGTGTGTCTGTTCCCCGTCCATCTGAGAGTGAGTCTGTTCCCTGGCCATCTGAGAGTGAATCTGTTCACCATCTATCTGAGAGTGAGTCTGTTCCCTATCCGTCTGTGAGGGAGCCTGTTCCTTGTCCATCTGTTAGTGAGTCTGTTCCCCATTCATCTGAGAGTGAATCTGTTCCCTGTCCATCTGAGAGTGAGTCTGTTCACCGTCCATCTGAGAGTGAGTCTGTTCCCTGTCCATCTGTGAGTGAGTCTGTTCCCAGTTCTTCTGTGAGTGAGCCTGTTCTCTGTCCAGCCGTGATTGAGTCTGTTCCCAGTACATCTGTGTGTGAATCTGTTCCCTGCCCGTCTGATAGTGAGTCCCTTGCCAGTTCTTCCTTGAGAGAGCCTGTAACCTGTCCAGCCGTGAGTGAGTCTGTTCCCTGTCCTTCTGTGAGTGAGTCTGTTCCCTGTCCAGGTGTGAGGGAGTCTGTTCCCTGTCCATCTGTGAGGGAGTCTATTCCATGTCCATCTGTGAGTTAGTCTGTTCCCTGTCCATCTGTGAGGGAGTCTGTTCCCTGTCCATCTGTGAGGGAGTCTATTCCCTGTCCATCTGAGAGTGAGTCTGTTCCCTGTCCATCTGAGAGTGAGTCTGTTCCCCGTCCATCTGTGAGTGAGTCTGTTCCCAGTTCTTCTGTGAGTGAGTCTGTTCCCTGTCCATCTGAGAGTGAGTCTGTTCCCTGTCCATCTGTGAGTGAGTCTGTTCCCAGTTCTTCTGTGAGTGAGCCTGTTCCCTGTCCAGCCCTGAGTGAGTCTGTTCCCTGTCCGTCTGTGAGTGAGTCTGTTCCCTGTCCATCTGTGAGTGAATCAGTTCCCAGTCCATTTGTGAGTGAGTCTGTTCTCTGTCCATCTGTGAGTGAGACTGTTCTCCCTACATCTGTGAATGAGGCTGTTCCCTTCCATCTGTGAGTGAGTCTGTTCCCCATTCATCTGTGAGTGTGTCTGTTCCCCGTCCATCTGAGAGTGAGTCTGTTCCCCGTCCATCTGTGAGTGAGTCTGTTCCCCATTCATTTGTGAGTGAGTCTGTTCCCCGTCCATCTGAGAGTGAATCTGTTCCCTGGCCATCTGAGAGTGAGTCTGTTCACCGTCCATCTGAGAGAGAGTCTGTTCCCTGTCCTTCTGTGAGTGAGTCTGTTCCCAGTTCTTCTGTGAGTGAGCCTGTTCCTTGTCCATCTGTTAGTGAGTCTGTTCCCTTTCCATCTGAGAGTGAGTCTGTTCCCTGTCCATCTGTGATTGAGTCTGTTCACTGTCCATCTCTGAGCGAGTCTGTTCCCTGTCCAGCCGTGAGTGAGTCTGTTCCCTGTCCAGCCGTGAGTGAGTCTGTTCCCTGTCCAGCTGAGAGTGAGTTTGTTCCCTGTCCATCTAAGAGTGAATCTTTTCCCTGTACATCTGTGAGCGAGTCTGTTCCCTGTACATCTGAGAGTGAGTCTGTTCCCTGTCCATCTAAGAGTGAATCTTTTCCCTGTACATCTGTGAGCGAGTCTGTTCCCTGTCCATCTGAGAGTGAGTCTGTTCCCTGTCCGTCTGTGAGTGAGTCTGTTCCCTGTCCGTCTGTGAGTGAATCAGTTCCCAGTCCATTTGTGAGTGAGGCTGTTCCCTGTCCATCTGTGAGTGAGTCTGTTCCCTGTCCATCTGACAGTGAGTCTGTTCTCTGTCCATCTGTGAGTGAGACTGTTCTCCCTACATCTGTGAATGAGGCTGTTCCCTTCCATCTGTGAGTGAGTCTGTTCCCCATTCATCTGTGAGTGTGTCTGTTCCCCGTCCATCTGAGAGTGAGTCTGTTCCCCGTCCATCTGTGAGTGAGTCTGTTCCCCATTCATCTGTGAGTGAGTCTGTTCCCCATCCATCTGAGAGTGAATCTGTTCCCTGGCCATCTGAGAGTGAGTCTGTTCACCGTCCATCTGAGAGAGAGTCTGTTCCCTGTCCATCTGTGAGTGAGTCTGTTCCCTGTCCAGGTGTGAGTTACACTATTTCCTATCCATCTGTGAGTTAGTCTGTTCCCTGTCCATCTGAGAGTGAGTCTGTTCCCCGTCCATCTGAGAGTGAGTCTGTTCCCTGTCCATCTGTGAGTGAGTCTGTTCCCTGTCCATCTGTGAGTGAATCAGTTCCCAGTCTTTTTGTGAGCGAGTCTGTACCCTGTCCATCTGTGAGTGAGTCTGTTCCCTGTCCATATTGTATCACTGAATACAGGATTATTACTGTTTGTATAATAATTTATAGCTGAATACTGGAGTATTACTGTGTATAACACTGTATCGCTTACTACTGGAGTATGAGTGCGTGTATAACACTGCATCGCTGAATACTGGAGTATTACTGTTGGTATTATGGAATATCCACTGTGACCTGGAGCAGGCGAGCAAAGACCCGTTCAGCTGGACAACAGAGATTGCAAGTTGGAAAAGGATGGTTTGTACAGCCGTCTCAAGGACTGCAGACAGATCAAGAAAGATGTGAAACATTAGTTCACCGTGCTCAGAGTTAACTATGTCACTGGTCCACCTGTGAGTCGGTCAGTTTCAGAACCAGCTGTGTGTGGGCCTGTTCCCGGTCCATCTGTGAGTGAGTGTGTTCCCTGTCCATCTGAGAGTTGGATTGGTCCCTGTCCAGCTGTGAGAGTGTCTGTTCCCTGTCCATCTGTGAGTGAGTCTGTTCCCTATCCATCTGAGAGTTAGATTGTTCCCTGTCCATCTGTGAGTGGGTCTGTTCCCTGTCCAACTGAGAGTGAGACTGTTCCCTGTCCAGCTGAGAGTTAATCTGTACCCTGTCCAGCTGAGAGTGAATCTCATTCCCTGTCCATCTGTGAGAGAGTCTGTACCCTGTCCATCCGTGAGTAAATCATTTCCCAGTCCATCTGTGAGTGAGTTTTCCTATCCATCTGAGAGTGAGTCTGTTACCTGTCCATCTGTGAGTGAGTCTGTTCCCTGGCCATCTGAGAGTGAGTCTGTTCACCGTCCATCTGAGAGAGAGTCTGTTCCCTGTCCATCTGTGAGTGAGCCTGTTCCTTGTCCATCTGTTAGTGAGTCTGTTCCCTGTCCATCTGAGAGTTAGATTGTTCCCTGTCCATCTGTGAGTGGGTCTGTTCCTTGTCCATCTGTTAGTGAGTCTGTTCCCTGCCCATCTGAGAGTGAGTCTGTTCCCTGTCCATCTGTGAGTGAGTCTGTTCCCCATTCATCTGAGAGTAAATCTGTTCCCTGTCCATCTGAGAGTGAGTCTGTTCACCGTCCATCTGAGAGTGAGTCTGTTCCCTGTCCATCTGTGAGTGAGTCTGTTCCCTGTCCAGGTGTGAGTTACACTATTTCCTATCCATCTGTGAGTTAGTCTGTTCCCTGTCCATCTGAGAGTGAGTCTGTTCCCCATCCATCTGAGAGTGAGTCTGTTCCCTGTCCATCTGTGAGTGAGTCTGTTCCCTGTCCATCTGTGAGTGAATCAGTTCCCAGTCCATTTGTGAGTGAGTCTGTTCCCTGTCCATCTGTGAGGGAGTCTGTTCCCTGTCCATCTTAGAGTGAGTCTGTTCCCTGTCCAGCTAAGAGTGAGTCTGTTCCCTGTCCATCTGACAGTGAGTCTTTTCCCTGCCCATCTGAGAGTGAGTCTGTTCCCTGTCCATCTGTGAGTGAGTCTGTTCCCTGTCCATCTGAGAGTGAGTCTGTTCCCCGTCCATCTGTGAGTGAGTCTGTTCCCAGTTCTTCTGTGAGTGAGTCTGTTCCCTGTCCATCTAAGAGTGAATCTTTTCCCTGTACATTTGTGAGCGAGTCTGTTCCCTGTCCATCTGAGAGTGAGTCTTTTCCCCGTCCATCTGTGAGTGAGTCTGTTCCCCGTCCATCTGAGAGTGAGTCTGTTCACCGTCCAGCTGAGAGTGAGTCTGTTCCCTGTCCATCTGTGAGTGAGTCTGTTCCCAGTTCTTCCTTGAGAGAGCCTGTAACATGTCCAGCCGTGAGTGAGTCTGTTCCCTGTCCTTCTGTGAGTGAGTCTGTTCCCTGTCCAGGTGTGAGGGAGTCTGTTCCCTGTCTATCTGTGAGGGAGTCTGTTCCCTGTCCAGCTGAGAGTGAGTCTGTTCCCTGTCCATCTGTGAGGGAGTCTGTTCCCTGTCTATCTGTGAGGGAGTCTGTTCCCTGTCCAGCTGAGAGTGAGTCTGTTCCCTGTCCAGGTGTGAGTTACACTGTTTCCTGTCCATCTGTGAGTTAGTCTGTTCCCTGTCCATCTGTGAGGGAGTCTGTTCCCTGTCCATCTGAGAGTGAGTCTGTTCCCTGTCCAGCTGAGAGTGAGTCTGTTCCATGTCCATCTGACAGTGAGTCTTTTCCCTGCCCATCTGAGAGTGAGTCTGTTCCCTGTCCATCTGTGAGTAAGTCTGTTCCCCGTTCATCTGTGAGTGAGTCTGTTCCCTGTCCATCTGAGAGTGAGTCTGTTCCCTGTCCATCTGAGAGTGAGTCTGTTCCCCGTCCATCTGTGAGTGAGTCTGTTCCCAGTTCTTCTATGAGTGAGTCTGTTTCCTGTCCATCTGAGAGTGAGTCTGTAACCTGTCCATCTGTGAGTGAGTCTGTTCCCAGTTCTTCTGTGAGTGAGCCTGTTCTCTCTCCAGCCGTGCTTGAGTCTGTTCCCAGTCCATCTGTGTGTGAATCTGTTCCCTGCCCATCTGATAGTGAGTCTGTTCCCAGTTCTTCCTTGAGAGAGCCTGTAACCTGTCCAGCCGTGAGTGAGTCTGTTCCCTGTCCATCTGTGAGTGAGTCTGTTCCCTGTCCATCTGTGAGGGAGTCTGTTCCCTGTCCATCTGTGAGGGAGCCTATTCCCTGTCCAGCTGAGAGTGAGTCTGTTCCCTGTCCAGGTGTGAGTTACACTGTTCCCTGTCCATCTGTGAGGGAGTCTGTTCCCTGTCCATCTGAGAGTGAGTCTGTTCCCTGTCCAGCTGAGAGTGAGTCTGTTCCCTTTCCATCTGACAGTGACTCTTTTCCCTGCCCATCTGAGAGTGAGTCTGTTACCTGTCCATCTGTGAGTGAGTCTGTTCCCCGTCCATCTGTCAGTGAGTCTGTTCCCTGTCCATCTGTGAGTAAGTCTGTTCCCCGTTCATCTGTGAGTGAGTCTGTTCCCTGTCCATCTGAGAGTGAGTCTGTTCCCTGTCCATCTGAGAGTGAGTCTGTTCCCCGTCCATCTGTGAGTGAGTCTGTTCCCAGTTCTTCTGTGAGTGAGCCTGTTCCTTGTCCATCTGTTCGTGAGGCTGTTCCATGTCCATCTGAGAGTGAGTCTGTTCCCTGTCCATCTGTGAGTGAGTCTGTTCCCAGTTCTTCTGTGAGTGAGCCTGTTCCCTGTCCAGCCCTGAGTGAGTCTGTTCCCTGTCCGTCTGTGAGTGAGTCTGTTCCCTGTCCATCTGTGAGTGAATCAGTTCCCAGTCCAGTTGAGAGTGAGTCTGTTCCCTGTCCATCTGTGAGTGAGTCTGTTCCCTGTCCATCTGACAGTGAGTCTGTTCTCTGTCCATCTGTGAGTGAGACTGTTCTCCCTACATCTGTGAATGAGCCTGTTCCCTTCCATCTGTGAGTGAGTCTGTTCCCCATTCATCTGTGAGTGTGTCTGTTCCCCGTCCATCTGAGAGTGAGTCTGTTCCCCGTCCATCTGTGAGTGAGTCTGTTCCCCATTCATCTGTGAGTGAGTCTGTTCCCCGTCCATCTGAGAGTGAATCTGTTCCCTGGCCATCTGAGAGTGAGTCTGTTCACCGTCCATCTGAGAGAGAGTCTGTTCCCTGTCCATCTGTGAGTGAGCCTGTTCCCTGTCCATCTGTGAGGGAGTCTATTCCCTGTCCAGCTGAGAGTGAGTCTGTTCCCTGTCCATCTGTGAGTTAGTCTGTTCCCTGTCCATCTGTGAGGGAGTCTGTTCCCTGTCCATCTGAGAGTGAGTCTGTTCCCTGTCCAGCTGAGAGTGAGTCTGTTCCCTGTCCATCTGACAGTGAGTCTTTTCCCTGCCCATCTGAGAGTGAGTCTGTTCCCCGTCCATCTGTGAGTGAGTCTGTTCCCTGTCCATCTGTGAGTAAGTCTGTGCCCCGTCCATCTGTGAGTGAGTCTGTTCCCAGTTCTTCTGTGAGTGAGTCTGTTCCCTTTCCATCTGAGAGTGAGTCTGTTCCCTGTCCATCTGTGAGTGAGTCTGTTCCCAGTTCTTCTGTGAGTGAGCCTGTTCCCTGTCCAGCCCTGAGTGAGTCTGTTCCCTGTCCGTCTGTGAGTGAGTCTGTTCCCTGTCCATCTGTGAGTGAATCAGTTCCCAGTCCAGTTGTGAGTGAGTCTGTTCCCTGTCCATCTGACAGTGAGTCTTTTCCCTGCCCATCTGAGAGTGAGTCTGTTCTCTGTCCATCTGTGAGTGAGACTGTTCTCCCTACATCTGTGAATGAGCCTGTTCCCTTCCATCTGTGAGTGAGACTGTTCCCCATTCATCTGTGAGTGTGTCTGTTCCCCGTCCATCTGAGAGTGAGTCTGTTCCCCGTCCATCTGTGAGTGAGTCTGTTCCCCATTCATCTGAGAGAGAGTCTGTTCCCTGTCCTTCTGTGAGTGAGTCTGTTCCCAGTTCTTCTGTGAGTGAGCCTGTTCCTTGTCCATCTGTTAGTGAGTCTGTTCCCTTTCCATCTGAGAGTGAGTCTGTTCCCTGTCCATCTGTGATTGAGTCTGTTCACTGTCCATCTGTGAGCGAGTCTGTTCCCTGTCCAGCGGTGAGTGAGTCTGTTCCCTGTCCATCTAAGAGTGAATCTTTTCCCTGTACATCTGTGAGCGAGTCTGTTCCCTGTACATCTGAGAGTGAGTCTGTTCCCTGTCCATCTAAGAGTGAATCTTTTCCCTGTACATTTGTGAGCGAGTCTGTTCCCTGTCCATCTGAGAGTGAGTCTTTTCCCCGTCCATCTGTGAGTGAGTCTGTTCCCCGTCCATCTGTGAGTGAGTCTGTTCACCGTCCAGCTGAGAGTGAGTCTGTTCCCCGTCCATCTGTGAGTGAGTCTGTTCCCAGTTCTTCTGTGAGTGAGCCTGTTCTCTGTCCAGCCGTGATTGAGTCAGTTCCCAGTCCATCTGTGTGTGAATCTGTTCCCTGCCCATCTGATAGTGAGTCTGTTCCCAGTTCTTCCTTGAGAGAGCCTGTAACCTGTCCAGCCGTGAGTGAGTCTGTTCCCTGTCCATCTGTGAGTGAGTCTGTTCCCTGTCCAGGTGTGAGGGAGTCTGTTCCCTGTCCATCTGTGAGGGAGTCTATTCCATGTCCATCTGTGAGTTCGTCTGATCCCTGTCCATCTGTGAGGGAGTCTGTTCCCTGTCCATCTGTGAGGGAGTCTATTCCATGTCCATCTGTGAGTTCGTCTGATCCCTGTCCAGCTGAGAGTGAGTCTGTTCCCTGTCCAGGTGTGAGTTACACTGTTTCCTGTCCATCTGTGAGTTAGTCTGTTCCCTGTCCATCTGTGAGGGAGTCTGTTCCCTGTCCATCTGAGAGTGAGTCTGTTCCCTGTCCAGCTGAGAGTGAGTCTGTTCCCTGTCCATCTGACAGTGAGTCTTTTCCCTGCCCATCTGAGAGTGAGTCTGTTCCCTGTCCATCTGTGAGTGAGTCTGTTCCCTGTCCAGCCCTGAGTGAGTCTGTTCCCTGTCCATCTGTGAGTGAGTCTGTTCCCTGTCCATCTGACAGTGAGTCTGTTCTCTGTCCATCTGTGAGTGAGACTGTTCTCCCTACATCTGTGAATGAGGCTGTTCCCTTCCATCTGTGAGTGTGTCTGTTCCCTGGCCATCTGAGAGTGAGTCTGTTCACCGTCCATCTGAGAGAGAGTCTGTTCCCTGTCCATCTGTGAGTGAGCCTGTTCCCTGTCCATCTGTGCGGGAGTCTATTCCCTGTCCAGCTGAGAGTGAGTCTGTTCCCTGTCCATCTGTGAGTTAGTCTGTTCCCTGTCCATCTGTGAGGGAGTCTGTTCCCTGTCCATCTGAGAGTGAGTCTGTTCCCTGTCCAGCTGAGAGTGAGTCTGTTCCCTGTCCATCTGACAGTGAGTCTTTTCCCTGCCCATCTGAGAGTGAGTCTGTTACCTGTCCATCTGTGAGTGAGTCTGTTCCCCGTCCATCTGTGAGTGAGTCTGTTCCCTGTCCATCTGTGAGTAAGTCTGTTCCCCGTCCATCTGTGAGTGAGTCTGTTCCCAGTTCTTCTGTGAGTGAGTCTGTTCCCTGTCCATCTGAGAGTGAGTCTGTTCCCTGTCCATCTGTGAGTGAGTCTGCTCCCTATCCATCTGTGAGGGAGTCTGTTCCCTGTCCATCTGAGAGTGAGTCTGTTCCCTGTCCAGCTGAGAGTGAGTCTGTTCCCAGTCCATCTGTGTGTGAATCTGTTCCCTGCCCATCTGATAGTGAGTCTGTTCCCAGTTCTTCCTTGAGAGAGCCTGTAACCTGTCCAGCCGTGAGTGAGTCTGTTCCCTGTCCATCTGTGAGTGAGTCTGTTCCCTGTCCAGGTGTGAGGGAGTCTGTTCCCTGTCCATCTGTGAGGGAGTCTATTCCATGTCCATCTGTGAGTTAGTCTGATCCCTGTCCATCTGTGAGGGAGTCTGTTCCCTGTCCATCTGTGAGGGAGTCTATTCCCTGTCCAGCTGAGAGTGAGTCTGTTCCCTGTCCAGGTGTGAGTTACACTGTTTCCTGTCCATCTGTGAGTTAGTCTGTTCCCTGTCCATCTGCGAGGGAGTCTGTTCCCTGTCCATCTGAGAGTGAGTCTGTTCCCTGTCCAGCTGAGAGTGAGTCTGTTCCCTGTCCATCTGACAGTGAGTCTTTTCCCTGCCCATCTGAGAGTGAGTCTGTTCCCTGTCCATCTGTGAGTGAGTCTGTTCCCTGGCCATCTGAGAGTGAGTCTGTTCACCGTCTATCTGAGAGTGAGTCTGTTCCCTGTCCGTCTGTGAGGGAGCCTGTTCCTTGTCCATCTGTTAGTGAGTCTGTTCCCCATTCATCTGAGAGTGAATCTGTTCCCTGTCCATCTGAGAGTGAGTCTGTTCACCGTCCATCTGAGAGTGAGTCTGTTCCCTGTCCATCTGTGAGTGTGTCTGTTCCCAGTTCTTCTGTGAGTGAGCCTGTTCCCTGTCCAGCCCTGAGTGAGTCTGTTCCATGTCCGTCTGTGAGTGAGTCTGTTCCCTGTCCAGCCCTGAGTGAGTCTGTTCCCTGTCCGTCTGTGAGTGAGTCTGTTCCCTGTCCATCTGTGAGTGAGTCTGTTCCCTGTCCATCTGACAGTGAGTCTGTTCTCTGTCCATCTGTGAGTGAGACTGTTCTCCCTGCATCTGTGAATGAGGCTGTTCCCTTCCATCTGTGAGTGAGTCTGTTCCCCATTCATCTGTGAGTGTGTCTGTTCCCCGTCCATCTGAGAGTGAGTCTGTTCCCCGTCCATCTGTGAGTGAGTCTGTTCCCCATTCATCTGTGAGTGAGTCTGTTCCCCGTCCATCTGAGAGTGAATCTGTTCCCTGGCCATCTGAGAGTGAGTCTGTTCACCGTCCATCTGAGAGAGAGTCTGTTCCCTGTCCATCTGTGAGTGAGCCTGTTCCTTGTCCATCTGTTAGTGAGTCTGTTCCCTGTCCATCTGAGAGTTAGATTGTTCCCTGTCCATCTGTGAGTGGGTCTGTTCCTTGTCCATCTGTTAGTGAGTCTGTTTCACGTCCATCTGTGAGTGAGTCTGTTCCCCATTCATCTGAGAGTGAATCTGTTCCCTGTCCATCTGAGAGTGAGTCTGTTCCCCGTCCATCTGAGAGTGAGTCTGTTCCCTGTCCCTCTGTGAGTGAGTCTGTTCCCTGTCCATCTGTGAGTGAGTCTTTTCCCTGTCCATCTGTGAGTGAGTCTGTTCCCTGTCCATCTGACAGTGAGTCTGTTCTCTGTCCATCTGTGAGTGAGACTGTTCTCCCTTCATCTGTGAATGAGGCTGTTCCCTTCCATCTGTGAGTGAGTCTGTTCCCCATTCATCTGTGAGTGTGTCTGTTCCCCGTCCATCTGAGAGTGAGTCTGTTCCCTGGCCATCTGAGAGTGAGTCTGTTCACCGTCTATCTGAGAGTGAGTCTGTTCCCTGTCCGTCTGTGAGGGAGCCTGTTCCTTGTCCATCTGTTAGTGAGTCTGTTCCCCATTCATCTGAGAGTGAATCTGTTCCCTGTCCATCTGAGAGTGAGTCTGCTCACCGTCCATCTGAGAGTGAGTCTGTTCCCTGTCCATCTGTGAGTGTGTCTGTTCCCAGTTCTTCTGTGAGTGAGCCTGTTCTCTGTCCAGCCGTGATTGAGTCTGTTCCCAGTCCATCTGTGTGTGAATCTGTTCCCTGCCCATCTGAAAGTGAGTCCCTTCCCAGTTCTTCCTTGAGAGAGCCTGCAACCTGTCCAGCCGTGAGTGAGTCTGTTCCCTGTCCTTCTGTGAGTGAGTCTGTTCCCTGTCCAGGTGTGAGGGAGTCTGTTCCCTGTCCTTCTGTGAGTGAGTCTGTTCCCTGTCTATCTGTGAGGGAGTCTGTTCCCTGTCCAGCTGAGAGTGAGTCTGTTCCCTGTCCAGGTGTGAGTTACACTGTTTCCTGTCCATCTGTGAGTTAGTCTGTTCCCTGTCCATCTGTGAGGGAGTCTGTTCCCTGTCCATCTGAGAGTGAGTCTGTTCCCTGTCCAGCTGAGAGTGAGTCTGTTCCATGTCCATCTGACAGTGAGTCTTTTCCCTGCCCATCTGAGAGTGAGTCTGTTCCCTGTCCATCTGTGAGTAAGTCTGTTCCCCGTTCATCTGTGAGTGAGTCTGTTCCCTGTCCATCTGAGAGTGAGTCTGTTCCCTGTCCATCTGAGAGTGAGTCTGTTCCCCGTCCATCTGTGAGTGAGTCTGTTCCCAGTTCTTCTGTGAGTGAGTTTTCCTATCCATCTGAGAGTGAGTCTGTTCCCTGTCCATCTGTGAGTGAGTCTGTTCCCAGTTCTTCTGTGAGTGAGCCTGTTCCCTGTCCAGCCCTGAGTGAGTCTGTTCCCTGTCCGTCTGTGAGTGAGTCTGTTCCCTGTCCATCTGTGAGTGAATCAGTTCCCAGTCCATTTGTGAGTGAGTCTGTTCCCTGTCCATCTGAGAGTGAGTCTGTTCCTTGTCCATCTGACAGTGAGTCTGTTCCCTGTCCATCTGTGAGGGAGTCTGTTCCCTGTCCATCTGAGAGTGAGTCTGTTCCCTGTCCAGCTGAGAGATGGACAGGGAACAGACTCACTCTCAGCTGGACAGGGAACAGACTCACTCTCAGATGGACAGGGAACAGACTCACTCACAAATGGACTGGGAACAGACTCACTCTCAGATGGACAGGGAACAGACTCACTCACAGATGAACGGGGAACAGACTCACTCACAAATGGACTGGGAACTGATTCACTCACAGATGGACAGGGAGCAGACTCACTCTCAGATGGACAGGGAACAGACTCACTCACAAATGGACTGGGAACAGACTCACTCTCAGATGGACAGGGAACAGACTCACTCACAGATCAACGGGGAACAGACTCACTCTCAGATGGGCAGGGAAAAGACTCTGTCAGATGGACAGGGAACAGACTCACTGACAGTGAGTCTTTTCCCTGCCCATCTGAGAGTGAGTCTGTTCCCTGTCCATCTGTGAGTGAGTCTGTTCCCCGTCCATCTGTGAGTGAGTCTGCTCCCTGTCCATCTGTGAGTAAGTCTGTTCCCCGTTCATCTGTGTGTGAGTCTGTTCCCTGTCCATCTGAGAGTGAGTCTGTTCCCTGTCCATCTGAGAGTGAGTCTGTTCCCCGTCCATCTGTGAGTGAGTCTGTTCCCAGTTCTTCTGTGAGTGAGCCTGTTCCTTGTACATCTGTTAGTGAGTCTGTTCCCTGTCCATCTGTGAGTGAATCAGTTCCCAGTCCATTTGTGAGTGAGTCTGTTCCCTGTCCATCTGTGAGTGAGTCTGTTCCCTGTCCATCTGACAGTGAGTCTGTTCCCTGTCCATCTGACAGTGAGTCTGTTCGCTGTCCATCTGTGAGTGAGACTGTTCTCCCTACATCTGTGAATGAGGCTGTTCCCTTCCATCTGTGAGTGAGTCTGTTCCCCATTCATCTGTGAGTGTGTCTGTTCCCCGTCCATCTGTGAGTGAGTCTGTTCCCCGTCCATCTGTGAGTGAGTCTGTTCCCCATTCATCTGTGAGTGAGTCTGTTCCCCGTCCATCTGAGAGTGAATCTGTTCCCTGGCCATCTGAGAGTGAGTCTGTTCATCGTCCATCTGAGAGAGAGTCTGTTCCCTGTCCATCTGTGAGTGAGCCTGTTCCTTGTCCATCTGTTAGTGAGTCTGTTCCCTGTCCATCTGAGAGTTAGATTGTTCCCTGTCCATCTGTGAGTGGGTCTGTTCCTTGTCCATCTGTTAGTGAGTCTGTTCCCTGCCCATCTGAGAGTGAGTCTGTTCCCTGTCCATCTGAGAGTGAGTCTGTTCCCCGTCCATCTGTGAGTGAGTCTGTTCCCCATTCATCTGAGAGTGAATCTGTTCCCTGTCCATCTGAGAGTGAGTATGTTCACCGTCCATCTAAGAGTGAGTCTGTTCCCTGTCCATCTGTGAGTGAGTCTGTTCCCTGTCCAGGTGTGAGTTACACTATTTCCTGTCCATCTGTGAGTTAGTCTGTTCCCTGTCCATCTGAGAGTGAGTCTGTTCCCCGTACATCTGAGAGTGAGTCTGTTCCCTGTCCATCTGTGAGTGAGTCTGTTCCCTGTCCATCTGTGAGTGAATCAGTTCCCAGTCCATTTGTGAGTGAGTCTGTTCCCTGTCCATCTGTGAGTGAGTCTGTTCCCTGTCCATCTGTGAGGGAGTCTGTTCCCTGTCCATCTGAGAGTGAGTCTGTTCCCTGTCCAGCTGAGTGTGAGTCTGTTCCCTGCCCATCTGAGAGTGAGTCTGTTCCCTGTCCATCTGTGAGCGAGTCTGTTCCCTGTCCATCTGTGAGTGACTCTGTTCCCTGCCCATCTGAGAGTGAGTCTGTTCCCTGTCCATCTGTGAGCGAGTCTGTACCCTGTCCATCTGTGAGTGAGTCTGTTCCCTGTCCATACTGTATCATTGAATACAGCAGTATTACTGTTTGTATAATAATTTATAGCTGAATACTGGATTATTACTGTGTATAACACTGTATCGCTTACTACTGGAGTATGAGTGCGTGTATAACACTGCATCGCTGAATACTGGAGTATTACTGTTGGTATTATGGAATATCCACTGCGACCTGGAGCAGGCGAGCAAAGACCCGTTCAGCTGGACAACAGAGATTGCAAGTTGGAAAAGCATGGTTTGTACAGCCGTCTCAAGGACTGCAGACAAATCAAGAAAGATGTGAAACATTAGTTCACCGTGCTCAGAGTTATCTATGTCACTGGTCCACCTGTGAGTCGGTCAGTTTCAGAACCAGCTGTGTGTGGGCCTGTTCCCTGTCCATCTGTTAGTGAGTCTGTTCCCTGTCCATCTGTGAGGGATTCTATTCCCTGCCCATCTGAGTGTGAGTCTGTTCCCATTCCAGCTGAGTGTGAGTCTGTTCACTGTCCATCTGTCAGTTAGTCTGTTCCCTGTCCATACTGTATCAATGAATACTGGAGTATTACTGTGTGTATAATAATGTATCGCTGAATACTGGAATATTACTCTGCGTATAACACCATATCGCTGAATACTGGAGCATTACTGTTTGTATAATACTGTATTGCTGAATACTGGAATATTACTGTGTGTATAACACTGTATCACATAATACTGGATTATTAGTGTGTGTATAACACTGTATCGCTGAATACTGGAGTATTACTGTTGGTATTATGGAATATCCACTGCGACCTGGAGTAGGCGAGCCTAGAACATTCAGCTGGACAACAGAGATTGCAAGTTGGAAGAGGATGGTTTGTACAGCCGACTCAAGGACTGCAGACAAATCAAGAGAGATGTGAAACGTTAGTTCACCGTGCTCAGAGTTATCTGTGTCACTGGTCCAGAGGTGAGTCAATCAGTTTCAGAACAAGCTGTGTGTGGGCCTGTTCCTGGTCCATCTGTGAGTGAGTCTGTTCCCTGTCCATCTGAGAGTGAGTCTGTTCCCCGTCCATCTGAGAGTGAGTCTGTTCCCCGTCCATCTGTGAGTGAGTCTGTTCCCTGTCCATCTGAGAGTGAGTCTGTTCCCTATCCATCTGAGAGTGAGTCTGTTCCCTGTCCATCTGATAGTTACATTGTTCCCTGTCTATCTGTGAGTGGGTCTGCTCCCTATCCATCTGATAGTGAGTCTGTTCCCCGTCCATCTGTGAGTGAGTCTGTTCCCTATCCATCTGAGAGTGAGCCTGTTCCCTGTCCATCTGAGAGTGAGTCTGTTCCCAGTCCATCTGTGAGTGAGTCTGTTCCGTGTCCATCTGAGAGTGAGATTGTTCCATTTCCATCTGAGAGTGAGCCTGTTCCTTTCCATCTGAGAGTTAGTTTGTTCCCTGTCCATCTGTTAGTGATTCTGTTCCCTGTCCATCTGAGAGTGAGTCTGTTCCCTATCCATCTGTGAGTGAATCAGTTCCCAGTCCATCTGTGAGTGAGTCTGTTCCCTGTCCATCTGTTAGTGAGTCTGTTCCCTGTCCATCTGAGAGTGAGTCTGTTCCACGTTCATTTGTGAGTGAGTCTCTTCCCAGTTCTTCTGTGAGTGAGCCTGTTCCCTGTCCAGCCGTGATTGAGTCTGTTCACTGTCCATCTGTGAGCGAGTCTGTTCCCTGTCCAGCGGTGAGTGAGTCTGTTCCCTGTCCAGCCGTGAGTGAGTCTGTTCCCTTTCCAGCTGAGAGTGAGTTTGTTCCCTGTCCAGCTGAGAGTGAGTTTGTTCCCGGTCCAGCTGAGAGCGAGCCTGTTCCCTGTCCATCTGAGAGTGAATCTTTTCCCTGTACATCTGTGAGCGAGTCTGTTCCCTGTACATCTGAGAGTGTGTCTGTTCCCCGTCCATCTGTGAGTGAGTCTGTTCCCCGTTCATCTGTGAGTGAGTCTGTTCCCTGTCCATCTGAGAGTGAGTCTGTTCCCCGTCCATCTGTGAGTGAGTCTGTTCCCCGTCCATCTGTGAGTGAGTCTGTTCCCCGTCCATCTGTGAGTGAGTCTGCTCCCTCTCCAGCTGAGAGTGAGTCTGTTCCCTGTCCATCTGAGAGTTAGATTGTTCCCTGTCCATCTGTGAGTGGGTCTGTTCCTTGTCCATCTGTTAGTGAGTCTGTTCCCTGCCCATCTGAGAGTGAGTCTGTTCCCTGTCCATCTGAGAGTGAGTCTGTTCCCCGTCCATCTGTGAGTGAGTCTGTTCCCCATTCATCTGAGAGTGAATCTGTTCCCTGTCCATCTGAGAGTGAGTCTGTTCACCGTCCATCTGAGAGTGAGTCTGTTCCCTGTCCATCTGTGAGTGAGTCTGTTCCCAGTTCTTCTGTGAGTGAGCCTGTTCTCTGTCCAGCCGTGATTGAGTCTGTTCCCAGTCCATCTGTGTGTGAATCTGTTCCCTGCCCATCTGATAGTGAGTCTGTTCCCAGTTCTTCCTTGAGAGAGCCTGTAACCTGTCCAGCCGTGAGGGAGTCTGTTCCCTGTCCATCTGTGAGTGAGTCTGTTCCCTGTCCAGGTGTGAGGGAGTCTGTTCCCTGTCCATCTGTGAAGGAGTCTATTCCCTGTCCAGCTGAGAGTGAGTCTGTTCCCTGTCCAGGTGTGAGTTACACTGTTTCCTGTCCATCTGTGAGTTAGTCTGTTCCCTGTCCATCTGTGAGGGAGTCTGTTCCCTGTCCATCTGAGAGTGAGTCTGTTCCCTGTCCAGCTGAGAGTGAGTCTGTTCCCTGTCCATCTGACAGTGAGTCTTTTCCCTGCGCATCTGTGAGTGAGTCTGTTCCCTGTCCATCTGTGAGTAAGTCTGTTCCCCGTCCATCTGTTCGTGAGTCTGTTCCCAGTTCTTCTGTGAGTGAGCCTGTTCCTTGTCCATCTGTTCGTGAGTCTGTTCCCTGTCCATCTGAGAGTGAGTCTGTTCCCTGTCCATCTGTGAGTGAGTCTGTTCCCAGTTCTTCTGTGAGTGAGCCTGTTCCCTGTCCAGCCCTGAGTGAGTCTGTTCCCTGTCCGTCTGTGAGTGAGTCTGTTCCCTGTCCATCTGACAGTGAGTCTGTTCTCTGTCCATCTGTGAGTGAGACTGTTCTCCCTACATCTGTGAATGAGGCTGTTCCCTTCCATCTGTGAGTGAGTCTGTTCCCAATTCATCTGTGAGTGTGTCTGTTCCCCGTCCATCTGAGAGTGAGTCTGTTCCCCGTCCATCTGAGAGTGAATCTGTTCCCTGGCCATCTGAGAGTGAGTCTGTTCACCGTCCATCTGAGAGAGAGTCTGTTCCCTGTCCATCTGTGAGTGAGTCTGTTCCTTGTCCATCTGTTAGTGAGTCTGTTCCCTGTCCATCTGAGAGTTAGATTGTTCCCTGTCCATCTGTGAGTGGGTCTGTTCCTTGTCCATCTGAGAGTGAGTCTGTTCCCCGTCCATCTGTGAGTGAGTCTGTTCCCCATTCATCTGAGAGTGAATCTGTTCCCTGTCCATCTGAGAGTGAGTCTGTTCACCGTCCATCTGAGAGTGAGTCTGTTCCCTGTCCATCTGTGAGTGAGTCTGTTCCCTGTCCAGGTGTGAGTTACACTATTTCCTGTCCATCTGTGAGTTAGTCTGTTCCCTGTCCATCTGAGAGTGAGTCTGTTCCCCGTCCATCTGAGAGTGAGTCTGTTCCCTGTCCATCTGTGAGTGAGTCTGTTCCCTGTCCATCTGTGAGTGAATCAGTTCCCAGTCCATTTGTGAGTGAGTCTGTTCCCTGTCCATCTGTGAGTGAGTCTGTTCCCTGTCCATCTGTGAGGGAGTCTGTTCCCTGTCCATCTGAGAGTGAGTCTGTTCCCTGTCCAGCTGAGAGTGAGTCTGTTCCCTGTCCATCTGTGAGCGAGTCTGTTCCCTGTCCATCTGTGAGTGACTCTGTTCCCTGCCCATCTGAGAGTGAGTCTGTTCCCTGTCCATCTGTGAGCGAGTCTGTACCCTGTCCATCTGTGAGTGAGTCTGTTCCCTGTCCATACTGTATCACTGAATACAGGAGTATTACTGTTTGTATAATAATTTATAGCTGAATACTGGAGTATTACTGTGTATAACACTGTATCGCTTACTACTGGAGTATGAGTGCGTGTATAACACTGCATCGCTGAATACTGGAGTATTACTGTTGGTATTATGGAATATCCACTGCGACCTGGAGCAGGCGAGCAAAGACCCGTTCAGCTGGACAACAGAGATTGCAAGTTGGAAAAGGATGGTTTGTACAGCCGTCTCAAGGACTGTAGACAAATCAAGAAAGATGTGAAACATTAGTTCACCGTGCTCAGAGTTATCTATGTCACTGGTCCACCTGTGAGTCGGTCAGTTTCAGAACCAGCTGTGTGTGGGCCTGTTCCCGGTCCATCTGTGAGTGAGTGTGTTCCCTGTCCATCTGAGAGTTGGATTGGTCCCTGTCCAGCTGTGAGAGTGTCTGTTCCCTGTCCATCTGTGAGTGAGCCTGTTCCCTATCCATCTGAGAGTTAGATTGTTCCCTGTCCATCTGTGAGTGGGTCTGTTCCCTGTCCAACTGAGAGTGAGACTGTTCCCTGTCCAGCTGAGAGTTAATCTGTACCCTGTCCAGCTGAGAGTGAATCTCATTCCCTGTCCATCTGTGAGAGAGTCTGTACCCTGTCCATCCGTGAGTAAATCATTTCCCAGTCCATCTGTGAGTGAGTTTTCCTATCCATCTGAGAGTGAGTCTGTTACCTGTCCATCTGTGAGTGAGTCTGTTCCCTGTTCTTCTGTGAGTCGGCCTGTTCCCTGTCCATCTGTTAGTGAGTCTGTTCCCTGTCCATCTGGGAGTGAGTCTGTTCGCCGTTCATCTGTGAGCGAGTCTGTTCCCTGTCCATCTGTGAGGGATTCTATTCCCTGCCCATCTGAGTGTGAGTCTGTTCCCATTCCAGCTGAGTGTGAGTCTGTTCACTGTCCATCTGTCAGTTAGTCTGTTCCCTGTCCATAGTGTATCAATGAATACTGGAGTATTACTGTGTGTAATAATGTATCGCTGAATACTGGAATATTACTCTGCGTATAACACCATATCGCTGAATACTGGAGCATTACTGTTTGTATAATACTGTATTGCTGAATACTGGAATATTACTGTGTGTATAACACTGTATCACATAATACTGGATTATTAGTGTGTGTATAACACTGTATCGCTGAATACTGGAGTATTACTGTTGGTATTATGGAATATCCACTGCGACCTGGAGTAGGCGAGCCTAGAACATTCAGCTGGACAACAGAGATTGCAAGTTGGAAGAGGATGGTTTGTACAGCCATCTCAAGGACTGCAGACAAATCAAGAGAGATGTGAAACGTTAGTTCACCGTGCTCAGAGTTATCTGTGTCACTGGTCCAGAGGTGAGTCAATCAGTTTCAGAACAAGCTGTGTGTGGGCCTGTTCCTGGTCCATCTGTGAGTGAGTCTGTTCCCTGTCCATCTGAGAGTGAGTCTGTTCCCCGTCCATCTGAGAGTGAGTCTGTTCCCCGTCCATCTGTGAGTGAGTCTGTTCCCTATCCATCTGAGAGTGAGTCTGTTCCCTGTCCAGCTGAGAGTGAGTCTGTTCCCTGTCCATCTGATAGTTACATTGTTCCCTGTCTATCTGTGAGTGGGTCTGCTCCCTATCCATCTGATAGTGAGTCTGTTCCCCGTCCATCTGTGAGTGAGTCTGTTCCCCATCCATCTGAGAGTGAGCCTGTTCCCTGTCCATCTGAGAGTGAGTCTGTTCCCAGTCCATCTGTGAGTGAGTCTGTTCCGTGTCCATCTGAGAGTGAGATTGTTCCATTTCCATCTGAGAGTGAGCCTGTTCCTTTCCATCTGAGAGTTAGTTTGTTCCCTGTCCATCTGTTAGTGATTCTGTTCCCTGTCCATCTGAGAGTGAGTCTGTTCCCTATCCATCTGTGAGTGAATCAGTTCCCAGTCCATCTGTGAGTGAGTCTGTTCCCTGTCCATCTGTTAGTGAGTCTGTTCCCTGTCCATCTGAGAGTGAGTCTGTTCCACGTTCATTTGTGAGTGAGTCTCTTCCCAGTTCTTCTGTGAGTGAGCCTGTTCCCTGTCCAGCCGTGATTGAGTCTGTTCACTGTCCATCTGTGAGCGAGTCTGTTCCCTGTCCAGCGGTGAGTGAGTCTGTTCCCTGTCCAGCCATGAGTGAGTCTGTTCCCTTTCCAGCTGAGAGTAAGTTTGTTCCCTGTCCAGCTCAGAGTGAGTTTGTTCCCGGTCCAGCTGAGAGTGAGTCTGTTCCCTGTCCGTCGGTGAGTGAATCTGTTCCTGGTCCAGCTGTGAGTGAGTCTGTTCGCGGTCCAGCTGTGAGTGAGTCTGTTCCCTGTCCATCTGAGAGTTAGTCTGTTCCCTCTCCATCTGTGAGTGAGTCTGTTCCCTGTCCATCTAAGAGTGAATCTTTTCCCTGTACATCTGTGAGCGAGTCTGTTCCCTGTACATCTGAGAGTGAGTCTGTTCCCCGTCCATCTGTGAGTGAGTCTGTTCCCCATCCATCTGAGAGTGAGCCTGTTCCCTGTCCATCTGAGAGTGAGTCTGTTCCCAGTCCATCTGTGAGTGAGTCTGTTCCGTGTCCATCTGAGAGTGAGATTGTTCCATTTCCATCTGAGAGTGAGCCTGTTCCTTTCCATCTGAGAGTTAGTTTGTTCCCTGTCCATCTGTTAGTGATTCTGTTCCCTGTCCATCTGAGAGTGAGTCTGTTCCCTATCCATCTGTGAGTGAATCAGTTCCCAGTCCATCTGTGAGTGAGTCTGTTCCCTGTCCATCTGTTAGTGAGTCTGTTCCCTGTCCATCTGAGAGTGAGTCTGTTCCACGTTCATTTGTGAGTGAGTCTCTTCCCAGTTCTTCTGTGAGTGAGCCTGTTCCCTGTCCAGCCGTGATTGAGTCTGTTCACTCTCCATCTGTGAGCGAGTCTGTTCCCTGTCCAGCGGTGAGTGAGTCTGTTCCCTGTCCAGCCATGAGTGAGTCTGTTCCCTTTCCAGCTGAGAGTGAGTTTGTTCCCTGTCCAGCTCAGAGTGAGTTTGTTCCCGGTCCAGCTGAGAGTGAGTCTGTTCCCTGTCCGTCGGTGAGTGAATCTGTTCCTGGTCCAGCTGTGAGTGAGTCTGTTCGCGGTCCAGCTGTGAGTGAGTCTGTTCCCTGTCCATCTGAGAGTTAGTCTGTTCCCTCTCCATCTGTGAGTGAGTCTGTTCCCTGTCCATCTAAGAGTGAATCTTTTCCCTGTACATCTGTGAGCGAGTCTGTTCCCTGTACATCTGAGAGTGAGTCTGTTCCCCGTCCATCTGTGAGTGAGTCTGTTCCCCGTCCATCTGTGAGTGAGTCTGCTCCCTCTCCAGCTGAGAGTGAGTCTGTTCCCTGTCCATCTGAGAGTTAAATTGTTCCCTGTCCATCTGTGAGTGGGTCTGTTCCTTGTCCACCTGTTAGTGAGTCTGTTGCCTGCCCATCTGAGAGTGAGTCTGTTCCCTGTCCATCTGAGAGTTAGATTGTTCCCTGTCCATCTGTGAGTGGGTCTGTTCCTTGTCCACCTGTTAGTGAGTCTGTTGCCTGCCCATCTGAGAGTGAGTCTGTTCCCTGTCCATCTGAGAGTGAGTCTGTTCCCCATCCATCTGTGAGTGAGTCTGTTCCCCATTCATCTGAGAGTGAATCTGTTCCCTGTCCATCTGAGAGTGAGTCTGTTCACCGTCCATCTGAGAATGAGTCTGTTCCCTGTCCATCTGTGAGTGAGTCTGTTCCCAGTTCTTCTGTGAGTGAGCCTGTTCTCTGTCCAGCCATGATTGAGTCTGTTCCCAGTCCATCTGTGTGTGAATCTGTTCCCTGCCCATCTGATAGTGAGTCTGTTCCCAGTTCTTCCTTGAGAGAGCCTGTAACCTGTCCAGCCGTGAGTGAGTCTGTTCCCTGTCCATCTGTGAGTGAGTCTGTTCCCTGTCCAGGTGTGAGGGAGTCTGTTCCCTGTCCATCTGTGAGGGAGTCTATTCCATGTCCATCTGTGAGTTAGTCTGATCCCTGTCCATCTGTGAGGGAGTCTGTTCCCTGTCCAGGTGTGAGTTACACTGTTTCCTGTCCATCTGTGAGTTAGTCTGTTCCCTGTCCATCTGTGAGGGAGTCTGTTCCCTGTCCATCTGAGAGTGAGTCTGTTCCCTGTCCAGCTGAGAGTGAGTCTGTTCCCTGTCCATCTGACAGTGAGTCTTTTCCCTGCCCATCTGAGAGTGAGTCTGTTCCCTTCCATCTGTGAGTGAGTCTGTTCCCCGTCCATCTGTGAGTGAGTCTGTTCCCTGTCCATCTGTGAGTAAGTCTGTTCCCCGTTCATCTGTGAGTGAGTCTGTTCCCTGTCCATCTGAGAGTGAGTCTGTTCCCTGTCCATCTGAGAGTGAGTCTGTTCCCCGTCCATCTGTGAGTGAGTCTGTTCCCAGTTCTTCTGTGAGTGAGCCTGTTCCTTGTCCATCTGTTAGTGAGTCTGTTCCCTGTCCATCTGAGAGTGAGTCTGTTCCCTGTCCATCTGTGAGTGAGTCTGTTCCCAGTTCTTCTGTGAGTGAGCCTGTTCCCTGTCCAGCCCTGAGTGAGTCTGTTCCCAGTCCATTTGTGAGTGAGTCTGTTCCCTACCATCTGTGAGTGAGTCTGTTCCCTGTCCATCTGACAGTGAGTCTGTTCTCTGTCCATCTGTGAGTGAGACTGTTCTCCCTACATCTGTGAATGAGACTGTTCCCTTCCATCTGTGAGTGAGTCTGTTCCCCATTCATCTGTGAGTGTGTCTGTTCCCCGTCCATCTGAGAGTGAGTCTGTTCCCCGTCCATCTGTGAGTGAGTCTGTTCCCCATTCATCTGTGAGTGAGTCTGTTCCCCGTCCATCTGAGAGTGAATCTGTTCCCTGGCCATCTGAGAGTGAGTCTGTTCACCGTCCATCTGAGAGAGAGTCTGTTCCCTGTCCATCTGTGAGTGAGCCTGTTCCTTGTCCATCTGTTAGTGAGTCTGTTCCCTGTCCATCTGAGAGTTAGATTGTTCCCTGTCCATCTGTGAGTGGGTCTGTTCCTTGTCCATCTGTTAGTGAGTCTGTTCCCTGCCCATCTGAGAGTGAGTCTGTTCCCTGTCCATCTGAGAGTGAGTCTGTTCCCCGTCCATCTGTGAGTGAGTCTGTTCCCCATTCATCTGAGAGTGAATCTGTTCCCTGTCCATCTGAGAGTGAGTCTGTTCACCGTCCATCTGAGAGTGAGTCTGTTCCCTGTCCATCTGTGAGTGAGTCTGTTCCCTGTCCAGGTGTGAGTTACACTATTTCCTATCCATCTGTGAGTTAGTCTGTTCCCTGTCCATCTGAGAGTGAGTCTGTTCCCCGTCCATCTGAGAGTGAGTCTGTTCCCTGTCCATCTGTGAGTGAGTCTGTTCCCTGTCCATCTGTGAGGGATTCTATTCCCTGCCCATCTGAGTGTGAGTCTGTTCCCATTCCAGCTGAGTGTGAGTCTGTTCACTGTCCATCTGTCAGTTAGTCTGTTCCCTGTCCATAGTGTATCAATGAATACTGGAGTATTACTGTGTGTAATAATGTATCGCTGAATACTGGAATATTACTCTGCGTATAACACCATATCGCTGAATACTGGAGCATTACTGTTTGTATAATACTGTATTGCTGAATACTGGAATATTACTGTGTGTATAACACTGTATCACATAATACTGGATTATTAGTGTGTGTATAACACTGTATCGCTGAATACTGGAGTATTACTGTTGGTATTATGGAATATCCACTGCGACCTGGAGTAGGCGAGCCTAGAACATTCAGCTGGACAACAGAGATTGCAAGTTGGAAGAGGATGGTTTGTACAGCCATCTCAAGGACTGCAGACAAATCAAGAGAGATGTGAAACGTTAGTTCACCGTGCTCAGAGTTATCTGTGTCACTGGTCCAGAGGTGAGTCAATCAGTTTCAGAACAAGCTGTGTGTGGGCCTGTTCCTGGTCCATCTGTGAGTGAGTCTGTTCCCTGTCCATCTGAGAGTGAGTCTGTTCCCCGTCCATCTGAGAGTGAGTCTGTTCCCCGTCCATCTGTGAGTGAGTCTGTTCCCTATCCATCTGAGAGTGAGTCTGTTCCCTGTCCAGCTGAGAGTGAGTCTGTTCCCTGTCCATCTGATAGTTACATTGTTCCCTGTCTATCTGTGAGTGGGTCTGCTCCCTATCCATCTGATAGTGAGTCTGTTCCCCGTCCATCTGTGAGTGAGTCTGTTCCCCATCCATCTGAGAGTGAGCCTGTTCCCTGTCCATCTGAGAGTGAGTCTGTTCCCAGTCCATCTGTGAGTGAGTCTGTTCCGTGTCCATCTGAGAGTGAGATTGTTCCATTTCCATCTGAGAGTGAGCCTGTTCCTTTCCATCTGAGAGTTAGTTTGTTCCCTGTCCATCTGTTAGTGATTCTGTTCCCTGTCCATCTGAGAGTGAGTCTGTTCCCTATCCATCTGTGAGTGAATCAGTTCCCAGTCCATCTGTGAGTGAGTCTGTTCCCTGTCCATCTGTTAGTGAGTCTGTTCCCTGTCCATCTGAGAGTGAGTCTGTTCCACGTTCATTTGTGAGTGAGTCTCTTCCCAGTTCTTCTGTGAGTGAGCCTGTTCCCTGTCCAGCCGTGATTGAGTCTGTTCACTGTCCATCTGTGAGCGAGTCTGTTCCCTGTCCAGCGGTGAGTGAGTCTGTTCCCTGTCCAGCCATGAGTGAGTCTGTTCCCTTTCCAGCTGAGAGTGAGTTTGTTCCCTGTCCAGCTCAGAGTGAGTTTGTTCCCGGTCCAGCTGAGAGTGAGTCTGTTCCCTGTCCGTCGGTGAGTGAATCTGTTCCTGGTCCAGCTGTGAGTGAGTCTGTTCGCGGTCCAGCTGTGAGTGAGTCTGTTCCCTGTCCATCTGAGAGTTAGTCTGTTCCCTCTCCATCTGTGAGTGAGTCTGTTCCCTGTCCATCTAAGAGTGAATCTTTTCCCTGTACATCTGTGAGCGAGTCTGTTCCCTGTACATCTGAGAGTGAGTCTGTTCCCCGTCCATCTGTGAGTGAGTCTGTTCCCCATCCATCTGAGAGTGAGCCTGTTCCCTGTCCATCTGAGAGTGAGTCTGTTCCCAGTCCATCTGTGAGTGAGTCTGTTCCGTGTCCATCTGAGAGTGAGATTGTTCCATTTCCATCTGAGAGTGAGCCTGTTCCTTTCCATCTGAGAGTTAGTTTGTTCCCTGTCCATCTGTTAGTGATTCTGTTCCCTGTCCATCTGAGAGTGAGTCTGTTCCCTATCCATCTGTGAGTGAATCAGTTCCCAGTCCATCTGTGAGTGAGTCTGTTCCCTGTCCATCTGTTAGTGAGTCTGTTCCCTGTCCATCTGAGAGTGAGTCTGTTCCACGTTCATTTGTGAGTGAGTCTCTTCCCAGTTCTTCTGTGAGTGAGCCTGTTCCCTGTCCAGCCGTGATTGAGTCTGTTCACTCTCCATCTGTGAGCGAGTCTGTTCCCTGTCCAGCGGTGAGTGAGTCTGTTCCCTGTCCAGCCATGAGTGAGTCTGTTCCCTTTCCAGCTGAGAGTGAGTTTGTTCCCTGTCCAGCTCAGAGTGAGTTTGTTCCCGGTCCAGCTGAGAGTGAGTCTGTTCCCTGTCCGTCGGTGAGTGAATCTGTTCCTGGTCCAGCTGTGAGTGAGTCTGTTCGCGGTCCAGCTGTGAGTGAGTCTGTTCCCTGTCCATCTGAGAGTTAGTCTGTTCCCTCTCCATCTGTGAGTGAGTCTGTTCCCTGTCCATCTAAGAGTGAATCTTTTCCCTGTACATCTGTGAGCGAGTCTGTTCCCTGTACATCTGAGAGTGAGTCTGTTCCCCGTCCATCTGTGAGTGAGTCTGTTCCCCGTCCATCTGTGAGTGAGTCTGCTCCCTCTCCAGCTGAGAGTGAGTCTGTTCCCTGTCCATCTGAGAGTTAAATTGTTCCCTGTCCATCTGTGAGTGGGTCTGTTCCTTGTCCACCTGTTAGTGAGTCTGTTGCCTGCCCATCTGAGAGTGAGTCTGTTCCCTGTCCATCTGAGAGTTAGATTGTTCCCTGTCCATCTGTGAGTGGATCTGTTCCTTGTCCACCTGTTAGTGAGTCTGTTGCCTGCCCATCTGAGAGTGAGTCTGTTCCCTGTCCATCTGAGAGTGAGTCTGTTCCCCATCCATCTGTGAGTGTGTCTGTTCCCCATTCATCTGAGAGTGAATCTGTTCCCTGTCCATCTGAGAGTGAGTCTGTTCACCGTCCATCTGAGAATGAGTCTGTTCCCTGTCCATCTGTGAGTGAGTCTGTTCCCAGTTCTTCTGTGAGTGAGCCTGTTCTCTGTCCAGCCATGATTGAGTCTGTTCCCAGTCCATCTGTGTGTGAATCTGTTCCCTGCCCATCTGATAGTGAGTCTGTTCCCAGTTCTTCCTTGAGAGAGCCTGTAACCTGTCCAGCCGTGAGTGAGTCTGTTCCCTGTCCATCTGTGAGTGAGTCTGTTCCCTGTCCAGGTGTGAGGGAGTCTGTTCCCTGTCCATCTGTGAGGGAGTCTATTCCATGTCCATCTGTGAGTTAGTCTGATCCCTGTCCATCTGTGAGGGTGTCTATACCCTGTCCAGCTGAGAGTGAGTCTGTTCCCTGTCCAGGTGTGAGTTACACTGTTTCCTGTCCATCTGTGAGTTAGTCTGTTCCCTGTCCATCTGTGAGGGAGTCTGTTCCCTGTCCATCTGAGAGTGAGTCTGTTCCCTGTCCAGCTGAGAGTGAGTCTGTTCCCTGTCCATCTGACAGTGAGTCTTTTCCCTGCCCATCTGAGAGTGAGTCTGTTCCCTTCCATCTGTGAGTGAGTCTGTTCCCCGTCCATCTGTGAGTGAGTCTGTTCCCTGTCCATCTGTGAGTAAGTCTGTTCCCCGTTCATCTGTGAGTGAGTCTGTTCCCTGTCCATCTGAGAGTGAGTCTGTTCCCTGTCCATCTGAGAGTGAGTCTGTTCCCTGTCCATCTGTGAGTGAGTCTGTTCCCAGTTCTTCTGTGAGTGAGCCTGTTCCCTGTCCAGCGCTGAGTGAGTCTGTTCCCAGTGCATTTGTGAGTGAGTCTGTTCCCTACCATCTGTGAGTGAGTCTGTTCCCTGTCCATCTGACAGTGAGTCTGTTCTCTGTCCATCTGTGAGTGAGACTGTTCTCCCTACATCTGTGAATGAGACTGTTCCCTTCCATCTGTGAGTGAGTCTGTTCCCCATTCATCTGTGAGTGTGTCTGTTCCCCGTCCATCTGAGAGTGAGTCTGTTCCCCGTCCATCTGTGAGTGAGTCTGTTCCCCATTCATCTGTGAGTGAGTCTGTTCCCCGTCCATCTGAGAGTGAATCTGTTCCCTGGCCATCTGAGAGTGAGTCTGTTCACCGTCCATCTGAGAGAGAGTCTGTTCCCTGTCCATCTGTGAGTGAGCCTGTTCCTTGTCCATCTGTTAGTGAGTCTGTTCCCTGTCCATCTGAGAGTTAGATTGTTCCCTGTCCATCTGTGAGTGGGTCTGTTCCTTGTCCATCTGTTAGTGAGTCTGTTCCCTGCCCATCTGAGAGTGAGTCTGTTCCCTGTCCATCTGAGAGTGAGTCTGTTCCCCGTCCATCTGTGAGTGAGTCTGTTCCCCATTCATCTGAGAGTGAATCTGTTCCCTGTCCATCTGAGAGTGAGTCTGTTCACCGTCCATCTGAGAGTGAGTCTGTTCCCTGTCCATCTGTGAGTGAGTCTGTTCCCTGTCCAGGTGTGAGTTACACTATTTCCTATCCATCTGTGAGTTAGTCTGTTCCCTGTCCATCTGAGAGTGAGTCTGTTCCCCGTCCATCTGAGAGTGAGTCTGTTCCCTGTCCATCTGTGAGTGAGTCTGTTCCCTGTCCATCTGTGAGTGAATCAGTTCCCAGTCTATTTGTGAGTGAGTCTGTTCCCTGTCCATCTGTGAGGGTGTCTGTTCCCTGTCCATCTGTGAGGGAGTCTGTTCCCTGTCCATCTGAGAGTGAGTCTGTTCCCTGTCCAGCTGAGAGTGAGTCTGTTCCCTGTCCATCTGAGAGTGAGTCTGTTCCCCGTCCATCTGTGAGTGAGTCTGTTCCCAGTTCTTCTGTGAGTGAGCCTGTTCCTTGTCCATCTGTTAGTGAGTCTGTTCCCTGTCCATCTGAGAGTGAGCCTGTTCCCTGTCCAGCCCTGAGTGAGTCTGTTCCCTAACCGTCTGTGAGTGAGTCTGTTCCCTGTCCATCTGTGAGTGAATCAGTTCCCAGTCCATTTGTGAGTGAGTCTTTTCCCTGCCCATCTGAGAGTGAGTCTGTTCCCTGTCCATCTGTGAGTGAGTCTCTTCCCCGTCCATCTGTGAGTGAGTCTGTTCCCTGCCAATCTGTGAGTAAGTCTGTTCCCCATTCATCTGTGAGTGAGTCTGTTCCCTGTCCATCTGAGAGTGAGTCTGTTGCCTGTCCATCTGAGAGTGAGTCTGTTCCCCGTCCATCTGTGAGTGAGTCTGTTCCCAGTTCTTCTGTGAGTGAGCCTGTTCCTTGTCCATCTGAGAGTGAGCCTGTTCCCTGTCCAGCCCTGAGTGAGTCTGTTCCCAGTCCATTTGTGAGTGAGTCTGTTCCCTGTCCATCTGTGAGTGAGTCTGTTCCCTGTCCATCTGACAGTGAGTCTGTTCTCTGTCCATCTGTGAGTGAGACTGTTCTCCCTACATCTGTGAATGAGGCTGTTCCCTTCCATCTGTGAGTGAGTCTGTTCCCCATTCATCTGTGAGTGTGTCTGTTCCCCGTCCATCTGAGAGTGAGTCTGTTCCCTGGCCATCTGAGAGTGAATCTGTTCACCATCTATCTGAGAGTGAGTCTGTTCCCTATCCGTCTGTGAGGGAGCCTGTTCCTTGTCCATCTGTTAGTGAGTCTGTTCCCCATTCATCTGAGAGTGAATCTGTTCCCTGTCCATCTGAGAGTGAGTCTGTTCACCGTCCATCTGAGAGTGAGTCTGTTCCCTGTCCATCTGTGAGTGAGTCTGTTCCCAGTTCTTCTGTGAGTGAGCCTGTTCTCTGTCCAGCCGTGATTGAGTCTGTTCCCAGTCCATCTGTGTGTGAATCTGTTCCCTGCCCATCTGATAGTGAGTCTGTTCCCAGTTCTTCCTTGAGAGAGCCTGTAACCTGTCCAGCCGTGAGTGAGTCTGTTCCCTGTCCTTCTGTGAGTGAGTCTGTTCCCTGTCCAGGTGTGAGGGAGTCTGTTCCCTGTCCATCTGTGAGGGAGTCTATTCCATGTCCATCTGTGAGTTAGTCTGTTCCCTGTCCATCTGTGAGGGAGTCTGTTCCCTGTCCATCTGTGAGGGAGTCTATTCCCTGTCCATCTGAGAGTGAGTCTGTTCCCTGTCCATCTGAGAGTGAGTCTGTTCCCCGTCCATCTGTGAGTGAGTCTGTTCCCAGTTCTTCTGTGAGTGAGTCTGTTCCCTGTCCATCTGAGAGTGAGTCTGTTCCCTGTCCATCTGTGAGTGAGTCTGTTCCCAGTTCTTCTGTGAGTGAGCCTGTTCCCTGTCCAGCCCTGAGTGAGTCTGTTCCCTGTCCGTCTGTGAGTGAGTCTGTTCCCTGTCCATCTGTGAGTGAATCAGTTCCCAGTCCATTTGTGAGTGAGTCTGTTCTCTGTCCATCTGTGAGTGAGACTGTTCTCCCTACATCTGTGAATGAGGCTGTTCCCTTCCATCTGTGAGTGAGTCTGTTCCCCATTCATCTGTGAGTGTGTCTGTTCCCCGTCCATCTGAGAGTGAGTCTGTTCCCCGTCCATCTGTGAGTGAGTCTGTTCCCCATTCATTTGTGAGTGAGTCTGTTCCCCATCCATCTGAGAGTGAATCTGTTCCCTGGCCATCTGAGAGTGAGTCTGTTCACCGTCCATCTGAGAGAGAGTCTGTTCCCTGTCCTTCTGTGAGTGAGTCTGTTCCCAGTTCTTCTGTGAGTGAGCCTGTTCCTTGTCCATCTGTTAGTGAGTCTGTTCCCTTTCCATCTGAGAGTGAGTCTGTTCCCTGTCCATCTGTGATTGAGTCTGTTCACTGTCCATCTCTGAGCGAGTCTGTTCCCTGTCCAGCCGTGAGTGAGTCTGTTCCCTGTCCAGCCGTGAGTGAGTCTGTTCCCTGTCCAGCTGAGAGTGAGTTCGTTCCCTGTCCATCTAAGAGTGAATCTTTTCCCTGTACATCTGTGAGCGAGTCTGTTCCCTGTACATCTGAGAGTGAGTCTGTTCCCTGTCCATCTAAGAGTGAATCTTTTCCCTGTACATCTGTGAGCGAGTCTGTTCCCTGTCCATCTGAGAGTGAGTCTGTTCCCTGTCCATCTGTGAGTGAGTCTGTTCCCTGTCCATCTGTGAGTGAATCAGTTCCCAGTCCATTTGTGAGTGAGGCTGTTCCCTGTCCATCTGTGAGTGAGTCTGTTCCCTGTCCATCTGACAGTGAGTCTGTTCTCTGTCCATCTGTGAGTGAGACTGTTCTCCCTACATCTGTGAATGAGGCTGTTCCCTTCCATCTGTGAGTGAGTCTGTTCCCCATTCATCTGTGAGTGTGTCTGTTCCCCGTCCATCTGAGAGTGAGTCTGTTCCCCGTCCATCTGTGAGTGAGTCTGTTCCCCATTCATCTGTGAGTGAGTCTGTTCCCCGTCCATCTGAGAGTGAATCTGTTCCCTGGCCATCTGAGAGTGAGTCTGTTCACCGTCCATCTGAGAGAGAGTCTGTTCCCTGTCCATCTGTGAGTGAGCCTGTTCCTTGTCCATCTGTTAGTGAGTCTGTTCCCTGTCCATCTGAGAGTTAGATTGTTCCCTGTCCATCTGTGAGTGGGTCTGTTCCTTGTCCATCTGTTAGTGAGTCTGTTCCCTGCCCATCTGAGAGTGAGTCTGTTCCCTGTCCATCTGTGAGTGAGTCTGTTCCCCATTCATCTGAGAGTGAATCTGTTCCCTGTCCATCTGAGAGTGAGTCTGTTCACCGTCCATCTGAGAGTGAGTCTGTTCCCTGTCCATCTGTTAGTGAGTCTGTTCCCTGTCCAGGTGTAAGTTACACTATTTCCTATCCATCTGTGAGTTAGTCTGTTCCCTGTCCATCTGAGAGTGAGTCTGTTCCCCGTCCATCTGAGAGTGAGTCTGTTCCCTGTCCATCTGTGAGTGAGTCTGTTCCCTGTCCATCTGTGAGTGAATCAGTTCCCAGTCCATTTGTGAGCGAGTCTGTACCCTGTCCGTCTGTGAGTGAGTCTGTTCCCTGTCCATACTGTATCACTGAATACAGGATTATTACTGTTTGTATAATAATTTATAGCTGAATACTGGAGTATTACTGTGTATAACACTTTATCGCTTACTACTGGAGTATGAGTGCGTGTATAACACTGCATCGCTGAATACTGGAGTATTACTGTTGGTATTATGGAATATCCACTGCGACCTGGAGCAGGCGAGCAAAGACCCGTTCAGCTGGACAACAGAGATTGCAAGTTGGAAAAGGATGGTTTGTACAGCCGTCTCAAGGACTGCAGACAGATCAAGAAAGATGTGAAACATTAGTTCACCGTGCTCAGAGTTAACTATGTCACTGGTCCACCTGTGAGTCGGTCAGTTTCAGAACCAGCTGTGTGTGGGCCTGTTCCCGGTCCATCTGTGAGTGAGTGTGTTCCCTGTCCATCTGAGAGTTGGATTGGTCCCTGTCCAGCTGTGAGAGTGTCTGTTCCCTGTCCATCTGTGAGTGAGTCTGTTCCCTATCCATCTGAGAGTTAGATTGTTCCCTGTCCATCTGTGAGTGGGTCTGTTCCCTGTCCAACTGAGAGTGAGACTGTTCCCTGTCCAGCTGAGAGTTAATCTGTACCCTGTCCAGCTGAGAGTGAATCTCATTCCCTGTCCATCTGTGAGAGAGTCTGTACCCCGTCCATCCGTGAGTAAATCATTTCCCAGTCCATCTGTGAGTGAGTTTTCCTATCCATCTGAGAGTGAGTCTGTTACCTGTCCATCTGTGAGTGAGTCTGTTCCCTGGCCATCTGAGAGTGAGTCTGTTCACCGTCCATCTGAGAGAGAGTCTGTTCCCTGTCCATCTGTGAGTGAGCCTGTTCCTTGTCCATCTGTTAGTGAGTCTGTTCCCTGTCCATCTGAGAGTTAGATTGTTCCCTGTCCATCTGTGAGTGGGTCTGTTCCTTGTCCATCTGTTAGTGAGTCTGTTCCCTGCCCATCTGAGAGTGAGTCTGTTCCCTGTCCATCTGTGAGTGAGTCTGTTCCCCATTCATCTGAGAGTAAATCTGTTCCCTGTCCATCTGAGAGTGAGTCTGTTAACCGTCCATCTGAGAGTGAGTCTGTTCCCTGTCCATCTGTGAGTGAGTCTGTTCCCTGTCCAGGTGTGAGTTACACTATTTCCTATCCATCTGTGAGTTAGTCTGTTCCCTGTCCATCTGAGAGTGAGTCTGTTCCCCATCCATCTGAGAGTGAGTCTGTTCCCTGTCCATCTGTGAGTGAGTCTGTTCCCTGTCCATCTGTGAGTGAATCAGTTCCCAGTCCATTTGTGAGTGAGTCTGTTCCCTGTCCATCTGTGAGGGAGTCTGTTCCCTGTCCATCTTAGAGTGAGTCTGTTCCCTGTCCAGCTGAGAGTGAGTCTGTTCCCTGTCCATCTGACAGTGAGTCTTTTCCCTGCCCATCTGAGAGTGAGTCTGTTCCCTGTCCATCTGTGAGTGAGTCTGTTCCCTGTCCATCTGAGAGTGAGTCTGTTCCCCTTCCATCTGTGAGTGAGTCTGTTCCCAGTTCTTCTGTGAGTGAGCCTGTTCCCTGTCCAGCCCTGAGTGAGTCTGTTCCCTGTCCGTCTGTGAGTGAGTCTGTTCCCTGTCCATCTGTGAGTGAATCAGTTCCCAGTCCATTTGTGAGTGAGTCTGTTCCCTGTCCATCTGTGAGTGAGTCTGTTCCCTGTCCATCTGACAGTGAGTCTGTTCTCTGTCCATCTGTGAGTGAGACTGTTCTCCCTACATCTGTGAATGAGGCTGTTCCCTTCCATCTGTGAGTGAGTCTGTTCCCCATCCATCTGAGAGTGAGTCTGTTCCCCGTCCATCTGAGAGTGAATCTGTTCCCTGGCCATCTGAGAGTGAGTCTGTTCACCGTCCATCTGAGAGAGAGTCTGTTCCCTGTCCATCTGTGAGTGAGCCTGTTCCTTGTCCATCTGTTAGTGAGTCTGTTCCCTGTCCAACTGAGAGTTAGATTGTTCCCTGTCCATCTGTGAGTGGGTCTGTTCCTTGTCCATCTGTTAGTGAGTCTGTTCCCTGCCCATCTGAGAGTGAGTCTGTTCCCTGTCCATCTGAGAGTGAGTCTGTTCCCCGTCCATCTGTGAGTGAGTCTGTTCCCCATTCATCTGAGAGTGAATCTGTTCCCTGTCCAACTGAGAGTTAGATTGTTCCCTGTCCATCTGTGAGTGGGTCTGTTCCTTGTCCATCTGTTAGTGAGTCTGTTCACCGTCCATCTGAGAGTGAGTCTGTTCCCTGTCCATCTGTGAGTGAGTCTCTTCCCTGTCCAGGTGTGAGTTACACTATTTCCTGTCCATCTGTGAGTTAGTCTGTTACCTGTCCATCTGAGAGTGAGTCTGTTCCCCGTCCATCTGAGAGTGAGTCTGTTCCCTGTCCATCTGTGAGTGAGTCTGTTCCCTGTCCATCTGTGAGTGAATCAGTTCCCAGTCCATTTGTGAGTGAGTCTGTTCCCTGTCCATCTGTGAGTGAGTCTGTACCCTGTCCATCTGACAGTGAGTCTGTTCTCTGTCCATCTGTGAGTGAGACTGTTCTCCCTACATCTGTGAATGAGGCTGTTCCCTTCCATCTGTGAGTGAGTCTGTTCCCCATTCATCTGTGAGTGTGTCTGTTCCCCGTCCATCTGAGAGTGAGTCTGTTCCCTGGCCATCTGAGAGTGAGCCTGTTCACCGTCTATCTGAGAGTGAGTCTGTTCCCTGTCCTTCTGTGAGGGAGCCTGTTCCTTGTCCATCTGTTAGTGAGTCTGTTCCCCATTCATCTGAGAGTGAATCTGTTCCCTGTCCATCTGAGAGTGAGTCTGTTCACCGTCCATCTGAGAATGAGTCTGTTCCCTGTCCATCTGTGAGTGAGTCTGTTCCCAGTTCTTCTGTGAGTGAGCCTGTTCTCTGTCCAGCCATGATTGAGTCTGTTCCCAGTCCATCTGTGTGTGAATCTGTTCCCTGCCCATCTGATAGTGAGTCTGTTCCCAGTTCTTCCTTGAGAGAGCCTGTAACCTGTCCAGCCGTGAGTGAGTCTGTTCCCTGTTCATCTGTGAGTGAGTCTGTTCCCTGTCCAGGTGTGAGGGAGTCTGTTCCCTGTCCATCTGTGAGGGAGTCTATTCCATGTCCATCTGTGAGTTAGTCTGATCCCTGTCCATCTGTGAGGGAGTATATTCCCTGTCCAGCTGAGAGTGAGTCTGTTCCCTGTCCAGGTGTGAGTTACACTGTTTCCTGTCCATCTGTGAGTTAGTCCGTTCCCTGTCCATCTGTGAGGGAGTCTGTTCCCTGTCCATCTGAGACTGAGTCTGTTCCCTGTCCAGCTGAGAGTGAGTCTGTTCCCTGTCCATCTGACAGTGAGTCTTTTCCCTGCCCATCTGAGAGTGAGTCTGTTCCCTGTCCATCTGAGAGTGAGTCTGTTCCCCGTCCATCTGTGAGTGAGTCTGTTCCCCATTCATCTGAGAGTGAATCTGTTCCCTGTCCATCTGAGAGTGAGTCTGTTCACCGTCCATCTGAGAGTGAGTCTGTTCCCTGTCCATCTGTGAGTGAGTCTGTTCCCTGTCCAGGTGTGAGTTACACTATTTCCTGTCCATCTGTGAGTTAGTCTGTTACCTGTCCATCTGAGAGTGAGTCTGTTCCCCGTCCATCTGAGAGTGAGTCTGTTCCCTGTCCATCTGTGAGTGAGTCTGTTCCCTGTCCATCTGTGAGTGAATCAGTTCCCAGTCCATTTGTGAGTGAGTCTGTTCCCTGTCCATCTGTGAGTGAGTCTGTACCCTGTCCATCTGACAGTGAGTCTGTTCTCTCTCCATCTGTGAGTGAGACTGTTCTCCCTACATCTGTGAATGAGGCTGTTCCCTTCCATCTGTGAGTGAGTCTGTTCCCCATTCATCTGTGAGTGTGTCTGTTCCCCATCCATCTGAGAGTGAGTCTGTTCCCTGGCCATCTGAGAGTGAGCCTGTTCACCGTCTATCTGAGAGTGAGTCTGTTCCCTGTCCTTCTGTGAGGGAGCCTGTTCCTTGTCCATCTGTTAGTGAGTCTGTTCCCCATTCATCTGAGAGTGAATCTGTTCCCTGTCCATCTGAGAGTGAGTCTGTTCACCGTCCATCTGAGAATGAGTCTGTTCCCTGTCCATCTGTGAGTGAGTCTGTTCCCAGTTCTTCTGTGAGTGAGCCTGTTCTCTGTCCAGCCATGATTGAGTCTGTTCCCAGTCCATCTGTGTGTGAATCTGTTCCCTGCCCATCTGATAGTGAGTCTGTTCCCAGTTCTTCCTTGAGAGAGCCTGTAACCTGTCCAGCCGTGAGTGAGTCTGTTCCCTGTTCATCTGTGAGTGAGTCTGTTCCCTGTCCAGGTGTGAGGGAGTCTGTTCCCTGTCCATCTGTGAGGGAGTCTATTCCATGTCCATCTGTGAGTTAGTCTGATCCCTGTCCATCTGTGAGGGAGTATATTCCCTGTCCAGCTGAGAGTGAGTCTGTTCCCTGTCCAGGTGTGAGTTACACTGTTTCCTGTCCATCTGTGAGTTAGTCTGTTCCCTGTCCATCTGTGAGGGAGTCTGTTCCCTGTCCATCTGAGACTGAGTCTGTTCCCTGTCCAGCTGAGAGTGAGTCTGTTCCCTGTCCATCTGACAGTGAGTCTTTTCCCTGCCCATCTGAGAGTGAGTCTGTTCCCTTCCATCTGTGAGTGAGTCTGTTCCCCGTCCATCTGTGAGTGAGTCTGTTCCCTGTCCATCTGTGAGTAAGTCTGTTCCCCGTTCATCTGTGAGTGAGTCTGTTCCCTGTCCATCTGAGAGTGAGTCTGTTCCCTGTCCATCTGAGAGTGAGTCTTCCCCGTCCATCTGTGAGTGAGTCTGTTCCCAGTTCTTCTGTGAGTGAGCCTGTTCCTTGTCCATCTGTTAGTGAGTCTGTTCCCTGTCCATCTGAGAGTGAGTCTGTTCCCTGTCCATCTGTGAGTGAGTCTGTTCCCAGTTCTTCTGTGAGTGAGCCTGTTCCCTGTCCAGCCCTGAGTGAGTCTGTTCCCTGTCCGTCTGTGAGTGAGTCTGTTCCCTGTCCATCTGTGAGTGAATCAGTTCCCAGTCCATTTGTGAGTGAGTCTGTTCCCTACCATCTGTGAGTGAGTCTGTTCCCTGTCCATCTGACAGTGAGTCTGTTCTCTGTCCATCTGTGAGTGAGACTGTTCTCCCTACATCTGTGAATGAGACTGTTCCCTTCCATCTGTGAGTGGGTCTGTTCCCCATTCATCTGTGAGTGTGTCTGTTCCCCGTCCATCTGAGAGTGAATCTGTTCCCTGGCCATCTGAGAGTGAGTCTGTTCACCGTCCATCTGAGAGAGAGTCTGTTCCCTGTCCATCTGTGAGTGAGCCTGTTCCTTGTCCATCTGTTAGTGAGTCTGTTCCCTGTCCATCTGAGAGTTAGATTGTTCCCTGTCCATCTGTGAGTGGGTCTGTTCCTTGTCCATCTGTTAGTGAGTCTGTTCCCTGCCCATCTGAGAGTGAGTCTGTTCCCTGTCCATCTGAGAGTGAGTCTGTTCCCCGTCCATCTGTGAGTGAGTCTGTTCCCCATTCATCTGAGAGTGAATCTGTTCCCTGTCCATCTGAGAGTGAGTCTGTTCACCGTCCATCTGAGAGTGAGTCTGTTCCCTGTCCATCTGTGAGTCTGTTCCCTGTCCAGGTGTGAGTTACACTATTTCCTATCCATCTGTGAGTTAGTCTGTTCCCTGTCCATCTGAGAGTGAGTCTGTTCCCCGTCCATCTGAGAGTGAGTCTGTTCCCTGTCCATCTGTGAGTGAGTCTGTTCCCTGTCCATCTGTGAGTGAATCAGTTCCCAGTCCATTTGTGAGTGAGTCTGTTCCCTGTCCATCTGTGAGGGTGTCTGTTCCCTGTCCATCTGTGAGGGAGTCTGTTCCCTGTCCATCTGAGAGTGAGTCTGTTCCCTGTCCAGCTGAGAGTGAGTCTGTTCCCTGTCCATCTGACAGTGAGTCTTTTCCCTGCCCATCTGAGAGTGAGTCTGTTTCCTGTCCATCTGTGAGTGAGTCTGTTCCCCGTGCATCTGTGAGTGAGTCTGTTCCCTGTCCATCTGTGAGTAAGTCTGTTCCCCGTTCATCTGTGAGTGAGTCTGTTCCCTGTCCATCTGAGAGTGAGTCTGTTCCCTGTCCATCTGAGAGTGAGTCTGTTCCCCGTCCATCTGTGAGTGAGTCTGTTCCCAGTTCTTCTGTGAGTGAGCCTGTTCCTTGTCCATCTGTTAGTGAGTCTGTTCCCTGTCCATCTGAGAATGAGCCTGTTCCCTGTCCAGCCCTGAGTGAGTCTGTTCACTGTCCCTCTGTGAGTGAGTCTGTTCCCTGTCCATCTGTGAGTGAATCAGTTCCCAGTCCATTTGTGAGTGAGTCTGTTCCCTGTCCATCTGTGAGGGAGTCTGTTCCCTGTCCATCTGTGAGGGAGTCTGTTCCCTGTCCATCTGAGAGTGAGTCTGTTCCCTGTCCAGCTGAGAGTGAGTCTGTTCCCTGTCCATCTGACAGTGAGTCTTTTCCCTGCCCATCTGAGAGTGAGTCTGTTCCCTGTCCATCTGTGAGTGAGTCTCTTCCCCGTCCATCTGTGAGTGAGTCTGTTCCCTGCCAATCTGTGAGTAAGTCTGTTCCCCGTTCATCTGTGAGTGAGTCTGTTCCCTGTCCATCTGAGAGTGAGTCTGTTCCCTGTCCATCTGAGAGTGAGTCTGTTCCCCGTCCATCTGTGAGTGAGTCTGTTCCCAGTTCTTCTGTGAGTGAGCCTGTTCCTTGTCCATCTGAGAGTGAGCCTGTTCCCTGTCCAGCCCTGAGTGAGTCTGTTCCCAGTCCATTTGTGAGTGAGTCTGTTCCCTGTCCATCTGTGAGTGAGTCTGTTCCCTGTCCATCTGACAGTGAGTCTGTTCTCTGTCCATCTGTGAGTGAGTCTGTTCTCCCTACATCTGTGAATGAGGCTGTTCCCTTCCATCTGTGAGTGAGTCTGTTCCCCATTCATCTGTGAGTGTGTCTGTTCCCCGTCCATCTGAGAGTGAGTCTGTTCCCTGGCCATCTGAGAGTGAATCTGTTCACCATCTATCTGAGAGTGAGTCTGTTCCCTATCCGTCTGTGAGGGAGCCTGTTCCTTGTCCATCTGTTAGTGAGTCTGTTCCCCATTCATCTGAGAGTGAATCTGTTCCCTGTCCATCTGAGAGTGAGTCTGTTCACCGTCCATCTGAGAGTGAGTCTGTTCCCTGTCCATCTGTGAGTGAGTCTGTTCCCAGTTCTTCTGTGAGTGAGCCTGTTCTCTGTCCAGCCGTGATTGAGTCTGTTCCCAGTACATCTGTGTGTGAATCTGTTCCCTGCCCGTCTGATAGTGAGTCCCTTCCCAGTTCTTCCTTGAGAGAGCCTGTAACCTGTCCAGCCGTGAGTGAGTCTGTTCCCTGTCCTTCTGTGAGTGAGTCTGTTCCCTGTCCAGGTGTGAGGGAGTCTGTTCCCTGTCCATCTGTGAGGGAGTCTATTCCATGTCCATCTGTGAGTTAGTCTGTTCCCTGTCCATCTGTGAGGGAGTCTGTTCCCTGTCCATCTGTGAGGGAGTCTATTCCCTGTCCATCTGAGAGTGAGTCTGTTCCCTGTCCATCTGAGAGTGAGTCTGTTCCCCGTCCATCTGTGAGTGAGTCTGTTCCCAGTTCTTCTGTGAGTGTGTCTGTTCCCTGTCCATCTGAGAGTGAGTCTGTTCCCTGTCCATCTGTGAGTGAGTCTGTTCCCAGTTCTTCTGTGAGTGAGCCTGTTCCCTGTCCAGCCCTGAGTGAGTCTGTTCCCTGTCCGTCTGTGAGTGAGTCTGTTCCCTGTCCATCTGTGAGTGAGTCTGTTCTCTGTCCATCTGTGAGTGAGACTGTTCTCCCTACATCTGTGAATGAGGCTGTTTCCTTCCATCTGTGAGTGAGTCTGTTCCCCATTCATCTGTGAGTGTGTCTGTTCCCCGTCCATCTGAGAGTGAGTCTGTTCCCCGTCCATCTGTGAGTGAGTCTGTTCCCCATTCATTTGTGAGTGAGTCTGTTCCCCGTCCATCTGAGAGTGAATCTGTTCCCTGGCCATCTGAGAGTGAGTCTGTTCACCGTCCATCTGAGAGAGAGTCTGTTCCCTGTCCTTCTGTGAGTGAGTCTGTTCCCAGTTCTTCTGTGAGTGAGCCTGTTCCTTGTCCATCTGTTAGTGAGTCTGTTCCCTTTCCATCTGAGAGTGAGTCTGTTCCCTGTCCATCTGTGATTGAGTCTGTTCACTGTCCATCTCTGAGCGAGTCTGTTCCCTGTCCAGCCGTGAGTGAGTCTGTTCCCTGTCCAGCCGTGAGTGAGTCTGTTCCCTGTCCAGCTGAGAGTGAGTTTGTTCCCTGTCCATCTAAGAGTGAATCTTTTCCCTGTACATCTGTGAGCGAGTCTGTTCCCTGTACATCTGAGAGTGAGTCTGTTCCCTGTCCATCTAAGAGTGAATCTTTTCCCTGTACATCTGTGAGCGAGTCTGTTCCCTGTCCATCTGAGAGTGAGTCTGTTCCCTGTCCGTCTGTGAGTGAGTCTGTTCCCTGTCCGTCTGTGAGTGAATCAGTTCCCAGTCCATTTGTGAGTGAGGCTGTTCCCTGTCCATCTGTGAGTGAGTCTGTTCCCTGTCCATCTGACAGTGAGTCTGTTCTCTGTCCATCTGTGAGTGAGACTGTTCTCCCTACATCTGTGAATGAGGCTGTTCCCTTCCATCTGTGAGTGAGTCTGTTCCCCATTCATCTGTGAGTGTGTCTGTTCCCCGTCCATCTGAGAGTGAGTCTGTTCCCCGTCCATCTGTGAGTGAGTCTGTTCCCCATTCATCTGTGAGTGAGTCTGTTCCCCGTTCATCTGAGAGTGAATCTGTTCCCTGGCCATCTGAGAGTGAGTCTGTTCACCGTCCATCTGAGAGAGAGTCTGTTCCCTGTCCATCTGTGAGTGAGTCTGTTCCCTGTCCAGGTGTGAGTTACACTATTTCCTATCCATCTGTGAGTTAGTCTGTTCCCTGTCCATCTGAGAGTGAGTCTGTTCCCCGTCCATCTGAGAGTGAGTCTGTTCCCTGTCCATCTGTGAGTGAGTCTGTTCCCTGTCCATCTGTGAGTGAATCAGTTCCCAGTCCATTTGTGAGCGAGTCTGTACCCTGTCCATCTGTGAGTGAGTCTGTTCCCTGTCCATACTGTATCACTGAATACAGGATTATTACTGTTTGTATAATAATTTATAGCTGAATACTGGAGTATTACTGTGTATAACACTGTATCGCTTACTACTGGAGTATGAGTGCGTGTATAACACTGCATCGCTGAATACTGGAGTATTACTGTTGGTATTATGGAATATCCACTGCGACCTGGAGCAGGCGAGCAAAGACCCGTTCAGCTGGACAACAGAGATTGCAAGTTGGAAAAGGATGGTTTGTACAGCCGTCTCAAGGACTGCAGACAGATCAAGAAAGATGTGAAACATTAGTTCACCGTGCTCAGAGTTATCTATGTCACTGGTCCACCTGTGAGTCGGTCAGTTTCAGAACCAGCTGTGTGTGGGCCTGTTCCCGGTCCATCTGTGAGTGAGTGTGTTCCCTGTCCATCTGAGAGTTGGATTGGTCCCTGTCCAGCTGTGAGAGTGTCTGTTCCCTGTCCATCTGTGAGTGAGTCTGTTCCCTATCCATCTGAGAGTTAGATTGTTCCCTGTCCATCTGTGAGTGGGTCTGTTCCCTGTCCAACTGAGAGTGAGACTGTTCCCTGTCCAGCTGAGAGTTAATCTGTACCCTGTCCAGCTGAGAGTGAATCTCATTCCCTGTCCATCTGTGAGAGAGTCTGTACCCTGTCCATCCGTGAGTAAATCATTTCCCAGTCCATCTGTGAGTGAGTTTTCCTATCCATCTGAGAGTGAGTCTGTTACATGTCCATCTGTGAGTGAGTCTGTTCCCTGGCCATCTGAGAGTGAGTCTGTTCACCGTCCATCTGAGAGAGAGTCTGTTCCCTGTCCATCTGTGAGTGAGCCTGTTCCTTGTCCATCTGTTAGTGAGTCTGTTCCCTGTCCATCTGAGAGTTAGATTGTTCCCTGTCCATCTGTGAGTGGGTCTGTTCCTTGTCCATCTGTTAGTGAGTCTGTTCCCTGCCCATCTGAGAGTGAGTCTGTTCCCTGTCCATCTGTGAGTGAGTCTGTTCCCTGTCCATCTGAGAGTGAGTCTGTTCCCTGTCCAGCTGAGAGTGAGTCTGTTCCCTGTCCATCTGACAGTGAGTCTTTTCCCTGCCCATCTGAGAGTGAGTCTGTTCCCTGTCCATCTGACAGAGAGTCTTTTCCCTGCCCATCTGAGAGTGAGTCTGTTTCCTGTCCATCTGTGAGTGAGTCTGTTCCCCGTGCATCTGTGAGTGAGTCTGTTCCCTGTCCATCTGTGAGTAAGTCTGTTCCCCGTTCATCTGTGAGTGAGTCTGTTCCCTGTCCATCTGAGAGTGAGTCTGTTCCCTGTCCATCTGAGAGTGAGTCTGTTCCCCGTCCATCTGTGAGTGAGTCTGTTCCCAGTTCTTCTGTGAGTGAGCCTGTTCCTTGTCCATCTGTTAGTGAGTCTGTTCCCTGTCCATCTGAGAATGAGCCTGTTCCCTGTCCAGCCCTGAGTGAGTCTGTTCACTGTCCGTCTGTGAGTGAGTCTGTTCCCTGTCCATCTGTGAGTGAATCAGTTCCCAGTCCATTTGTGAGTGAGTCTGTTCCCTGTCCATCTGTGAGGGAGTCTGTTGCCTGTCCATCTGTGAGGGAGTCTGTTCCCTGTCCATCTGAGAGTGAGTCTGTTCCCTGTCCAGCTGAGAGTGAGTCTGTTCCCTGTCCATCTGACAGTGAGTCTTTTCCCTGCCCATCTGAGAGTGAGTCTGTTCCCTGTCCATCTGTGAGTGAGTCTCTTCACCGTCCATCTGTGAGTGAGTCTGTTCCCTGCCAATCTGTGAGTAAGTCTGTTCCCCGTTCATCTGTGAGTGAGTCTGTTCCCTGTCCATCTGAGAGTGAGTCTGTTCCCTGTCCATCTGAGAGTGAGTCTGTTCCCCGTCCATCTGTGAGTGAGTCTGTTCCCAGTTCTTCTGTGAGTGAGCCTGTTCCTTGTCCATCTGAGAGTGAGCCTGTTCCCTGTCCAGCCCTGAGTGAGTCTGTTCCCAGTCCATTTGTGAGTGAGTCTTTTCCCTGTCCATCTGTGAGTGAGTCTGTTCCCTGTCCATCTGACAGTGAGTCTGTTCTCTGTCCATCTGTGAGTGAGACTGTTCTCCCTACATCTGTGAATGAGGCTGTTCCCTTCCATCTGTGAGTGAGTCTGTTCCCCATTCATCTGTGAGTGTGTCTGTTCCCCGTCCATCTGAGAGTGAGTCTGTTCCCTGGCCATCTGAGAGTGAATCTGTTCACCATCTATCTGAGAGTGAGTCTGTTCCCTATCCGTCTGTGAGGGAGCCTGTTCCTTGTCCATCTGTTAGTGAGTCTGTTCCCCATTCATCTGAGAGTGAATCTGTTCCCTGTCCATCTGAGAGTGAGTCTGTTCACCGTCCATCTGAGAGTGAGTCTGTTCCCTGTCCATCTGTGAGTGAGTCTGTTCCCAGTTCTTCTGTGAGTGAGCCTGTTCTCTGTCCAGCCGTGATTGAGTCTGTTCCCAGTACATCTGTGTGTGAATCTGTTCCCTGCCCGTCTGATAGTGAGTCCCTTCCCGGTTCTTCCTTGAGAGAGCCTGTAACCTGTCCAGCCGTGAGTGAGTCTGTTCCCTGTCCTTCTGTGAGTGAGTCTGTTCCCTGTCCAGGTGTGAGGGAGTCTGTTCCCTGTCCATCTGTGAGGGAGTCTATTCCATGTCCATCTGTGAGTTAGTCTGTTCCCTGTCCATCTGTGAGGGAGTCTGTTCCCTGTCCATCTGTGAGGGAGTCTATTCCCTGTCCATCTGAGAGTGAGTCTGTTCCCTGTCCATCTGAGAGTGAGTCTGTTCCCCGTCCATCTGTGAGTGAGTCTGTTCCCAGTTCTTCTGTGAGTGAGTCTGTTCCCTGTCCATCTGAGAGTGAGTCTGTTCCCTGTCCATCTGTGAGTGAGTCTGTTCCCAGTTCTTCTGTGAGTGAGCCTGTTCCCTGTCCAGCCCTGAGTGAGTCTGTTCCCTGTCCGTCTGTGAGTGAGTCTGTTCCCTGTCCATCTGTGAGTGAATCAGTTCCCAGTCCATTTGTGAGTGAGTCTGTTCTCTGTCCATCTGTGAGTGAGACTGTTCTCCCTACATCTGTGAATGAGGCTGTTTCCTTCCATCTGTGAGTGAGTCTGTTCCCCATTCATCTGTGAGTGTGTCTGTTCCCCGTCCATCTGAGAGTGAGTCTGTTCCCCGTCCATCTGTGAGTGAGTCTGTTCCCCATTCATTTGTGAGTGAGTCTGTTCCCCGTCCATCTGAGAGTGAATCTGTTCCCTGGCCATCTGAGAGTGAGTCTGTTCACCGTCCATCTGAGAGAGAGTCTGTTCCCTGTCCTTCTGTGAGTGAGTCTGTTCCCAGTTCTTCTGTGAGTGAGCCTGTTCCTTTTCCATCTGTTAGTGAGTCTGTTCCCTTTCCATCTGAGAGTGAGTCTGTTCCCTGTCCATCTGTGATTGAGTCTGTTCACTGTCCATCTCTGAGCGAGTCTGTTCCCTGTCCAGCCGTGAGTGAGTCTGTTCCCTGTCCAGCCGTGAGTGAGTCTGTTCCCTGTCCAGCTGAGAGTGAGTTTGTTCCCTGTCCATCTAAGAGTGAATCTTTTCCCTGTACATCTGTGAGCGAGTCTGTTCCCTGTACATCTGAGAGTGAGTCTGTTCCCTGTCCATCTAAGAGTGAATCTTTTCCCTGTACATCTGTGAGCGAGTCTGTTCCCTGTCCATCTGAGAGTGAGTCTGTTCCCTGTCCGTCTGTGAGTGAGTCTGTTCCCTGTCCGTCTGTGAGTGAATCAGTTCCCAGTCCATTTGTGAGTGAGGCTGTTCCCTGTCCATCTGTGAGTGAGTCTGTTCCCTGTCCATCTGACAGTGAGTCTGTTCTCTGTCCATCTGTGAGTGAGACTGTTCTCCCTACATCTGTGAATGAGGCTGTTCCCTTCCATCTGTGAGTGAGTCTGTTCCCCATTCATCTGTGAGTGTGTCTGTTCCCCGTCCATCTGAGAGTGAGTCTGTTCCCCGTCCATCTGTGAGTGAGTCTGTTCCCCATTCATCTGTGAGTGAGTCTGTTCCCCGTTCATCTGAGAGTGAATCTGTTCCCTGGCCATCTGAGAGTGAGTCTGTTCACCGTCCATCTGAGAGAGAGTCTGTTCCCTGTCCATCTGTGAGTGAGTCTGTTCCCTGTCCAGGTGTGAGTTACACTATTTCCTATCCATCTGTGAGTTAGTCTGTTCCCTGTCCATCTGAGAGTGAGTCTGTTCCCCGTCCATCTGAGAGTGAGTCTGTTCCCTGTCCATCTGTGAGTGAGTCTGTTCCCTGTCCATCTGTGAGTGAATCAGTTCCCAGTCCATTTGTGAGCGAGTCTGTACCCTGTCCATCTGTGAGTGAGTCTGTTCCCTGTCCATACTGTATCACTGAATACAGGATTATTACTGTTTGTATAATAATTTATAGCTGAATACTGGAGTATTACTGTGTATAACACTGTATCGCTTACTACTGGAGTATGAGTGCGTGTATAACACTGCATCGCTGAATACTGGAGTATTACTGTTGGTATTATGGAATATCCACTGCGACCTGGAGCAGGCGAGCAAAGACCCGTTCAGCTGGACAACAGAGATTGCAAGTTGGAAAAGGATGGTTTGTACAGCCGTCTCAAGGACTGCAGACAGATCAAGAAAGATGTGAAACATTAGTTCACCGTGCTCAGAGTTAACTATGTCACTGGTCCACCTGTGAGTCGGTCAGTTTCAGAACCAGCTGTGTGTGGGCCTGTTCCCGGTCCATCTGTGAGTGAGTGTGTTCCCTGTCCATCTGAGAGTTGGATTGGTCCCTGTCCAGCTGTGAGAGTGTCTGTTCCCTGTCCATCTGTGAGTGAGTCTGTTCCCTATCCATCTGAGAGTTAGATTGTTCCCTGTCCATCTGTGAGTGGGTCTGTTCCCTGTCCAACTGAGAGTGAGACTGTTCCCTGTCCAGCTGAGAGTTAATCTGTACCCTGTCCAGCTGAGAGTGAATCTCATTCCCTGTCCATCTGTGAGAGAGTCTGTACCCTGTCCATCCGTGAGTAAATCATTTCCCAGTCCATCTGCGAGTGAGTTTTCCTATCCATCTGAGAGTGAGTCTGTTACATGTCCATCTGTGAGTGAGTCTGTTCCCTGGCCATCTGAGAGTGAGTCTGTTCACCGTCCATCTGAGAGAGAGTCTGTTCCCTGTCCATCTGTGAGTGAGCCTGTTCCTTGTCCATCTGTTAGTGAGTCTGTTCCCTGTCCATCTGAGAGTTAGATTGTTCCCTGTCCATCTGTGAGTGGGTCTGTTCCTTGTCCATCTGTTAGTGAGTCTGTTCCCTGCCCATCTGAGAGTGAGTCTGTTCCCTGTCCATCTGTGAGTGAGTCTGTTCCCCATTCATCTGAGAGTAAATCTGTTCCCTGTCCATCTGAGAGTGAGTCTGTTCACCGTCCATCTGAGAGTGAGTCTGTTCCCTGTCCATCTGTGAGTGAGTCTGTTCCCTGTCCAGGTGTGAGTTACACTATTTCCTATCCATCTGTGAGTTAGTCTGTTCCCTGTCCATCTGAGAGTGAGTCTGTTCCCCATCCATCTGAGAGTGAGTCTGTTCCCTGTCCATCTGTGAGTGAGTCTGTTCCCTGTCCATCTGTGAGTGAATCAGTTCCCAGTCCATTTGTGAGTGAGTCTGTTCCCTGTCCATCTGTGAGGGAGTCTGTTCCCTGTCCATCTTAGAGTGAGTCTGTTCCCTGTCCAGCTGAGAGTGAGTCTGTTCCCTGTCCATCTGACAGTGAGTCTTTTCCCTGCCCATCTGAGAGTGAGTCTGTTCCCTGTCCATCTGTGAGTGAGTCTGTTCCCTGTCCATCTGAGAGTGAGTCTGTTCCCTGTCCATCTGAGAGTGAGTCTGTTCCCCGTCCATCTGTGAGTGAGTCTGTTCCCAGTTCTTCTGTGAGTGAGCCTGTTCCCTGTCCAGCCCTGAGTGAGTCTGTTCCCTGTCCGTCTGTGAGTGAGTCTGTTCCCTGTCCATCTGTGAGTGAATCAGTTCCCAGTCCATTTGTGAGTGAGTCTGTTCCCTGTCCATCTGTGAGTGAGTCTGTTCCCTGTCCATCTGACAGTGAGTCTGTTCTCTGTCCATCTGTGAGTGAGACTGTTCTCCCTGCATCTGTGAATGAGGCTGTTCCCTTCCATCTGTGAGTGAGTCTGTTCCCCATCCATCTGAGAGTGAGTCTGTTCCCCGTCCATCTGAGAGTGAATCTGTTCCCTGGCCATCTGAGAGTGAGTCTGTTCACCGTCCATCTGAGAGAGAGTCTGTTCCCTGTCCATCTGTGAGTGAGCCTGTTCCTTGTCCATCTGTTAGTGAATCTGTTCCCTGTCCAACTGAGAGTTAGATTGTTCCCTGTCCATCTGTGAGTGGGTCTGTTCCTTGTCCATCTGTTAGTGAGTCTGTTCCCTGCCCATCTGAGTGTGAGTCTGTTCCCTGTCCATCTGAGAGTGAGTCTGTTCCCCGTCCATCTGTGAGTGAGTCTGTTCCCCATTCATCTGAGAGTGAATCTGTTCCCTGTCCATCTGAGAGTGAGTCTGTTCACCGTCCATCTGAGAGTGAGGCTGTTCCCTGTCCATCTGTGAGTGAGTCTGTTCCCTGTCCAGGTGTGAGTTACACTATTTCCTGTCCATCTGTGAGTTAGTCTGTTACCTGTCCATCTGAGAGTGAGTCTGTTCCCCGTCCATCTGAGAGTGAGTCTGTTCCCTGTCCATCTGTGAGTGAGTCTGTTCCCTGTCCATCTGTGAGTGAATCAGTTCCCAGTCCATTTGTGAGTGAGTCTGTTCCCTGTCCATCTGTGAGTGAGTCTGTTCCCTGTCCATCTGACAGTGAGTCTGTTCTCTGTCCATCTGTGAGTGAGACTGTTCTCCCTACATCTGTGAATGAGGCTGTTCCCTTCCATCTGTGAGTGAGTCTGTTCCCCATTCATCTGTGAGTGTGTCTGTTCCCCGTCCATCTGAGAGTGAGTCTGTTCCCTGGCCATCTGAGAGTGAGTCTGTTCACCGTCTATCTGAGAGTGAGTCTGTTCCCTGTCCTTCTGTGAGGGAGCCTGTTCCTTGTCCATCTGTTAGTGAGTCTGTTCCCCATTCATCTGAGAGTGAATCTGTTCCCTGTCCATCTGAGAGTGAGTCTGTTCACCGTCCATCTGAGAGTGAGTCTGTTCCCTGTCCATCTGTGAGTGAGTCTGTTCCCAGTTCTTCTGTGAGTGAGCCTGTTCTCTGTCCAGCCGTGATTGAGTCTGTTCCCAGTCCATCTGTGTGTGAATCTGTTCCCTGTCCATCTGACAGTGAGTCTTTTCCCTGCCCATCTGAGAGTGAGTCTGTTACCTGTCCATCTGTGAGTGAGTCTGTTCCCCGTCCATCTGTGAGTGAGTCTGTTCCCTGTCCATCTGTGAGTAAGTCTGTTCCCCGTTCATCTGTGAGTGAGTCTGTTCCCTGTCCATCTGTGAGTGAGTCTGTTCCCTGTCCATCTGAGTGTGAATCTGTTCCCTGCCCATCTGATAGTGAGTCCCTTCCCAGTTCTTCCTTGAGAGAGCCTGTAACCTGTCCAGCCGTGAGTGAGTCTGTTCCCTGTCCTTCTGTGAGTGAGTCTGTTCCCTGTCCAGGTGTGAGGGAGTCTGTTCCCTGTAAATCTGTGAGGGAGTCTATTCCATGTCCATCTGTGAGTTAGTCTGTTCCCTGTCCATCTGTGAGGGAGTCTGTTCCCTGTCCATCTGTGAGGGAGTCTATTCCCTGTCCAGCTGAGAGTGAGTCTGTTCCCTGTCCAGGTGTGAGTTACACTGTTTCCTGTCCATCTGTGAGTTAGTCTGTTCCCTGTCCATCTGTGAGGGAGTCTGTTCCCTGTCCATCTGAGAGTGAGTCTGTTCCCTGTCCAGCTGAGAGTGAGTCTGTTCCCTGTCCATCTGACAGTGAGTCTTTTCCCTGCCCATCTGAGAGTGAGTCTGTTACCTGTCCATCTGTGAGTGAGTCTGTTCCCCGTCCATCTGTGAGTGAGTCTGTTCCCTGTCCATCTGTTCCCCGTCCATCTGTGAGTGAGTCTGTTCCCAGATCTTCTGTGAGTGAGTCTGTTCCCTGTCCATCTGAGAGTGAGTCTGTTCCCTGTCCATCTGTGAGTGAGTCTGTTCCCAGTTCTTCTGTGAGTGAGCCTGTTCCCTGTCCAGCCCTGAGTGAGTCTGTTCCCTGTCCGTCTGTGAGTGAGTCTGTTCCCTGTCCGTCTGTGAGTGAGTCTGTTCTCTGTCCATCTGTGAGTGAGACTGTTCTCCCTACATCTGTGAATGAGGCTGTTCCCTTCCATCTGTGAGTGAGTCTGTTCCCCATTCATCTGTGAGTGTGTCTGTTCTCCGTCCATCTGAGAGTGAGTCTGTTCCCCGTCCATCTGTGAGTGAGTCTGTTCCCCATTCATTTGTGAGTGAGTCTGTTCCCCGTCCATCTGAGAGTGAATCTGTTCCCTGGCCATCTGAGAGTGAGTCTGTTCACCGTCCATCTGAGAGAGAGTCTGTTCCCTGTCGTTCTGTGAGTGAGTCTGTTCCCTGTCCATCTGTGAGGGAGTCTGTTCCCTGTCCATCTTAGAGTGAGTCTGTTCCCTGTCCAGCTGAGAGTGAGTCTGTTCCCTGTCCATCTGACAGTGAGTCTTTTCCCTGCCCATCTGAGAGTGAGTCTGTTCCCTGTCCATCTGTGAGTGAGTCTGTTCCCTGTCCATCTGAGAGTGAGTCTGTTCCCTGTCCATCTGAGAGTGAGTCTGTTCCCCGTCCATCTGTGAGTGAGTCTGTTCCCAGTTCTTCTGTGAGTGAGCCTGTTCCCTGTCCAGCCCTGAGTGAGTCTGTTCCCTGTCCGTCTGTGAGTGAGTCTGTTCCCTGTCCATCTGTGAGTGAATCAGTTCCCAGTCCATTTGTGAGTGAGTCTGTTCCCTGTCCATCTGTGAGTGAGTCTGTTCCCTGTCCATCTGACAGTGAGTCTGTTCTCTGTCCATCTGTGAGTGAGACTGTTCTCCCTGCATCTGTGAATGAGGCTGTTCCCTTCCATCTGTGAGTGAGTCTGTTCCCCATCCATCTGAGAGTGAGTCTGTTCCCCGTCCATCTGAGAGTGAATCTGTTCCCTGGCCATCTGAGAGTGAGTCTGTTCACCGTCCATCTGAGAGAGAGTCTGTTCCCTGTCCATCTGTGAGTGAGCCTGTTCCTTGTCCATCTGTTAGTGAATCTGTTCCCTGTCCAACTGAGAGTTAGATTGTTCCCTGTCCATCTGTGAGTGGGTCTGTTCCTTGTCCATCTGTTAGTGAGTCTGTTCCCTGCCCATCTGAGAGTGAGTCTGTTCCCTGTCCATCTGAGAGTGAGTCTGTTCCCCGTCCATCTGTGAGTGAGTCTGTTCCCCATTCATCTGAGAGTGAATCTGTTCCCTGTCCATCTGAGAGTGAGTCTGTTCACCGTCCATCTGAGAGTGAGGCTGTTCCCTGTCCATCTGTGAGTGAGTCTGTTCCCTGTCCAGGTGTGAGTTACACTATTTCCTGTCCATCTGTGAGTTAGTCTGTTACCTGTCCATCTGAGAGTGAGTCTGTTCCCCGTCCATCTGAGAGTGAGTCTGTTCCCTGTCCATCTGTGAGTGAGTCTGTTCCCTGTCCATCTGTGAGTGAATCAGTTCCCAGTCCATTTGTGAGTGAGTCTGTTCCCTGTCCATCTGTGAGTGAGTCTGTTCCCTGTCCATCTGACAGTGAGTCTGTTCTCTGTCCATCTGTGAGTGAGACTGTTCTCCCTACATCTGTGAATGAGGCTGTTCCCTTCCATCTGTGAGTGAGTCTGTTCCCCATTCATCTGTGAGTGTGTCTGTTCCCCGTCCATCTGAGAGTGAGTCTGTTCCCTGGCCATCTGAGAGTGAGTCTGTTCACCGTCTATCTGAGAGTGAGTCTGTACCCTGTCCTTCTGTGAGGGAGCCTGTTCCTTGTCCATCTGTTAGTGAGTCTGTTCCCCATTCATCTGAGAGTGAATCTGTTCCCTGTCCATCTGAGAGTGAGTCTGTTCACCGTCCATCTGAGAGTGAGTCTGTTCCCTGTCCATCTGTGAGTGAGTCTGTTCCCAGTTCTTCTGTGAGTGAGCCTGTTCTCTGTCCAGCCGTGATTGAGTCTGTTCCCAGTCCATCTGTGTGTGAATCTGTTCCCTGTCCATCTGACAGTGAGTCTTTTCCCTGCCCATCTGAGAGTGAGTCTGTTACCTGTCCATCTGTGAGTGAGTCTGTTCCCCGTCCATCTGTGAGTGAGTCTGTTCCCTGTCCATCTGTGAGTAAGTCTGTTCCCCGTTCATCTGTGAGTGAGTCTGTTCCCTGTCCATCTGTGAGTGAGTCTGTTCCCTGTCCATCTGAGTGTGAATCTGTTCCCTGCCCATCTGATAGTGAGTCCCTTCCCAGTTCTTCCTTGAGAGAGCCTGTAACCTGTCCAGCCGTGAGTGAGTCTGTTCCCTGTCCTTCTGTGAGTGAGTCTGTTCCCTGTCCAGGTGTGAGGGAGTCTGTTCCCTGTAAATCTGTGAGGGAGTCTATTCCATGTCCATCTGTGAGTTAGTCTGTTCCCTGTCCATCTGTGAGGGAGTCTGTTCCCTGTCCATCTGTGAGGGAGTCTATTCCCTGTCCAGCTGAGAGTGAGTCTGTTCCCTGTCCAGGTGTGAGTTACACTGTTTCCTGTCCATCTGTGAGTTAGTCTGTTCCCTGTCCATCTGTGAGGGAGTCTGTTCCCTGTCCATCTGAGAGTGAGTCTGTTCCCTGTCCAGCTGAGAGTGAGTCTGTTCCCTGTCCATCTGACAGTGAGTCTTTTCTCTGCCCATCTGAGAGTGAGTCTGTTACCTGTCCATCTGTGAGTGAGTCTGTTCCCCGTCCATCTGTGAGTGAGTCTGTTCCCTGTCCATCTGTTCCCCGTCCATCTGTGAGTGAGTCTGTTCCCAGATCTTCTGTGAGTGAGTCTGTTCCCTGTCCATCTGAGAGTGAGTCTGTTCCCTGTCCATCTGTGAGTGAGTCTGTTCCCAGTTCTTCTGTGAGTGAGCCTGTTCCCTATCCAGCCCTGAGTGAGTCTCTTCCCTGTCCGTCTGTGAGTGAGTCTGTTCCCTGTCCGTCTGTGAGTGAGTCTGTTCTCTGTCCATCTGTGAGTGAGACTGTTCTCCCTACATCTGTGAATGAGGCTGTTCCCTTCCATCTGTGAGTGAGTCTGTTCCCCATTCATCTGTGAGTGTGTCTGTTCTCCGTCCATCTGAGAGTGAGTCTGTTCCCCGTCCATCTGTGAGTGAGTCTGTTCCCCATTCATTTGTGAGTGAGTCTGTTCCCCGTCCATCTGAGAGTGAATCTGTTCCCTGGCCATCTGAGAGTGAGTCTGTTCACCGTCCATCTGAGAGAGAGTCTGTTCCCTGTCGTTCTGTGAGTGAGTCTGTTCCCTGTCCATCTGTGAGGGAGTCTGTTCCCTGTCCATCTTAGAGTGAGTCTGTTCCCTGTCCAGCTGAGAGTGAGTCTGTTCCCTGTCCATCTGACAGTGAGTCTTTTCCCTGCCCATCTGAGAGTGAGTCTGTTCCCTGTCCGTCTGTGAGTGAGTCTGTTCCCTGTCCATCTGTGAGTGAATCAGTTCCCAGTCCATTTGTGAGTGAGTCTGTTCCCTGTCCATCTGTGAGTGAGTCTGTTCCCTGTCCATCTGACAGTGAGTCTGTTCTCTGTCCATCTGTGAGTGAGACTGTTCTCCCTGCATCTGTGAATGAGGCTGTTCCCTTCCATCTGTGAGTGAGTCTGTTCCCCATCCATCTGAGAGTGAGTCTGTTCCCCGTCCATCTGAGAGTGAATCTGTTCCCTGGCCATCTGAGAGTGAGTCTGTTCACCGTCCATCTGAGAGAGAGTCTGTTCCCTGTCCATCTGTGAGTGAGCCTGTTCCTTGTCCATCTGTTAGTGAATCTGTTCCCTGTCCAACTGAGAGTTAGATTGTTCCCTGTCCATCTGTGAGTGGGACTGTTCCTTGTCCATCTGTTAGTGAGTCTGTTCCCTGCCCATCTGAGAGTGAGTCTGTTCCCTGTCCATCTGAGAGTGAGTCTGTTCCCCGTCCATCTGTGAGTGAGTCTGTTCCCCATTCATCTGAGAGTGAATCTGTTCCCTGTCCATCTGAGAGTGAGTCTGTTCACCGTCCATCTGAGAGTGAGGCTGTTCCCTGTCCATCTGTGAGTGAGTCTGTTCCCTGTCCAGGTGTGAGTTACACTATTTCCTGTCCATCTGTGAGTTAGTCTGTTACCTGTCCATCTGAGAGTGAGTCTGTTCCCCGTCCATCTGAGAGTGAGTCTGTTCCCTGTCCATCTGTGAGTGAGTCTGTTCCCTGTCCATCTGTGAGTGAATCAGTTCCCAGTCCATTTGTGAGTGAGTCTGTTCCCTGTCCATTTGTGAGTGAGTCTGTTCCCTGTCCATCTGACAGTGAGTCTGTTCTCTGTCCATCTGTGAGTGAGACTGTTCTCCCTACATCTGTGAATGAGGCTGTTCCCTTCCATCTGTGAGTGAGTCTGTTCCCCATTCATCTGTGAGTGTGTCTGTTCCCCGTCCATCTGAGAGTGAGTCTGTTCCCTGGCCATCTGAGAGTGAGTCTGTTCACCGTCTATCTGAGAGTGAGTCCGTTCCCTGTCCTTCTGTGAGGGAGCCTGTTCCTTGTCCATCTGTTAGTGAGTCTGTTCCCCATTCATCTGAGAGTGAATCTGTTCCCTGTCCATCTGAGAGTGAGTCTGTTCACCGTCCATCTGAGAGTGAGTCTGTTCCCTGTCCATCTGTGAGTGAGTCTGTTCCCAGTTCTTCTGTGAGTGAGCCTGTTCTCTGTCCAGCCGTGATTGAGTCTGTTCCCAGTCCATCTGTGTGTGAATCTGTTCCCTGTCCATCTGACAGTGAGTCTTTTCCCTGCCCATCTGAGAGTGAGTCTGTTACCTGTCCATCTGTGAGTGAGTCTGTTCCCCGTCCATCTGTGAGTGAGTCTGTTCCCTGTCCATCTGTGAGTAAGTCTGTTCCCCGTTCATCTGTGAGTGAGTCTGTTCCCTGTCCATCTGTGAGTGAGTCTGTTCCCTGTCCATCTGAGTGTGAATCTGTTCCCTGCCCATCTGATAGTGAGTCCCTTCCCAGTTCTTCCTTGAGAGAGCCTGTAACCTGTCCAGCCGTGAGTGAGTCTGTTCCCTGTCCTTCTGTGAGTGAGTCTGTTCCCTGTCCAGGTGTGAGGGAGTCTGTTCCCTGTCAATCTGTGAGGGAGTCTATTCCATGTCCATCTGTGAGTTAGTCTGTTCCCTGTCCATCTGTGAGGGAGTCTGTTCCCTGTCCATCTGTGAGGGAGTCTATTCCCTGTCCAGCTGAGAGTGAGTCTGTTCCCTGTCCAGGTGTGAGTTACACTGTTTCCTGTCCATCTGTGAGTTAGTCTGTTCCCTGTCCATCTGTGAGGGAGTCTGTTCCCTGTCCATCTGAGAGTGAGTCTGTTCCCTGTCCAGCTGAGAGTGAGTCTGTTCCCTGTCCATCTGAAAGTGAGTCTTTTCCCTGCCCATCTGAGAGTGAGTCTGTTACCTGTCCATCTGTGAGTGAGTCTGTTCCCCATCCATCTGTGAGTGAGTCTGTTCCCTGTCCATCTGTTCCCCGTCCATCTGTGAGTGAGTCTGTTCCCAGATCTTCTGTGAGTGTGTCTGTTCCCTGTCCATCTGAGAGTGTGTCTGTTCCCTGTCCATCTGTGAGTGAGTCTGTTCCCAGTTCTTCTGTGAGTGAGCCTGTTCCCTGTCCAGCCCTGAGTGAGTCTGTTCCCTGTCCGTCTGTGAGTGAGTCTGTTCCCTGTCCGTCTGTGAGTGAGTCTGTTCTCTGTCCATCTGTGAGTGAGACTGTTCTCCCTACATCTGTGAATGAGGCTGTTCCCTTCCATCTGTGAGTGAGTCTGTTCCCCATTCATCTGTGAGTGTGTCTGTTCTCCGTCCATCTGAGAGTGAGTCTGTTCCCCGTCCATCTGTGAGTGAGTCTGTTCCCCATTCATTTGTGAGTGAGTCTGTTCCCCGTCCATCTGAGAGTGAATCTGTTCCCTGGCCATCTGAGAGTGAGTCTGTTCACCGTCCATCTGAGAGAGAGTCTGTTCCCTGTCGTTCTGTGAGTGAGTCTGTTCCCAGTTCTTCTGTGAGTGAGCCTGTTCCTTGTCCATCTGTTAGTGAGTCTGTTCCCTTTCCATCTGAGAGTGAGTCTGTTCCCTGTCCATCTGTGATTGAGTCTGTTCACTGTCCATCTGTGAGCGAGTCTGTTCCCTGTCCAGCGGTGAGTGAGTCTGTTCCCTGTCCAGCCGTGAGTGAGTCTGTTCCCTGTCCAGCTGAGAGTGAGTTTGTTCCCTGTCCATCTAAGAGTGAATCTTTTCCCTGTACATCTGTGAGCGAGTCTGTTCCCTGTACATCTGAGAGTGAGTCTGTTCCCTGTCCATCTAAGGTTGAATCTTTTCCCTGTACATATGTGAGCGAGTCTGTTCCCTGTCCATCTGAGTGTGAATCTGTTCCCTGCCCATCTGATAGTGAGTCCCTTCCCAGTTCTTCCTTGAGAGAGCCTGTAACCTGTCCAGCCGTGAGTGAGTCTGTTCCCTGTCCTTCTGTGAGTGAGTCTGTTCCCTGTCCAGGTGTGAGGGAGTCTGTTCCCTGTCAATCTGTGAGGGAGTCTATTCCATGTCCATCTGTGAGTTAGTCTGTTCCCTGTCCATCTGTGAGGGAGTCTGTTCCCTGTCCATCTGTGAGGGAGTCTATTCCCTGTCCAGCTGAGAGTGAGTCTGTTCCCTGTCCAGGTGTGAGTTACACTGTTTCCTGTCCATCTGTGAGTTAGTCTGTTCCCTGTCCATCTGTGAGGGAGTCTGTTCCCTGTCCATCTGAGAGTGAGTCTGTTCCCTGTCCAGCTGAGAGTGAGTCTGTTCCCTGTCCATCTGACAGTGAGTCTTTTCCCTGCCCATCTGAGAGTGAGTCTGTTACCTGTCCATCTGTGAGTGAGTCTGTTCCCCGTCCATCTGTGAGTGTGTCTGTTCCCTGTCCATCTGTTCCCCGTCCATCTGTGAGTGAGTCTGTTCCCAGATCTTCTGTGAGTGAGTCTGTTCCCTGTCCATCTGAGAGTGAGTCTGTTCCCTGTCCATCTGTGAGTGAGTCTGTTCCCAGTTCTTCTGTGAGTGAGCCTGTTCCCTGTCCAGCCCTGAGTGAGTCTGTTCCCTGTCCGTCTGTGAGTGAGTCTGTTCCCTGTCCGTCTGTGAGTGAGTCTGTTCTCTGTCCATCTGTGAGTGAGACTGTTCTCCCTACATCTGTGAATGAGGCTGTTCCCTTCCATCTGTGAGTGAGTCTGTTCCCCATTCATCTGTGAGTATGTCTGTTCTCCGTCCATCTGAGAGTGAGTCTGTTCCCCGTCCATCTGTGAGTGAGTCTGTTCCCCATTCATTTGTGAGTGAGTCTGTTCCCCGTCCATCTGAGAGTGAATCTGTTCCCTGGCCATCTGAGAGTGAGTCTGTTCACCGTCCATCTGAGAGAGAGTCTGTTTCCTGTCCTTCTGTGAGTGAGTCTGTTCCCAGTTCTTCTGTGAGTGAGCCTGTTCCTTGTCCATCTGTTAGTGAGTCTGTTCCCTTTCCATCTGAGAGTGAGTCTGTTCCCTGTCCATCTGTGATTGAGTCTGTTCACTGTCCATCTGTGAGCGAGTCTGTTCCCTGTCCAGCGGTGAGTGAGTCTGTTCCCTGTCCAGCCGTGAGTGAGTCTGTTCCCTGTCCAGCTGAGAGTGAGTTTGTTCCCTGTCCATCTAAGAGTGAATCTTTTCCCTGTACATCTGTGAGCGAGTCTGTTCCCTGTACATCTGAGAGTGAGTCTGTTCCCTGTCCATCTAAGGGTGAATCTTTTCCCTGTACATATGTGAGCGAGTCTGTTCCCTGTCCATCTGAGAGTGAGTCTTTTCCCCGTCCATCTGTGAGTGAGTCTGTTCCCCGTCCATCTGTGAGTGAGTCTGTTCCCCGTCCATCTGTGAGTGAGTCTGCTCCCTCTCCAGCTGAGAGTGGGTCTGTTCCCTGTCCATCTGAGAGTGAGATTGTTCCCTGTCCATCTGTGAGTGGGTCTGTTCCTTGTCCATCTGTTAGTGAGTCTGTTCCCTGCCCATCTGAGAGTGAGTCTGTTCCCTGTCCATCTGAGAGTGAGTCTGTTCCCCGTCCATCTCAGAGTGAGTCTGTTCACCGTCCATCTGAGAGTGAGTCTGTTCCCTGTCCATCTGTGAGTGAGTCTGTTCCCAGTTCTTCTGTGAGTGAGCCTGTTCTCTGTCCAGCCGTGATTGAGTCTGTTCCCAGTCCATCTGTGTGTGAATCTGTTCCCTGCCCATCCGATAGTGAGTCTGTTCCCAGTTCTTCCTTGAGAGAGCCTGTAACCTGTCCAGCCGTGAGTGAGTCTGTTCCCTGTCCATCTGTGAGTGAGTCTGTTCCCTGTCCATCTGTGAGGGAGTCTGTTCCCTGTCCATCTGTGAGTTTGTCTGATCCCTGTCCATCTGTGAGGGAGTCTGTTCCCTGTCCATCTGTGAGGGAGTCTATTCCCTGTCCAGCTGAGAGTGAGTCTGTTCCCTGTCCAGGTGTGAGTTACACTGTTTCCTGTCCATCTCTGAGTTAGTCTGTTCCCTGTCCATCTGTGAGGGAGTCTGTTTCCTGTCCATCTGTGAGGGAGTCTGTTCCCTGTCCATCTGAGAGTGAGTCTGCTCCCTGTCCAGCTGAGAGTGAGTCTGTTCCCTGTCCATCTGACAGTGAGACCTTTCCCTGTCCATCTGTGAGTTAGTCTGTTCCCTGTCCATCTGAGAGTGAGTCTGTTCCCCGTCCATCTGAGAGTGAGTCTGTTCCCTGTCCATCTGTGAGTGAGTCTGTTCCCTGTCCATCTGTGAGTGAATCAGTTCCCAGTCCATTTGTGAGTGAGTCTGTTCCCTGTCCATCTGTGAGTGAGTCTGTTCCCTGTCCATCTGTGAGGGAGTCTGTTCCCTGTCCATCTGAGAGTGAGTCTGTTCCCTGTCCAGCTGAGAGATGGACAGGGAACAGACTCACTCTCAGCTGGACAGGGAACAGACTCACTCTCAGATGGACAGGGAACAGACTCACTCACAAATGGACTGTGAACAGACTCACTCTCAGATGGACAGGGAACAGACTCACTCACAGATGAACGGGGAACAGACTCACTCTCAGATGGGCAGGGGAAAGACTCACTGTCAGATGGACAGGGAACAGACTCACTGACAGTGAATCTTTTCCCTGCCCATCTGAGAGAGAGTCTGTTCCCTGTCCATCTGTGAGTGAGCCTGTTCCTTGTCCATCTGTTAGTGAGTCTGTTCCCTGTCCATCTGTGAGGGAGTCTGTTCCCTGTCCATCTGTGAGGGAGTCTGTTCCCTGTCCATCTGTGAGTGAGACTGTTCTCCCTTCATCTGTGAATGAGGCTGTTCCCTTCCATCTGTGAGTGAGTCTGTTCCCCATTCATCTGTGAGTTTGTCTGTTCCCCGTCCATCTGAGAGTGAGTCTGTTCCCCGTCCATCTGTGAGTGAGTCTGTTCCCCATTCATCTGTGAGTGTGTCTGTTCCCCGTCCATCTGAGAGTGAATCTGTTCCCTGGCCATCTGAGAGTGAGCCTGTTCCTTGTCCATCTGTTAGTGAGTCTGTTCCCTGTCCATCTGAGAATTAGATTGTTCCCTGTCCATCTGTGAGTGGGTCTGTTCCTTGTCCATCTGTTAGTGAGTCTGTTCCCTGCCCATCTGAGAGTGAGTCTGTTCCCTGTCCATCTGAGAGTGAGTCTGTTCCCCGTCCATCTGTGAGTGAGTCTGTTCCCCATTCATCTGAGAGTGAATCTGTTCCCTGTCCATCTGAGAGTGAGTCTGTTCACCGTCCATCTGAGAGTGAGTCTGTTCCCTATCCATCTGTGAGTGAGTCTGTTCCCTGTCCAGGTGTGAGTTACACTATTTCCTGTCCATCTGTGAGTTAGTCTGTTCCCTGTCCATCTGAGAGTGAGTCTGTTCCCCGTCCATCTGAGAGTAAGTCTGTTCCCTGTCCATCTGTGAGTGAGTCTGTTCCCTGTCCATCTGTGAGTGAATCAGTTCCCAGTCCATTTGTGAGTGAGTCTGTTCCCTGTCCATCTGTGAGTGAGTCTGTTCCCTGTCCATCTGTGAGGGAGTCTGTTCCCTGTCCATCTGAGAGTGAGTCTGTTCCCTGTCCAGCTGAGAGTGAGTCTGTTCCCTGTCCATCTGACAGTGAGTCTTTTCCCTGCCCATCTGAGAGTGAGTCTGTTCGCTGCCCATCTGTGAGTGAGTCTGTTCCCCGTCCATCTGTGAGTGAGTCTGTTCCCTGTCCATCTGTGAGTGAGTCTGTTCCCCGTTCATCTGTGAGTGAGTCTGTTCCCTGTCCATCTGAGAGTGAGTCTGTTCCCTGTCCATCTGTGAGTGAGTCTGTTCCCCGTTCATCTGTGAGTGAGTCTGTTCCCTGTCCATCTGAGAGTGAGTCTGTTCCCTGTCCATCTGTGAGTGAGTCTGTTCCCAGTTCTTCTGTGAGTGAGCCTGTTCTCTGTCCAGCCGTGATTGAGTCTGTTCCCAGTCCAGCTGTGTGTGAATCTGTTCCCTGCCCATCCGATAGTGAGTCTGTTCCCAGTTCTTCCTTGAGAGAGCCTGTAACCTGTCCAGCCGTGAGTGAGTCTGTTCCCTGTCCATCTGTGAGTGAGTCTGTTCCCTGTCCATCTGTGAGGGAGTCTATTCCATGTCCATCTGTGAGTTTGTCTGATCCCTGTCCATCTGTGAGGGAGTCTGTTCCCTGTCCATCTGTGAGGGAGTCTATTCCCTGTCCAGCTGAGAGTGAGTCTGTTCCCTGTCCAGGTGTGAGTTACACTGTTTCCTGTCCATCTGTGAGTTAGTCTGTTCCCTGTCCATCTGTGAGGGAGTCTGTTCCCTGTCCATCTGAGAGTGAGTCTGTTCCCTGTCCAGCTGAGAGTGAGTCTGTTCCCTGTCCATCTGACAGTGAGTCTTTTCCCTGTCCATCTGTGAGTTAGTCTGTTCCCTGTCCATCTGAGAGTGAGTCTGTTCCCCGTCCATCTGAGAGTGAGTCTGTTCCCTGTCCATCTGTGAGTGAGTCTGTTCCCTGTCCATCTGTGAGTGAATCAGTTCCCAGTCCATTTGTGAGTGAGTCTGTTCCCTGTCCATCTGTGAGTGAGTCTGTTCCCTGTCCATCTGTGAGGGAGTCTGTTCCCTGTCCATCTGAGAGTGAGTCTGTTCCCTGTCCAGCTGAGAGATGGACAGGGAACAGACTCACACTCAGCTGGACAGGGAACAGACTCACTCTCAGATGGACAGGGAACAGACTCACTCACAAATGGACTGGGAACAGACTCACTCTCAGATGGACAGGGAACAGACTCACTCACAGATGAACGGGGAACAGACTCACTCTCAGATGGGCAGGGGAAAGACTCACTGTCAGATGGACAGGGAACAGACTCACTGACAGTGAGTCTTCTCCCTGCCCATCTGAGAGAGAGTCTGTTCCCTGTCCATCTGTGAGTGAGCCTGTTCCTTGTCCATCTGTTAGTGAGTCTGTTCCCTGTCCATCTGTGAGGGAGTCTGTTCCCTGTCCAGCTGTGAGTGAGTCTGTTCCCTGTCCATCTGTGAGGGAGTCTGATCCCTGTCCATCTGTGAGTGAGACTGTTCTCCCTACATCTGTGAATGAGGCTGTTCCCTTCCATCTGTGAGAGAGTCTGTTCCCCATTCATCTGTGAGTGTGTCTGTTCCCCGTCCATCTGAGAGTGAGTCTGTTCCCCGTCCATCTGTGAGTGAGTCTGTTCCCCATTCATCTGTGAGTGAGTCTGTTCCCCGTCCATCTGAGAGTGAATCTGTTCCCTGGCCATCTGAGAGTGAGTCTGTTCCCTGTCCATCTGTGAGTGAGCCTGTTCCTTGTCCATCTGTTAGTGAGTCTGTTCCCTGCCCATCTGAGAGTGAGTCTGTTCCCTGTACATCTGAGAGTGAGTCTGTTCCCCGTCCATCTGTGAGTGAGTCTGTTCCCCATTCATCTGAGAGTGAATCTGTTCCCTGTCCATCTGAGAGTGAGTCTGTTCACCGTCCATCTGAGAGTGAGTCTGTTCCCTATCCATGTGTGAGTGAGTCTGTTCCCTGTCCAGGTGTGAGTTACACTATTTCCTGTCCATCTGTGAGTTAGTCTGTTCCCTGTCCATCTGAGAGTGAGTCTGTTCCCCGTCCATCTGAGAGTAAGTCTGTTCCCTGTCCATCTGTGAGTGAGTCTGTTCCCTGTCCATCTGTGAGTGAATCAGTTCCAAGTCCATTTGTGAGTGAGTCTGTTCCCTGTCCATCTGTGAGTGAGTCTGTTCCCTGTCCATCTGTGAGGGAGTCTGTTCCCTGTCCATCTGAGAGTGAGTCTGTTCCCTGTGCAGCTGAGAGTGAGTCTGTTCCCTGTCCATCTGACAGTGAGTCTTTTCCCTGCCCATCTGAGAGTGAGTCTGTTCCCTGTCCATCTGTGAGTGAGTCTGTTCCCCGTCCATCTGTGAGTGAGTCTGTTCCCTGTCCATCTGTGAGTGAGTCTGTTCCCCGTTCATCTGTGAGTGAGTCTGTTCCCTGTCCATCTGAGAGTGAGTCTGTTCCCTGTCCATCTGAGAGTGAGTCTGTTCCCCGTCCATCTGTGAGTGAGTCTGTTCCCAGTTCTTCTGTGAGTGAGCCTGTTCCTTGTCCATCTGTTAGTGAGTCTGTTCCCTGTCCATCTGAGAGTGAGTCTGTTTCCTGTCCATCTGTGAGTGAGTCTGTTCCCAGTTCTTCTGTGAGTGAGCCTGTTCCCTGTCCAGCCCTGAGTGAGTCTGTTCCCTGTCCGTCTGTGAGTGAGTCTGTTCCCTGTCCATCTGTGAGTGAATCAGTTCCCAGTCCATTGGTGAGTGAGTCTGTTCCCTGTCCATCTGTGAGTGAGACTGTTCTCCCTACATCTGTGAATGAGGCTGTTCCCTTCCATCTGTGAGTGAGTCTGTTCCCCATTCATCTGTGAGTGTGTCTGTTCCCCGTCCATCTGAGAGTGAGTCTGTTCCCCGTCCATCTGTGAGTGAGTCTGTTCCCCATTCATCTGTGAGTGAGTCTGTTCACCGTCCATCTGAGAGTGAATCTGTTCCCTGGCCATCTGAGAGTGAGTCTGTTCACCGTCCATCTGAGAGAGAGTCTGTTCCCTGTCCATCTGTGAGTGAGCCTGTTCCTTGTCCATCTGTAAGTGAGTCTGTTCCCTGTCCATCTGAGAGTTAGATTGTTCCCTGTCCATCTGTGAGTGAGTCTGTTCCCTGTCCAGGTGTGAGTTACACTATTTCCTGTCCATCTGTGAGTTAGTCTGTTCCCTGTCCATCTGAGAGTGAATCTGTTCCCTGTCCATCTGAGAGTGAGTCTGTTCCCTGTCCATCTGTGAGTGAGTCTGTTCCCTGTCCATCTGTGAGTGAATCAGTTCCCAGTCCATTTGTGAGTGAGTCTGTTCCCTGTCCATCTGTGAGTGAGTCTGTTCCCTGTCCATCTGACAGTGAGTCTGTTCTCTGTCCATCTGTGAGTGAGACTGTTCTCCCTACATCTGTGAATGAGGCTGTTCCCTTCCATCTGTGAGTGAGTCTGTTCCCCATTCATCTGTGAGTGTGTCTGTTCCCCGTCCATCTGAGAGTGAGTCTGTTCCCTGGCCATCTGAGAGTGAGTCTGTTCACCGTCTATCTGAGAGTGAGTCTGTTCCCTGTCCATCTGTGAGTGAGACTGTTCTCCCTACATCTGTGAATGAGGCTGTTCCCTTCCATCTGTGAGTGAGTCTGTTCCCCATTCATCTGTGATTGAGTCTGTTCCCAGTCCATCTGTGTGTGAATCTGTTCCCTGCCCATCTGATAGTGAGTCCCTTCCCAGTTCTTCCTTGAGAGAGCCTGTAACCTGTCCAGCCGTTATTGAGTCTGTTCCCTGTCCTTCTGTGAGTGAGTCTGTTCCCTGTCCAGGTGTGAGGGAGTCTGTTCCCTGTCCATCTGTGAGGGAGTCTATTCCATGTCCATCTGTGAGTTAGTCTGTTCCCTGTCCATCTGTGAGAGAGTCTGTTCCCTGTCCATCTGTGAGGGAGTCTATTCCCTGTCCAGCTGAGAGTTTGTCTGTTCCCTGTCCAGGTGTGAGTTACACTGTTTCCTGTCCATCTGTGAGTTAGTCTGTTCCCTGTCCATCTGTGAGGGAGTCTGTTCCCTGTCCATCTGAGAGTGAGTCTGTTCCCTGTCCAGCTGAGAGTGAGTCTGTTCCCTGTCCATCTGACAGTGAGTCTTTTCCCTGCCCATCTGAGAGTGAGTCTGTTACCTGTCCATCTGTGAGTGAGTCTGTTCCCCGTCCATCTGTGAGTGAGTCTGTTCCCTGTCCATCTGTGAGTAAGTCTGTTCCCCGTTCATCTGTGAGTGAGTCTGTTCCCTGTCCATCTGAGAGTGAGTCTGTTCCCTGTCCATCTGAGAGAGAGTCTGTTCCCCGTCCATCTGTGAGTGAGTCTGTTCCCAGTTCTTCTGTGAGTGAGTCTGTTCCCTGTCCATCTGAGAGTGAGTCTGTTCCCTGTCCATCTGTGAGTGAGTCTGTTCCCAGTTCTTCTGTGAGTGAGCCTGTTCCCTGTCCAGCCCTGAGTGAGTCTGTTCCCTGTCCGTCTGTGAGTGAGTCTGTTCCCTGTCCATCTGTGAGTGAATCAGTTCCCAGTCCATTTGTGAGTGAGTCTGTTCCCTGTCCATCTGTGAGTGAGTCTGTTCCTTGTCCATCTGACAGTGAGTCTGTTCTCTGTCCATCTGTGAGTGAGACTGTTCTCCCTACATCTGTGAATGAGGCTGTTCCCTTCCATCTGTGAGTGAGTCTGTTCCCCATTCATCTGTGAGTGTGTCTGTTCCCCGTCCATCTGAGAGAGAGTCTGTTCCCCGTCCATCTGTGAGTGAGTCTGTTCCCCATTCATTTGTGAGTGAGTCTGTTCCCCGTCCATCTGAGAGTGAATCTGTTCCCTGGCCATCTGAGAGTGAGTCTGTTCACCGTCCATCTGAGAGAGAGTCTGTTCCCTGTCCTTCTGTGAGTGAGTCTGTTCCCAGTTCTTCTGTGAGTGAGCCTGTTCCTTGTCCATCTGTTAGTGAGTCTGTTCCCTTTCCATCTGAGAGTGAGTCTGTTCCCTGTCCATCTGTGATTGAGTCTGTTCCCTGTCCATCTGTGAGCGAGTCTGTTCCCTGTCCAGCGGTGAGTGAGTCTGTTCCCTGTCCAGCCGTGAGTGAGTCTGTTCCCTGTCCAGCTGAGAGTGAGTTTGTTCCCTGTCCATCTAAGAGTGAATCTTTTCCCTGTACATCTGTGAGCGAGTCTGTTCCCTGTCCATCTGAGAGTGAGTCTGTTCCCTGTCCAGCTGAGAGTGAGTCTGTTCCCTGTCCATCTGACAGTGAGTCTTTTCCCTGCCCATCTGAGAGTGAGTCTGTTCCCTGTCCATCTGTGAGTGAGTCTGTTCCCCGTCCATCTGTGAGTGAGTCTGTTCCCAGTCCATCTGTGTGTGAATCTGTTCCCTGCCCATCTGATAGTGAGTCCCTTCCCAGTTCTTCCTTGAGAGACCCTGTAACCTGTCCAGCCATGAGCGAGTCTGTTCCCTGTACATCTGAGAGTGAGTCTGTTCCCTGTCCATCTAAGAGTGAATCTTTTCCCTGTACATCTGTGAGCGAGTCTATTCCCTGTCCATCTGAGAGTGAGTCTTTTCCCCGTCCATCTGTGAGTGAGTCTGTTCCCCGTCCATCTGTGAGTGAGTCTGTTCCCCGTCCATCTGCGAGTGAGTCTGCTCCCTCTCCAGCTGAGAGTGAGACTGTTCCCTGTCCATCTGAGAGTTAGATTGTTCCCTGTCCATCTGTGAGTGGGTCTGTTCCTTGTCCATCTGTTAGTGAGTCTGTTCCCTGCCCATCTGAGAGTGAGTCTGTTCCCTGTCCATCTGAGAGTGAGTCTGTTCCCCGTCCATCTGAGAGTGAGTCTGTTCACCGTCCATCTGAGAGTGAGTCTGTTTCCTGTCCATCTGTGAGTGAGTCTGTTCCCAGTTCTTCTGTGAGTGAGCCTGTTCTCTGTCCAGCCGTGATTGAGTCTGTTCCCAGTCCATCTGTGTGTGAATCTGTTCCCTGCCCATCTGATAGTGAGTCTGTTCCCAGTTCTTCCTTGAGAGAGCCTGTAACCTGTCCAGCCGTGAGTGAGTCTGTTCCCTGTCCATCTGTGAGTGAGTCTGTTCCCTGTCCAGGTGTGAGGGAGTCTGTTCCCTGTCCATCTGTGAGGGAGTCTATTCCATGTCCATCTGTGAGTTAGTCTGATCCCTGTCCATCTGTGAGGGAGTCTGTTCCCTGTCCATCTGTGAGGGAGTCTATTCCCTGTCCAGCTGAGAGTGAGTCTGTTCCCTGTCCAGGTGTGAGTTACACTGTTTCCTGTCCATCTGTGAGTTAGCCTGTTCCCTGTCCATCTGTGAGGGAGTCTGTTCCCTGTCCATCTGAGAGTGAGTCTGTTCCCTGTCCAGCTGAGAGTGAGTCTGTTCCCTCTCCATCTGACAGTGAGTCTTTTCCCTGCCCATCTGAGAGTGAGTCTGTTCCCTGTCCATCTGTGAGTGAGTCTGTTCCCCGTCCATCTGTGAGTGAGTCTGTTCCCTGTCCATCTGTGAGTAAGTCTGTTCCCCGTTCATCTGTGAGTGAGTCTGTTCCCTGTCCATCTGAGAGTGAGTCTGTTCCCTGTCCATCTGAGAGTGAGTCTGTTCCCAGTTCTTCTGTGAGTGAGCCTGTTCCTTGTCCATCTGTTAGTGAGTCTGTTCCCTGTCCATCTGAGAGTGAGTCTGTTCCCTGTCCATCTGTGAGTGAGTCTGTTCCCAGTTCCTCTGTGAGTGAGCCTGTTCCCTTTCCAGCCCTGAGTGAGTCTGTTCCCTGTCCGTCTGTGACTGAGTCTGTTCCCTGTCCATCTGTGAGTGAATCAGTTCCCAGTCCATTTGTGAGTGAGTCTGTTCCCTGTCCATCTGACAGTGAGTCTGTTCTCTGTCCATCTGTGAGTGAGACTGTTCTCCCTACATCTGTGAATGAGGCTGTTCCCTTCCATCTGTGAGTGAGTCTGTTCCCCATTCATCTGTGAGTGTGTCTGTTCCCCGTCCATCTGAGAGTGAGTCTGTTCCCCGTCCATCTGTGAGTGAGTCTGTTCCCCATTCATCTGTGAGTGAGTCTGTTCCCCGTCCATCTGAGAGTGAATCTGTTCCCTGGCCATCTGAGAGTGAGTCTGTTCACCGTCCATCTGAGAGAGAGTCTGTTCCCTGTCCATCTGTGAGTGCGTCTGTTCCCCATTCATCTGAGAGTGAATCAGTTCACTGTCCATCTGAGAGTGAGTCTGTTCACCGTCCATCTGAGAGTTAGATTGTTCCCTGTCCATCTGTGAGTGGGTCTGTTCCTTGTCCATCTGTTAGTGAGTCTGTTCCCTGCCCATCTGAGAGTGAGTCTGTTCCCTGTCCATCTGAGAGTGAGTCTGTTCCCCGTCCATCTGTGAGTGCGTCTGTTCCCCATTCATCTGAGAGTGAATCAGTTCCCTGTCCATCTGAGAGTGAGTCTGTTCACCGTCCATCTGAGAGTGAGTCTGTTCCCTGTCCATCTGTGAGTGAGTCTGTTCCCTGTCCAGGTGTGAGTTACACTATTTCCTGTCCATCTGTGAGTTAGTCTGTTCCCTGTCCATCTGAGAGTGAGTCTGTTCCCCGTCCATCTGAGAGTGAGTCTGTTCCCTGTCCATCTGTGAGTGAGTCTGTTCCCTGTCCATCTGTGAGTGAATCAGTTCCCAGTCCATTTGTGAGTGAGTCTGTTCCCTGTCCATCTGTGAGTGAGTCTGTTCCCTGTCCATCTGTGAGTGAGTCTGTTCCTTGTCCATCTGACAGTGAGTCTGTTCTCTGTCCATCTGTGAGTGAGACTGTTCTCCCTGCATCTGTGAATGAGGCTGTTCCCTTCCATCTGTGAGTGAGTCTGTTCCCCATTCATCTGTGAGTGTGTCTGTTCCCCGTCCATCTGTGAGTGAGTCTGTTCCCCGTCCATCTGTGAGTGAGTCTGTTCCCCATTCATTTGTGAGTGAATCTGTTCCCCGTCCATCTGAGAGTGAATCTGTTCCCTGGCCATCTGAGAGTGAGTCTGTTCACCGTCCATCTGAGAGAGAGTCTGTTCCCTGTCCTTCTGTGAGTGAGTCTGTTCCCAGTTCTTCTGTGAGTGAGCCTGTTCCTTGTCCATCTGTTAGTGAGTCTGTTCCCTTTCCATCTGAGAGTGAGTCTGTTCCCTGTCCATCTGTGAATGAGTCTGTTCACTGTCCATCTGTGAGCGAGTCTGTTCCCTGTCCAGCGGTGAGTGAGTCTGTTCCCTGTCCAGCCATGAGTGAGTCTGTTCCCTGTCCAGCTGAGAGTGAGTTTGTTCCCTGTCCATCTAAGAGTGAATCTTTTCCCTGTACATCTGTGAGCGAGTCTGTTCCCTGTACATCTGAGAGTGAGTCTGTTCGCTGTCCATCTAAGAGTAAATCTTTTCCCTGTACATCTGTGAGTGAGTCTGTTCCCTGTCCATCTGAGAGTGAGTCTTTTCCCCGTCCATCTGTGAGTGAGTCTGTTCCCCGTCCATCTGTGAGTGAGTCTGTTCCCCGTCCATCTGTGAGTGAGTCTGCTCCCTCTCCAGCTGAGAGTGAGTCTGTTCCCTGTCCATCTGAGAGTTAGATTGTTCCCTGTCCATATGTGAGTGGGTCTGTTCCTTGTCCATCTGTTAGTGAGTCTGTTCCCTGCCCATCTGAGAGTGAGTCTGTTCCCTGTCCATCTGAGAGTGAGTCTGTTCCCCGTCCATCTGAGAGTGAGTCTGTTCACCGTCCATCTGTGAGTGAGTCTGTTTCCTGTCCATCTGTGAGTGAGTCTGTTCCCAGTTCTTCCTTGAGAGAGCCTGTAACCTGTCCAGCCGTGAGTGAGTCTGTTCCCTGTCCATCTGTGAGTGAGTTTGTTCCCTGTCCAGGTGTGAGGGAGTCTGTTCCCTGTCCAGCTGTGAGGGAGTCTATTCCATGTCCATCTGTGAGTTAGTCTGATCCCTGTCCATCTGTGAGGGAGTCTGTTCCCTGTCCATCTGTGAGGGAGTCTATTCCCTGTCCAGCTGAGAGTGAGTCTGTTCCCTGTCCAGGTGTGAGTTACACTGTTTCCTGTCCATCTGTGAGTTAGCCTGTTCCCTGTCCATCTGTGAGGGAGTCTGTTCCCTGTCCAGCTGAGAGTGAGTCTGTTCCCTCTCCATCTGACAGTGAGTCTTTTCCCTGCCCATCTGACAGTGAGTCTGTTCTCTGTCCATCTGTGAGTGAGACTGTTCTCCCTGCATCTGTGAATGAGGCTGTTCCCTTCCATCTGTGAGTGAGTCTGTTCCCCATTCATCTGTGAGTGTGTCTGTTCCCCGTCCATCTGTGAGTGAGTCTGTTCCCCGTCCATCTGTGAGTGAGTCTGTTCCCCATTCATTTGTGAGTGAATCTGTTCCCCGTCCATCTGAGAGTGAATCTTCTCCCTGGCCATCTGAGAGTGAGTCTGTTCACCGTCCATCTGAGAGATAGTCTGTTCCCTGTCCTTCTGTGAGTGAGTCTGTTCCCAGTTCTTCTGTGAGTGAGCCTGTTCCTTGTCCATCTGTTAGTGAGTCTGTTCCCTTTCCATCTGAGAGTGAGTCTGTTCCCTGTCCATCTGTGAATGAGTCTGTTCACTGTCCATCTGTGAGCGAGTCTGTTCCCTGTCCAGCGGGGAGTGAGTCTGTTCCCTGTCCAGCCATGAGTGAGTCTGTTCCCTGTCCAGCTGAGAGTGAGTTTGTTCCCTGTCCATCTAAGAGTGAATCTTTTCCCTGTACATCTGTGAGCGAGTCTGTTCCCTGTCCATCTGAGAGTGAGTCTTTTCCCCGTCCATCTGTGAGTGAGTCTGTTCCCCGTCCATCTGTGAGTGAGTCTGTTCCCCGTCCATCTGTGAGTGAGTCTGCTCCCTCTCCAGCTGAGAGTGAGTCTGTTCCCTGTCCATCTGAGAGTTAGATTGTTCCCTGTCCATCTGTGAGTGGGTCTGTTCCTTGTCCATCTGTTAGTGAGTCTGTTCCCTGCCCATCTGAGAGTGAGTCTGTTCCCTGTCCATCTGAGAGTGAGTCTGTTCCCCGTCCATCTGAGAGTGAGTCTGTTCACCGTCCATCTGTGAGTGAGTCTGTTCCCAGTTCTTCCTTGAGAGAGCCTGTAACCTGTCCAGCCGTGAGTGAGTCTGTTCCCTGTCCATCTGTGAGTGAGTCTATTCCCTGTCCAGGTGTGAGGGAGTCTGTTCCCTGTCCATCTGTGAGGGAGTCTATTCCATGTCCATCTGTGAGTTAGTCTGATCCCTGTCCATCTGTGAGGGAGTCTGTTCCCTGTCCATCTGTGAGGGAGTCTATTCCCTGTCCAGCTGAGAGTGAGTCTGTTCCCTGTCCAGGTGTGAGTTACACTGTTTCCTGTCCATCTGTGAGTTAGCCTGTTCCCTGTCCATCTGTGAGGGAGTCTGTTCCCTGTCCATCTGAGAGTGAGTCTGTTCCCTGTCCAGCTGAGAGTGAGTCTGTTCCCTCTCCATCTGACAGTGAGTCTTTTCCCTGCCCATCTGAGAGTGAGTCTGTTCCCCGTCCATTTGTGAGTGAGTCTGTTCCCTGTCCATCTGTGAGTGAGTCTGTTCCCTGTCCATCTGTGAGGGAGTCTGTTCCCTGTCCATCTGAGAGTGAGTCTGTTCCCTGTCCAGCTGAGAGTGAGTCTGTTCCCTGTCCATCTGACAGTGAGTCTTTTCCCTGCCCATCTGAGAGTGAGTCTGTTCCCTGTCCATCTGTGAGTGAGTCTGTTCCCCGTCCATCTGTGAGTGAGTCTGATCCCTGTCCATCTGTGAGTAAGTCTGTTCCCCGTTCATCTGTGAGTGAGTCTGTTCCCTGTCCATCTGAGAGTGAGTCTGTTCCCTGTCCATCTGAGAGTGAGTCTGTTCCCCATCCATTTGTGAGTGAGTCTGTTCCCAGTTCTTCTGTGAGTGAGCCTGTTCCTTGTCCATCTGTTAGTGAGTCTGTTCCCTGTCCATCTGAGAGTGAGTCTGTTCCCTGTCCATCTGTGAGTGAGTCTGTTCCCAGTTCTTCTGTGAGTGAGCCTGTTCCCTGTCCAGCCCTGAGTGAGTCTGTTCCCTGTCCGTCTGTGAGTGAGTCTGTTCCCTGTCCATCTGTGAGTGAATCAGTTCCCAGTCCATTTGTGAGTGAGTCTGTTCCCTGTCCATCTGTGAGTGAGTCTGTTCCCTGTCCATCTGACAGTGAGTCTGTTCTCTGTCCATCTGTGAGTGAGACTGTTCTCCCTACATCTGTGAATGAGGCTGTTCCCTTCCATCTGTGAGTGAGTCTGTTCCCCATTCATCTGTGAGTGTGTCTGTTCCCCGTCCATCTGAGAGTGAGTCTGTTCCCCGTCCATCTGTGAGTGAGTCTGTTCCCCATTCATCTGTGAGTGAGTCTGTTCCCCGTCCATCTGAGAGTGAATCTGTTCCCTGGCCATCTGAGAGTGAGTCTGTTCACCGTCCATCTGAGAGAGAGTCTGTTCCCTGTCCATCTGTGAGTGAGCCTGTTCCTTGTCCATCTGTTAGTGAGTCTGTTCCCTGTCCATCTGAGAGTTAGATTGTTCCCTGTCCATCTGTGAGTGGGTCTGTTCCTTGTCCATCTGTTAGTGAGTCTGTTCCCTGCCCATCTGAGAGTGAGTCTGTTCCCTGTCCATCTGAGAGTGAGTCTGTTCCCCGTCCATCTGTGAGTGAGTCTGTTCCCCATTCATCTGAGAGTGAATCTGTTCCCTGTCCATCTGAGAGTGAGTCTGTTCACCGTCCATCTGAGAGTGAGTCTGTTCCCTGTCCATCTGTGAGTGAGTCTGTTCCCTGTCCAGGTGTGAGTTACACTATTTCCTGTCCATCTGTGAGTTAGTCTGTTCCCTGTCCATCTGAGAGTGAGTCTGTTCCCCGTCCATCTGAGAGTGAGTCTGTTCCCTGTCCATCTGTGAGTGAGTCTGTTCCCTGTCCATCTGTGAGTGAATCAGTTCCCAGTCCATTTGTGAGTGAGTCTGTTCCCTGTCCATCTGTGAGTGAGTCTGTTCCCTGTCCATCTGAGAGTGAGTCTGTTCCCCGTCCATCTGTGAGTGAGTCTGTTCCCCATTCATCTGAGAGTGAATCTGTTCCCTGTCCATCTGAGAGTGAGTCTGTTCACCGTCCATCTGAGAGTGAGTCTGTTCCCTGTCCATCTGTGAGTGAGTCTGTTCCCTGTCCAGGTGTGAGTTACACTATTTCCTGTCCATCTGTGAGTTAGTCTGTTCCCTGTCCATCTGTGAGGGAGTCTGTTCCCTGTCCATCTGAGAGTGAGTCTGTTCCCTGTCCAGTGAGAGTGAGTCTGTTCACCGTCCATCTGAGAGAGAGTCTGTTCCCTGTCCTTCTGTGAGTGAGTCTGTTCCCAGTTCTTCTGTGAGTGAGCCTGTTCCTTGTCCATCTGTTAGTGAGTCTGTTCCCTGTCCATCTGTGATTGAGTCTGTTCACTGTCCATCCGTGAGCGAGTCTGTTCCCTGTCCAGCGGTGAGTGAGTCTGTTCCCTGTCCAGCCATGAGTGAGTCTGTTCCCTGTCCAGCTGAGAGTGAGTTTGTTCCCTGTCCATCTAAGAGTGAATCTTTTCCCTGTCCATCTGTGAGGGAGTCTATTCCCTGTCCAGCTGAGAGTGAGTCTGTTCCCTGTCCAGGTGTGAGTTACACTGTTTCCTGTCCATCTGTGAGTTAGTCTGTTCCCTGTACATCTGTGAGGGAGCCTGTTCCCTGTCCATCTGAGAGTGAGTCTGTTCCCTGTCCAGCTGAGAGTGAGTCTGTTCCCTGTCCATCTGACAGTGAGTCTTTTCCCTGCCCATCTGAGAGTGAGTCTGTTACCTGTCCATCTGTGAGTGAGTCTGTTCCCCGTCCATCTGTGAGTGAGTCTGTTCCCTGTCCATCTGTGAGTAAGTCTGTTCCCCGTTCATCTGTGAGTGAGTCTGTTCCCTGTCCATCTGAGAGTGAGTCTGTTCCCTGTCCATCTGAGAGTGAGTCTGTTCCCCGTCCATCTGTGAGTGAGTCTGTTCCCAGTTCTTCTGTGAGTGAGTCTGTTCCCTGTCCATCTGAGAGTGAGTCTGTTCCCTGTCCATCTGTGAGTGAGTCTTTTCCCAGTTCTTCTGTGAGTGAGCCTGTTCCCTGTCCAGCCCTGAGTGAGTCTGTTCCCTGTCCGTCTGTGAGTGAGTCTGTTCCCTGTCCATCTGTGAGTGAATCAGTTCCCAGTCCATTTGTGAGTGAGTCTGTTCCCTGTCCATCTGTGAGTGAGTCTGTTCCTTGTCCATCTGACAGTGAGTCTGTTCTCTGTCCATCTGTGAGTGAGACTGTTCTCCCTACATCTGTGAATGAGGCTGTTCCCTTCCATCTGTGAGTGAGTCTCTTCCCCATTCATCTGTGAGTGTGTCTGTTCCCCGTCCATCTGAGAGTGAGTCTGTTCCCCGTCCATCTGTGAGTGAGTCTGTTCCCCATTCATTTGTGAGTGAGTCTGTTCCCCGTCCATCTGAGAGTGAATCTGTTCCCTGGCCATCTGAGAGTGAGTCTGTTCACCGTCCATCTGAGAGAGAGTCTGTTCCCTGTCCTTCTGTGAGTGAGTCTGTTCCCAGTTCTTCTGTGAGTGAGCCTGTTCCTTGTCCATCTGTTAGTGAGTCTGTTCCCTGTCCATCTGTGATTGAGTCTGTTCACTGTCCATCTGTGAGCGAGTCTGTTCCCTGTCCAGCGGTGAGTGAGTTTGTTCCCTGTCCAGCCGTGAGTGAGTCTGTTCCCTGTCCAGCTGAGAGTGAGTTTGTTCCCTGTCCATCTAAGAGTGAATCTTTTCCCTGTACATCTGTGAGCGAGTCTGTTCCCTGTACATCTGAGAGTGAGTCTGTTCCCTGTCCATCTAAGGGTGAATCTTTTCCCTGTACATATGTGAGCGAGTCTGTTCCCTGTCCATCTGAGAGTGATTCTTTTCCCCGTCCATCTGTGAGTGAGTCTGTTCCCCGTCCATCTGTGAGTGAGTCTGTTCCCCGTCCATCTGTGAGTGAGTCTGCTCCCTCTCCAGCTGAGAGTGAGTCTGTTCCCTGTCCATCTGAGAGTTAGATTGTTCCCTGTCCATCTGTGAGTGGGTCTGTTCCTTGTCCATCTGTTAGTGAGTCTGTTCCCTGCCCATCTGAGAGTGAGTCTGTTCCCTGTCCATCTGAGAGCAAGTCTGTTCCCCATCCATCTGAGAGTGAGTCTGTTCACCGTCCATCTGAGAGTGAGTCTGTTCCCTGTCCATCTGTGAGTGAGTCTGTTCCCAGTTCTTCTGTGAGTGAGCCTGTTCTCTGTCCAGCCGTGATTGAGTCTGTTCCCAGTCCATCTGTGTGTGAATCTGTTCCCTGCCCATCTGATAGTGAGTCTGTTCCCAGTTCTTCCTTGAGAGAGCCTGTAACCTGTCCAGCCATGAGTGAGTCTGTTCCCTGTCCATCTGTGAGTGAGTCTGTTCCCTGTCCAGGTGTGAGGGAGTCTGTTCCCTGTCCATCTGTGAGGGAGTCTATTCCATGTCCATCTGTGAGTTCGTCTGATCCCTGTCCATCTGTGAGGGAGTCTATTCCCTGTCCAGCTGAGAGTGAGTCTGTTCCCTGTCCAGGTGTGAGTTACACTGTTTCCTGTCCATCTGTGAGTTGTCTGTTCCCTGTCCATCTGTGAGGGAGTCTGTTCCCTGTCCATCTGAGAGTGAGTCTGTTCCCTGTCCAGTGAGAGTGAGTCTGTTCACCGTCCATCTGAGAGAGAGTCTGTTCCCTGTCCTTCTGTGAGTGAGTCTGTTCCCAGTTCTTCTGTGAGTGAGCCTGTTCCTTGTCCATCTGTTAGTGAGTCTGTTCCCTGTCCATCTGTGATTGAGTCTGTTCACTGTCCATCCGTGAGCGAGTCTGTTCCCTGTCCAGCGGTGAGTGAGTCTGTTCCCTGTCCAGCCATGAGTGAGTCTGTTCCCTGTCCAGCTGAGAGTGAGTTTGTTCCCTGTCCATCTAAGAGTGAATCTTTTCCCTGTACATCTGTGAGCGAGTCTGTTCCCTGTACATCTGAGAGAGTGTCTGTTCCCAGTCCATCTAAGAGTGAATCTTTTCCCTGTACATCTGTGAGCGAGTCTGTTCCCCGTCCATCTGTGAGTGAGTCTGTTCCCCGTCCATCTGTGAGTGAGTCTGCTCCCTCTCCAGCTGAGAGTGAGTCTGTTCCCTGTCCATCTGAGAGTTAGATTGTTCCCTGTCCATCTGTGAGTGGGTCTGTTCCTTGTCCATCTGTTAGTGAGTCTGTTCCCTGCCCATCTGAGAGTGAGTCTGTTCCCTGTCCATCTGAGAGCGAGTCTGTTCCCCGTCCATCTGAGAGTGAGTCTGTTCACCGTCCATCTGAGAGTGAGTCTGTTCCCTGTCCATCTGTGAGTGAGTCTGTTCCCAGTTCTTCTGTGAGTGAGCCTGTTCTCTGTCCAGCCGTGATTGAGTCTGTTCCCAGTCCATCTGTGTGTGAATCTGTTCCCTGCCCATCTGATAGTGAGTCTGTTCCCAGTTCTTCCTTGAGAGAGTCTGTAACCTGTCCAGCCGTGAGTGAGTCTGTTCCCTGTCCATCTGTGAGTGAGTCTGTTCCCTGTCCAGGTGTGAGGGAGTCTGTTCCCTGTCCATCTGTGAGGGAGACTATTCCATGTCCATCTATGAGTTAGTCTGATCCCTGTCCATCTGTGAGGGAGTCTATTCCCTGTCCAGCTGAGAGTGAGTCTGTTCCCTGTCCGGGTGTGAGTTACACTGTTTCCTGTCCATCTGTGAGTTGTCTGTTCCCTGTCCATCTGTGAGGGTGTCTGTTCCCTGTCCATCTGAGAGTGAGTCTGTTCCCTGTCCAGTGAGAGTGAGTCTGTTCCCTGTCCATCTGACAGTGAGTCTTTACCCTGCCCATCTGAGAGTGAGTCTGTTCCCTGTCCATCTGTGAGTGAGTCTGTTCCCAGTTCTTCTGTGAGTGAGCCTATTCCTTGTCCATCTGTTAGTGAGTCTGTTCCTGTCCATCTGAGAGTGAATCTGTTCCCTGTCCATCTGTGAGTGAGTCTGTTCCCAGTTCTTCTGTGAGTGAGCCTGTTCCCTGTCCAGCCCTGAGTGAGTCTGTTCCCTGTCCGTCTGTGAGTGAGTCTGTTCCCTGTCCATCTGTGAGTGAATCCGTTCCCAGTCCATTTGTGAGTGAGTCTGTTCCCTGTCCATCTGTGAGTGAGTCTGTTCCCTGTCCATCTGACAGTGAGTCTGTTCCCTGTCCATCTGTGAGTGAGTCTTTTCCCCGTCCATCTGTGAGTGAGTCTGTTCCCCGTCCATCTGTGAGTGAGTCTGTTCCCCGTCCATCTGTGAGTGAGTCTGCTCCCTCTCCAGCTGAGAGTGAGTCTGTTCCCTGTCCATCTGAGAGTGAGTCTGTTCCCTGTCCAACTGTGAGTGAGTCTGTTCCCAGTTCTTCCTTGAGAGAGCCTGTAACCTGTCCAGCCGTGAGTGAGTCTGTTCCCTGTCCATCTGTGAGAGAGTCTGTTCCCTGTCCAGGTGTGAGGGAGTCTGTTCCCTGTCCATCTGTGAGTTAGTCTGTTCCCTGTCCATCTGTGATGGAGTCTGTTCCCTGTCCATCTGAGAGTGAGTCTGGTCCCTTCCATCTGTGAGTGTGTCTGTTCCCCATTCATCTGTGAGTGAGTCTGTTCCCCGTCCATCTGAGAGTGAATCTGTTCCCTGGCCATCTGAGAGTGAGTCTGTTCACCGTCCTTCTGAGAGAGCGTCTGTTCCCTGTCCATCTGTGAGTGAGCCTGTTCCTTGTCCATCTGTTAGTGAGTCTGTTCCCTGTCCATCTGAGAGTGAGTCTGTTCCCTGTCCATCTGTGAGTGAGTCTGTTCCCAGTTCTTCTGTGAGTGAGCCTGTTCCCTGTCCAGCCCTGAGTGAGTCTGTTCCCTGTCCGTCTGTGAGTGAGTCTGTTCCCTGTTCATCTGTGAGTGAATCAGTTCCCAGTCCATTTGTGAGTGAGTCTGTTCCCTGTCCATCTGTGAGTGAGTCTGTTCCCTGTCCATCTGACAGTGAGTCTGTTCTCTGTCCATCTGTGAGTGAGACTGTTCTCCCTACATCTGTGAATGAGGCTGTTCCCTTCCATCTGTGAGTGAGTCTGTTCCCCATTCATCTGTGAGTGTGTCTGTTCCCCGTCCATCTGAGAGTGAGTCTGTTCCCTGGCCATCTGAGAGTGAGTCTGTTCACCGTCCATCTGAGAGTGAGTCTGCTCCCTGTCCGTCTGTGAGTGAGCCTGTTCCTTGTCCATCTGTTAGTGAGTCTGTTCCCTTTCCATCTGAGAGTGAGTCTGTTCCCTGTCCGTCTGTGAGTGAGTCTGTTCCCTGTCCATCTGTGAGTGAATCAGTTCCCAGTCCATCTGTGAGTGAGTCTGTTCCCTGTCCATCTGTGAGTGAGTCAGTTCCCTGTCCATCTGAGAGTGAGCCTGTTCCCTGTCCATCTGTGAGTGAGTCTGTTCCCTGTCCATCTGTGAGTGAGTCTGTTCCCAGTTATTCTGTGAGTGAGCCTGTTCCCTGTCCAGCCGTTAGTGAGTCTGTTCCCTGTTCATCTGAGAGTGAGTCTGTTCCCCGTCCATCTGTTAGTGAGTCTGTTCCCCGTTCATCTGGGAGTGAGTCTGTTCCCTGTCCATCTGAGGTAGTCTGTTCCCCGTCCATATGTGAGTTAGTCTGTTCCCTGTCTAGCTGAGAGTGCGTCTGTTCCCTGTCCGTCTGAGAGTTAGATTGTTCCCTGACCATCTGACTGCGTCTGTTCCCTGTCCAGCCGTGAGTGAGTCTGTTCCCTGTCCGTCTGTGAGTGAGTCTGTTCCCTGTCCAGCTGTGAGTGAGTCTGTTCCCTGTCCAGCTGTGAGTGAGTCTGTTCCCAGCCCATCTGTGAGTGAGTCTGTTCCCTGTCCATTTGAGAGTGAGTCTGTTCCCCATTCATCTGTGAGTGAGACTGTTCCCCGTATATCTGAGAGTGAATCTGTTCCCTGTCCATCTGAGAGTGTGACTGTTCCCTGTCCATCTGTTAGTGAGTCTATTCCCTGTCCACCTGAGAGTGAATCTGTACCCTGTCCATCTGTGAGTGAGTCTGTTCCCAGTTCTTCTGTGAGTGAGCCTGTTCCCTGTCCAGCCGTGAGTGAGACTGTTTACTCTCCATCTGTGAGCGACCCTGTTCACTTTCCAGCGGTGAGTGAGTCTGTTCCCTGTCCAGCCGTAAGTGAGTCTGTTCTATGTCCAGCTGAGTGTGAATTTGTTCCCTGTCCAGCTGAGAGTGAGTCTGTTCCCTGTACAGGAGTGAGCTCCACTGTTTCCTGTCCATCTGTGAGTGCGTCTGTTCCCTGTCCATCTCAGAGTGAGTCTGTTCCCTGTCCATCTGAGAGTGAGTCTGTTCCCTGTCCATCTGTGAGTCTGATCCCCGTCCATCTGTGAGCGAGTCTGTTCCCTGTCCAGCGGTGAGTGAGTCTGTTCCCTGTCCATCTGTGAGTCTGTTCCCCGTCCATCTGTGAGCGAGTCTGTTCCCTGTCCAGCGGTGAGTGAGTCTGTTCCCTGTACATCTGAGAGTGTGTCAGTTCCCCGTGCATCTGTGAGTGACCTGTTCCCATTCCAGCCATGTGTGAGTCTGTTTCCTGTCCGCCTGTGAGTGAGTCTGTTCCCTGTCCAGCTGTGAGTGAGTCTGTTCCCTGTCCACCTGTGAGTGAGTCTGTTCCCTGTTCATTTGAGAGTGAGTCTGTTCCCTGTCCATCTGAGAGTGAGTCTGTTCCCCACTCATCTGAGAGTGAATCTGTTCCCTGTCCACCTGAGAGTGAATCTGTTCCCTGTCCATCTGCGAGTGAGTCTGTTCACCGTCCATCTGAGAGTGAGTCTGTTCCCTGTCCATCTGTGAGTGAGTCTGTTCCCTGTCCATCTGAGAGTGAGTCTGTTCACCGTCCATCTGAGAGTGAGTCTGTTCCCTGTCCAGCCCTGAGTGAGTCTGTTCCCTGTCCGTCTGTGAGTGAGTCTGTTCCCTGTCCATCTGTGAGTGAATCAGTTCCCAGTCCATTTGTGAGTGAGTCTGTTCCCCGTCCATCTGTGAGTGAGTCTGTTCCCCGTCCATCTGTGAGTGAGTCTGCTCCCTCTCCAGCTGAGAGTGAGTCTGTTCCCTGTCCAGCTGAGAGTTAGATTGTTCCCTGTTCATCTGTGAGTGGGTCTGTTCCTTGTCCAACTGTTAGTGAGTCTGTTCCCTGCCCATCTGTGAGTGAGTCTATTCCAAATTCATCTGAGAGTGAATCTGTTCCCTGTCCATCTGAGAGTGAGTCTGGTCACCGTCCATCTGAGAGTGAGTCTGTTCCCTGTCCATCTGTGAGTGAGTCTGTTCCCAGTTCTTCTGTGAGTGAGCCTGTTCTCTGTCCAGACGTGATTGAGTCTGTTCCCAGTCCATCTGTGTGTGAATCTGTGCCCTGCCCATCTGATAGTGAGTCTGTTCCCAGTTCTTCCTTGAGAGAGCCTGCAACCTGTCCAGCCGTGAGTGAGTCTGTTCCCTGTCCATCTGTGAGTGAGTCTGTTCCCTGTCCAGGTGTGAGGGAGTCTGTTCCCTGTCCATCTGTGAGGGAGTCTATTCCATGTCCATCTGTGATTTAGTCTGTTCCCTGTCCATCTGTGAGGGAGTCTGTTCCCTGTCCATCTGTGAGGGAGTCTATTCCCTGTCCAGCTGAGAGTGAGTCTGTTCCCTGTCCAGGTGTGAGTTACATTATTTCCTGTCCATCTGTGAGTTAGTCTGTTCCCTGTCCATCTGTGAGGGAGTCTTTTCCCTGTCCATCTGAGAGTGAGTCTGTTCCCTTCCATCTGTGAGTGTGTCTGTTCCCCATTCATCTGTGAGTGAGTCTGTTCCCCGTCCATCTGAGAGTGAATCTGATCCCTGGCCATCTGAGAGTGAGTCTGTTCACCGTCCATCTGAGAGAGCGTCTGTTCCCTGTCCATCTGTGAGTGAGCCTGTTCCTTGTCCATCTGTTAGTGAGTCTGTTCCCTGTCCATCTAAGAGTGAGTCTGTTCCCTGTCCATCTGTGAGTGTGTCTGTTCTCTGTCCATCTGTGAGTGAATCAGTTCCCAGTCCATTTGTGAGTGAGTCTGTTCCCTGTCCATCTGTGAGTGAGTCTGTTCCCTGTCCATCTGACAGTGAGTCTGTTCTCTGTCCATCTGTGAGTGAGACTGTTCTCCCTACATCTGTGAATGAGGCTGTTCCCTTCCATCTGTGAGTGAGTCTGTTCCCCATTCATCTGTGAGTGTGTCTGTTCCCCGTCCATCTGAGAGTGAGTCTGTTCCCTGGCCATCTGAGAGTGAGTCTGTTCACCGTCCATCTGAGAGTGAGTCTGTTCCCTGTCCGTCTGTGAGTGAGCCTGTTCCTTGTCCATCTGTGAGTGAGTCTGTTCCCTGTTCATCTGAGAGTGAGTCTGTTCCCTGTCCATTTGAGAGTGAGTCTGTTCCCCATTCATCTGTGAGTGAGACTGTTCCCCGTATATCTGAGAGTGAATCTGTTCCCTGTCCATCTGAGAGTGTGACTGTTCCCTGTCCATCTGTTAGTGAGTCTATTCCCTGTCCATCTGAGAGTGAATCTGTTCCCTGTCCAACTGTGAGTGAGTCTGTTCCCAGTTCTTCTGTGAGTGAGCCTGTTCCCTGTCCATCTGTGAGGGAGTCTGTTCCCTGTCCATCTGTGAGGGAGTCTATTCCCTGTCCAGCTGAGAGTGAGTCTGTTACCTGTCCAGGTGTGAATTACACTATTTCCTGTCCATCTGTGAGTTAGTCTGTTCCCTGTCCATCTGAGAGTGAGTCTGTTCCCTGTCCATCTGAGAGTGAGTCTGTTCCCCGTCCATCTGTGAGTGAGTCTGTTCCCAGTTCTTCTGTGAGTGAGCCTGTTCCCTGTCCAGCCCTGAGTGAGTCTGTTCCCAGTCCATTTGTGAGTGAGTCTGTTCCCTGTCCATCTGTGAGTGAGTCTGTTCCCTGTCCATCTGAAAGTGAGTCTGTTCTCTGTCCATCTGTGAGTGAGACTGTTCTCCCTACATCTGTGAATGAGGCTGTTCCCTTCCATCTGTGAGTGAGTCTGTTCCCCATTCATCTGTGAGTGTGTCTGTTCCCCGTCCATCTGAGAGTGTGTCTGTTCCCCGTCCATCTGTGAGTGAGTCTGTTCCCCATTCATCTGTGAGTGAGTCTGTTCCCCGTCCATCTGAGAGTGAATCTGTTCCCTGGCCATCTGAGAGTGAGTCTGTTCACCGTCCATCTGAGAGAGAGTCTGTTCCCTGTCCATCTGTGAGTGAGCCTGTTCCTTGTCCATCTGTTAGTGAGTCTGTTCCCTGTCCATCTGAGAGTTAGATTGTTCCCTGTCCATCTGTGAGTGAGTCTGTTCCTTGTCCATCTGTTAGTGAGTCTGTTCCCTGTCCATCTGAGAGTTAGATTGTTCCCTGTCCATCTGAGAGTGAGTCTGTTCCTTGTCCATCTGTTAGTGAGTCTGTTCCCTGCCCATCTGAGAGTGAGTCTGTTCCCTGTCCATCTGAGAGTGAGTCTGTTCCCCGTCCATCTGTGAGTGAGTCTGTTCCCCATTCATCTGAGAGTGAATCTGTTCCCTGGCCATCTGAGAGTGAGTCTGTTCACCGTCCATCTGAGAGAGAGTCTGTTCCCTGTCCATCTGTGAGTGAGCCTGTTCCTTGTCCATCTGTTAGTGAGTCTGTTCCCTGTCCATCTGAGAGTTAGATTGTTCCCTGTCCATCTGTGAGTGAGTCTGTTCCTTGTCCATCTGTTAGTGAGTCTGTTCCCTGTCCATCTGAGAGTTAGATTGTTCCCTGTCCATCTGAGAGTGAGTCTGTTCCTTGTCCATCTGTTAGTGAGTCTGTTCCCTGCCCATCTGAGAGTGAGTCTGTTCCCTGTCCATCTGAGAGTGAGTCTGTTCCCCGTCCATCTGTGAGTGAGTCTGTTCCCCATTCATCTGAGAGTGAATCTGTTCCCTGTCCATCTGAGAGTGAGTCTGTTCACCGTCCATCTGAGAGTGAGTCTGTTCCCTGTCCATCTGACAGTGAGTCTGTTCTCTGTCCATCTGTGAGTGAGACTGTTCTCCCTACATCTGTGAATGAGGCTGTTCCCTTCCATCTGTGAGTGAGTCTGTTCCCCATTCATCTGTGAGTGTGTCTGTTCCCCGTCCATCTGAGAGTGAGTCTGTTCCCTGGCCATCTGAGAGTGAGTCTGTTCACCGTCTATCTGAGAGTGAGTCTGTTCCCTGTCCGTCTGTGAGGGAGCCTGTTCCTTGTCCATCTGTTAGTGAGTCTGTTCCCCATTCATCTGAGAGTGTGTCTGTTCCCCGTCCATCTGAGAGTGAGTCTGTTCCCTGGCCATCTGAGAGTGAGTCTGTTCACCGTCCATCTGAGAGTGAGTCTGTTCCCTGTCCATCTGTGAGTGAGTCTGTTCCCAGTTCTTCTGTGAGTGAGCCTGTTCTCTGTCCAGCCGTGATTGAGTCTGTTCCCAGTCCATCTGTGTGTGAATCTGTTCCCTGCCCATCTGATAGTGAGTCCCTTCCCAGTTCTTCCTTGAGAAAGCCTGTAACCTGTCCAGCCGTGAGTGAGGCTGTTCCCTGTCCTTCTGTGAGTGAGTCTGTTCCCTGTCCAGGTGTGAGGGAGTCTGTTCCCTGTCCATCTGTGAGGGAGTCTATTCCCTGTCCAGCTGAGAGTGAGTCTGTTCCCTGTCCAGGTGTGAGTTACACTGTTTCCTGTCCATCTGTGAGTTAGTCTGTTCCCTGTCCATCTGTGAGGGAGTCTGTTCCCTGTCCATCTGTGAGGGAGTCTATTCCCTGTCCAGCTGAGAGTGAGTCTGTTCCCTGTCCAGGTGTGAGTTACACTGTTTCCTGTCCATCTGTGAGTTAGTCTATTCCCTGTCCATCTGAGAGTGAGTCTGTTCCCTGTCCAGCTGAGAGTGAGTCTGTTCCCTGTCCATCTGACAGTGAGTCTTTTCCCTGCCCATCTGAGAGTGAGTCTGTTACCTGTCCATCTGTGAGTGAGTCTGTTCCCCGTCCATCTGTGAGTGAGTCTGTTCCCTGTCCATCTGTGAGTAAGTCTGTTCCCCGTTCATCTGTGAGTGAGTCTGTTCCCTGTCCATCTGAGAGTGAGTCTGATCCCTGTCCATCTGAGAGTGAGTCTGTTCCCCGTCCATCTGTGAGTGAGTCTGTTCCCTGTCCATCTGTGAGTGAGTCTGTTCCCAGTTCTTCTGTGAGTGAGCCTGTTCCCTGTCCAGCCCTGAGTGAGTCTGTTCCCTGTCCGTCTGTGAGTGAGTCTGTTCCCTGTCCATCTGTGAGTGAATCAGTTCCCAGTCCATTTGTGAGTGAGTCTGTTCCCTGTCCATCTGTGAGTGAGTCTGTTCCTTGTCCATCTGACAGTGAGTCTGTTCTCTGTCCATCTGTGAGTGAGACTGTTCTCCCTACATCTGTGAGTGAGTCTGTTCCCCATTCATCTGTGAGTGTGTCTGTTCCCCGTCCATCTGAGAGTGAGTCTGTTCCCCGTCCATCTGTGAGTGAGTCTGTTCCCCATTCATTTGTGAGTGAGTCTGTTCCCCGTCCATCTGAGAGTGAATCTGTTCCCTGGCCATCTGAGAGTGAGTCTGTTCACCGTCCATCTGAGAGAGAGTCTGTTCCCTGTCCTTCTGTGAGTGAGTCTGTTCCCAGTTCTTCTGTGAGTGAGCCTGTTCCTTGTCCATCTGTTAGTGAGTCTGTTCCCTGTCCATCTGTGATTGAGTCTGTTCACTGTCCATCTGTGAGCGAGTCTGTTCCCTGTCCAGCGGTGAGTGAGTCTGTTCCCTGTCCAGCCGTGAGTGAGTCTGTTCCCTGTCCAGCTGAGAGTGAATCTGTTCCCTGTCCATCTAAGAGTGAATCTTTTCCCTGAACATCTGTGAGCGAGTCTGTTCCCTGTCCATCTGTGAGTGAGTCTTTTCCCCGTCCATCTGTGAGTGAGTCTGTTCCCCGTCCTTCTGTGAGTGAGTCTGTTCCCCGTCCATCTGTGAGTGAGTCTGCTCCCTCTCCAGCTGAGAGTGAGTCTGTTCCCTGTCCATCTGAGAGTTAGATTGTTCCCTGTCCATCTGTGAGTGTGTCTGTTCCTTGTCCATCTGTTAGTGAGTCTGTTCCCTGCCCATCTGAGAGTGAGTCTGTTCCCTGTCCATCTGAGAGTGAGTCTGTTCCCCGTCCATCTGAGAGTGAGTCTGTTCACCGTCCATCTGAGAGTGAGTCTGTTCCCTGTCCATCTGTGAGTCAGTCTGTTCCCAGTTCTTCTGTGAGTGAGCCTGTTCTCTGTCCAGCCGTGATTGAGTCTGTTCCCAGTCCATCTGTGTGTGAATCTGTCCCCTGCCCATCTGATAGTGAGTCTGTTCCCAGTTCTTCCTTGAGAGAGCCTGTAACCTGTCCAGCCGTGAGTGAGTCTGTTCCCTGTCCATCTGTGAGTGAGTCTGTTCCCTGTCCAGGTGTGAGGGAGTCTGTTCCCTGTCCATCTGTGAGGGACTTTATTCCATGTCCATCTGTGAGTGAGTCTGTTCCCTGTACATCTGAGAGTGAGTCTGTTCCCTGTCCATCTAAGAGTGAATCTTTTCCCTGTACATCTGTGAGCGAGTCTGTTCCCTGTCCATCTGAGAGTGAGTCTTTTCCCCGTCCATCTGTGAGTGAGTCTGTACCCCGTCCATCTGTGAGTGAGTCTGTTCCCCGTCCATCTGTGAGTGAGTCTGTTCCCCGTCCATCTGTGAGTGAGTCTGCTCGCTCTCCAGCTGAGAGTGAGTCTGTTCCCTGTCCATCTGAGAGTTAGATTGTTCCCTGTCCATCTGTGAGTGGGTCTGTTCCTTGTCCATCTGTTAGTGAGTCTGTTCCTTGTCCATCTGTTAGTGAGTCTGTTCCCTGCCCATCTGAGAGTGAGTCTGATCCCTGTCCATCTGTGAGGGAGTCTATTCCCTGTCCAGCTGAGAGTGAGTCTGTTCCCTGTCCAGGTGTGAGTTACACTGTTTCCTGTCCATCTGTGAGTTGTCTGTTCCCTGTCCATCTGTGAGGGAGTCTGTTCCCTGTCCATCTGACAGTGAGTCTTTTCCCTGCCCATCTGAGAGTGAGTCAGTTCCCTGTCCATCTGTGAGTGAGTCTGTTCCCAGTTCTTCAGTGAGTGAGCCTGTTCCTTGTCCATCTGTTAGTGAGTCTGTTCCCTGCCCATCTGAGAGTGAGTCTGTTCCCTGTCCATCTGAGAGTGAGTCTGTTCCCCGTCCTTCTGAGAGTGAGTCTGTTCACCGTCCATCTGAGAGTGAGTCTGTTCCCTGTCCATCTGTGAGTGAGCCTGTTCCCAGTTCTTCTGTGAGTGAGCCTGTTCTCTGTCCAGCCGTGATTGAGTCTATTCCCAGTCCATCTGTGTGTGAATCTGTGCCCTGCCCATCTGATAGTGAGTCTGTTCCCAGTTCTTCCTTGAGAGAGCCTGTAACCTGTCCAGCCGTGAGTGAGTCTGTTCCCTGTCCAGCTGAGAGTGAGTCTGTTCCCTGTCCAGGTGTGAGGGAGTCTGTTCCCTGTCCATCTGTGAGGGAGTATATTCCATGTCCATCTGTGAGTTAGTCTGATCCCTGTCCATCTGTGAGGGAGTCTATTCCCTGTCCAGCTGAGAGTGAGTCTGTTCCCTGTCCAGGTGTGAGTTACACTGTTTCCTGTCCATCTGTGAGTTGTCTGTTCCCTGTCCATCTGTGAGGGAGTCTGTTCCCTGTCCATCTGACAGTGAGTCTTTTCCCTGCCCATCTGAGAGTGAGTCAGTTCCCTGTCCATCTGTGAGTGAGTCTGTTCCCAGTTCTTCAGTGAGTGAGCCTGTTCCTTGTCCATCTGTTAGTGAGTCTGTTCCTGTCCATCTGAGAGTGAATCTGTTCCCTGTCCATCTGTGAGTGAGTCTGTTCCCAGTTCATCTGTGAGTGAGCCTGTTCCCTGTCCAGCCCTGAGTGAGTCTGTTCCCTGTCCGTCTGTGAGTGAGTCTGTTCCCTGTCCATCTGTGAGTGAATCATTTCCCAGTCCATTTGTGAGTGAGTCTGTTCCCTGTCCATCTGTGAGTGAGTCTGTTCCCTGTCCATCTGACAGTGAGTCTGTTCCCAGTCCATCTGTGAGTGAGTCTTTTCCCCGTCCATCTGTGAGTGAGTCTGTTCCCCGTCCATCTGTGAGTGAGTCTGTTCCCCGTCCATCTGTGAGTGAGTCTGCTCCCTCTCCAGCTGAGAGTGTGTCTGTTCCCTGTCCATCTGAGAGTGAGTCTGTTCCCTGTCCATCTGTGAGTGAGTCTGTTCCCAGTTCTTCTGTGAGTGAGCCTGTTCTCTGTCCAGACGTGATTGAGTCTGTTCCCAGTCCATCTGTGTGTGAATCTGTGCCCTGCCCATCTGATAGTGAGTCTGTTCCCAGTTCTTCCTTGAGAGAGCCTGTAACCTGTCCAGCCGTGAGTGAGTCTGTTCCCTGTCCATCTGTGAGGGAGTCTGTTCCCTGTCCATCTGTGAGGGAGTCTATTCCATGTCCATCTGTGAGTTAGTCTGTTCCCTGTCCATCTGTGAGGGAGTCTGTTCCCTGTCAATCTGTGAAGGAGTCTATTCCCTGTCCAGCTGAGAGTGAGTCTGTTCCCTGTCCAGGTGTGAGTTACACTATTTCCTGTCCATCTGTGAGTTAGCCTGTTCCCTGTCCATCTGTGATGGAGTCTGTTCCCTGTCCATCTGAGAGTGAGTCTGGTCCCTTCCATCTGTGAGTGTGTCTGTTCCCCATTCATCTGTGAGTGAGTCTGTTCCCCGTCCATCTGAGAGTGAATCTGTTCCCTGGCCATCTGAGAGTGAGTCTGTTCACCGTCATTCTGAGAGAGCGTCTGTTCCCTGTCCATCTGTGAGTGAGCCTGTTCCTTGTCCATCTGTTAGTGAGTCTGTTCCCTGTCCATCTGAGAGTGAGTCTGTTCCCTGTCCATCTGTGAGTGAGTCTGTTCCCAGTTCTTCTGTGAGTGAGCCTGTTCCCTGTCCAGCCCTGAGTGAGTCTGTTCCCTGTCCGTCTGTGAGTGAGTCTGTTCCCTGTCCATCTGTGAGTGAATCAGTTCCCAGTCCATTTGTGAGTGAGCCTGTTCCCTGTCCATCTGTGAGTGAATCAGTTCCCAGTCCATTTGTGAGTGAGTCTGTTCCCTGTCCATCTGTGAGTGAGTCTGTTCCCTGTCCATCTGACAGTGAGTCTGTTCTCTGTCCATCTGTGAGTGAGACTGTTCTCCCTACATCTGTGAATGAGGCTGTTCCCTTCCATCTGTGAGTGAGTCTGTTCCCCATTCATCTGTGAGTGTGTCTGTTCCCCGTCCATCTGAGAGTGTGTCTGTTCCCTGGCCATCTGAGAGTGAGTCTGTTCACCGTCCATCTGAGAGTGAGTCTGTTCCCTGTCCGTCTGTGAGTGAGCCTGCTCCTTGTCCATCTGTTAGTGAGTCTGTTCCCTTTCCATCTGAGAGTGAGTCTGTTCCCTGTCCGTCTGTGAGTGAGTCTGTTCCCTGTCCATCTGTGAGTGAATCAGTTCCCAGTCCTTCTGTGAGTGAGTCTGTTCCCTGTCCATCTGTGAGTGAGTCAGTTCCCTGTCCATCTGAGAGTGAGCCTGCTCCCTGTCCATCTGTGAGTGAGTCTGTTCCCTGTCCATCTGTGAGTGAGTCTGTTCCCAGTTATTCTGTGAGTGATCCTGTTCCCTATCCAGCCGTTAGTGAGTCTGTTCCCTGTTCATCTGAGAGTGAGTCTGTTCCCCGTCCATCTGTTAGTGAGTCTGTTCCCCGTTCATCTGGGAGTGAGTCTGTTCCCTGTCCATCTGAGAGTGATTCTGTTCCCTGTCCATCTGAGGTAGTCTGTTCCCCGTCCATATGTGAGTTAATCTGTTCCCTGTCTAGCTGAGAGTGCGTCTGTTCCCTGTCCGTCTGAGAGTTAGATTGTTCCCTGACCATCTGACTGCGTCTGTTCCCTGTCCAGCCATGAGTGAGTCTGTTCCCTGTCCGTCTGTGAGAGAGTCTGTTCCCTGTCCAGCTGTGAGTGAGTCTGTTCCCTGTCCAGCTGTGAGTGAGTCTGTTCCCAGCCCATCTGTGAGTGAGTCTGTTCCCTGTCCATTTGAGTGTGTGTCTGTTCCCCATTCATCTGTGAGTGAGACTGTTCCCCGTATATCTGAGAGTGAATCTGTTCCCTGTCCATCTGAGAGTGTGACTGTTCCCTGTCCATCTGTTAGTGAGTCTATTCCCTGTCCACCTGAGAGTGAATCTGTACCCTGTCCATCTGTGAGTGAGTCTGTTCCCAGTTCTTCTGTGAGTGAGCCTGTTCCCTGTCCAGCCCTGAGTGAGTCTGTTCCCTGTCAGTCTGTGAGTGGGTATGGTCCCTGTCCAGCTGTGAGTGAGTCTGTTTACTCTCCATCTGTGAGCGACCCTGTTCACTTTCCAGCGGTGAGTGAGTCTGTTCCCTGTCCAGCCGTAAGTGAGTCTGTTCCATGTCCAGCTGAGTGTGAATTTGTTCCCTGTCCAGCTGAGAGTGAGTCTGTTCCCTGTACAGGAGTGAGCTCCACTGTTTCCTGTCCATCTGTGAGTGAGTCTGTTCCCTGTCCATCTCAGAGTGAGTCTGTTCCCTGTCCATCTGAGAGTGAGTCTGTTCCCTGTCCATCTGTGAGTCTGTTCCCCGTCCATCTGTGAGCGAGTCTGTTCCCTGTCCAGCGGTGAGTGAGTCTGTTCCCTGTCCATCTGTGAGTCTGTTCCCCGTCCATCTGTGAGCGAGTCTGTTCCCTGTCCAGCGGTGAGTGAGTCTGTTCCCTGTACATCTGAGAGTGTGTCAGTTCCCCGTGCATCTGTGAGTGACCTGTTCCCATTCCAGCCATGAGTGAGTCTGTTCCCTGTCCGCCTGTGAGTGAGTCTGTTCCCTGTCCAGCTGTGAGTGAGTCTGTTCCCTGTCCACCTGTGAGTGAGTCTGTTCCCTGTTCATTTGAGAGTGAGTCTGTTCCCTGTCCATCTGAGAGTGAGTCTGTTCCCCACTCATCTGAGAGTGAATCTGTTCCCTGTCCATCTGAGTGTGAATCTGTTCCCTGTCCATCTGAGAGTGAGTCTGTTCACCGTCCATCTGAGAGAGAGTCTGTTCCCTGTCCAGCCCTGAGTGAGTCTGTTCCCTGTCCGTCTGTGAGTGAGTCTGTTCCCTGTCCATCTGTGAGTGAATCAGTTCCCAGTCCATTTGTGAGTGAGTCTGTTCCCTGTCCATCTGTGAGTGAGTCTGTTCCCTGTCCATCTGACAGTGAGTCTGTTCCCTGTCCATCTGCGAGTGAGTCTTTTCCCCGTCCATCTGTGAGTGAGTCTGTTCCCCGTCCATCTGTGAGTGAGTCTGCTCCCTCTCCAGCTGAGAGTGAGTCTGTTCCCTGTCCATCTGAGAGTTAGATTGTTCCCTGTCCATCTGTGAGTGGGTCTGTTCCTTGTCCATCTGTTAGTGAGTCTGTTCCCTGCCCATCTGTGAGTGAGTCTATTCCCCATTCATCTGAGAGTGAATCTGTTCCCTGTCCATCTGAGAGTGAGTCTGTTCACCGTCCATCTGAGAGTGAGTCTGTTCCCTGTCCATCTGTGAGTGAGTCTGTTCCCAGTTCTTCTGTGAGTGAGCCTGTTCTCTGTCCAGACGTGATTGAGTCTGTTCCCAGTCCATCTGTGTGTGAATCTGTGCCCTGCCCATCTGATAGTGAGTCTGTTCCCAGTTCTTCCTTGAGAGAGCCTGTAACCTGTCCAGCCGTGAGTGAGTCTGTTCCCTGTCCATCTGTGAGTGAGTCTGTTCCCTGTCCAGGTGTGAGTGAGTCTGTTCCCTCTCCATCTGTGAGGGAGTCTATTCCATGTCCATCTGTGAGTTAGTCTGTTCCCTGTCCATCTGTGAGGGAGTCTGTTCCCTGTCCATCTGTGAGGGAGTCTATTCCCTGTCCAGCTGAGAGTGAGTCTGTTCCCTGTCCAGGTGTGAGTTACATTATTTCCTGTCCATCTGTGAGTTAGTCTGTTCCCTGTCCATCTGTGAGGGAGTCTGTTCCCTGTCCATCTGAGAGTGAGTCTGTTCCCCGTCCATCTGAGAGTGAATCTGTTCCCTGGCCATCTGAGAGTGAGTCTGTTCACCGTCCATCTGAGAGAGCGTCTGTTCCCTGTCCATCTGTGAGTGAGCCTGTTCCTTGTCCATCTGTTAGTGAGTCTGTTCCCTGTCCATCGAAGAGTGAGTCTGTTCCCTGTCCATCTGTGAGTGAGTCTGTTCCCAGTTCTTCTGTGAGTGAGCCTGTTCCCTGTCCAGCCCTGAGTGAGTCTGTTCCCTGTCCGTCTGTGAGTGAGTCTGTTCCCTGTCCATCTGTGAGTGAATCAGTTCCCAGTCCATTTGTGAGTGAGTCTGTTCCCTGTCCATCTGACAGTGAGTCTGTTCTCTGTCCATCTGTGAGTAAGACTGTTCTCCCTACATCTGTGAATGAGGCTGTTCCCTTCCATCTGTGAGTGAGTCTGTTCCCCATTCATCTGTGAGTGTGTCTGTTCCCCGTCCATCTGAGAGTGAGTCTGTTCCCCGTCCATCTGTGAGTGAGTCTGTTCCCCGTCCATCTGAGAGTGAATCTGTTCCCTGGCCATCTGAGAGTGAGTCTGTTCACCGTCCATCTGAGAGAGAGTCTGTTCCCTGTCCATCTGTGAGTGAGCCTGTTCCTTGTCCATCTGTTAGTGAGTCTGTTCCCTGTCCATCTGAGAGTTAGATTGTTCCCTGTCCATCTGTGAGTGGGTCTGTTCCTTGTCCATCTGTTAGTGAGTCTGTTCCCTGCCCATCTGAGAGTGAGTCTGTTCCCTGTCCATCTGAGAGTGAGTCTGTTCCCCGTCCATCTGTGAGTGAGTCTGTTCCCCATTCATCTGAGAGTGAATCTGTTCCCTGTCCATCTGAGAGTGAGTCTGTTCACCGTCCATCTGAGAGTGAGTCTGTTCCCTGTCCATCTGACAGTGAGTCTGTTCTCTGTCCATCTGTGAGTGAGACTGTTCTCCCTACATCTGTGAATGAGGCTGTTCCCTTCCATCTGTGAGTGAGTCTGTTCCCCATTCATCTGTGAGTGTGTCTGTTCCCCGTCCATCTGAGAGTGAGTCTGTTCCCTGGCCATCTGAGAGTGAGTCTGTTCACCGTCTATCTGAGAGTGAGTCTGTTCCCTGTCCGTCTGTGAGGGAGCCTGTTCCTTGTCCATCTGTTAGTGAGTCTGTTCCCCATTCATCTGAGAGTGAATCTGTTCCCTGTCCATCTGAGAGTGAGTCTGTTCACCGTCCATCTGAGAGTGAGTCTGTTCCCTGTCCATCTGTGAGTGAGTCTGTTCCCACTTCTTCTGTGAGTGAGCCTGTTCTCTGTCCAGCCGTGATTGAGTCTGTTCCCAGTCCATCTGTGTGTGAATCTGTTCCCTGCCCATCTGATAGTGAGTCCCTTCCCAGTTCTTCCTTGAGAGAGCCTGTAACCTGTACAGCCGTGAGTGAGGCTGTTCACTGTCCTTCTGTGAGTGAGTCTGTTCCCTGTCCAGGTGTGAGGGAGTCTGTTCCCTGTCCATCTGTGAGGGAGTCTATTCCATGTCCATCTGTGAGTTAGTCTGTTCCCTGTCCATCTGTGAGGGAGTCTATTCCCTGTCCAGCTGAGAGTGAGTCTGTTCCCTGTCCAGGTGTGAGTTACACTGTTTCCTGTCCATCTGTGAGTTAGTCTGTTCCCTGTCCATCTGTGAGAGAGCCTGTTCCCTGTCGATCTGAGAGTGAGTCTGTTCCCTGTCCAGCTGAGAGTGAGTCTGTTCCCTGTCCATCTGACAGTGAGTCTTTTCCCTGCCCATCTGAGAGTGAGTCTGTTACCTGTCCATCTGTGTGTGAGTCTGTTCCCCGTCCATCTGTGAGTGAGTCTGTTCCCTGTCCATCTGTGAGTAAGTCTGTTCCCCGTTCATCTGTGAGTGAGTCTGTTCCCTGTCCATCTGAGAGTGAGTCTGTTCCCTGTCCATCTGTGAGTGAGTCTGTTCCCTGTCCATCTGTGAGTGAGTCTGTTCCCAGTTCTTCTGTGAGTGAGCCTGTTCCCTGTCCAGCCCTGAGTGAGTCTGTTCCCTGTCCGTCTGTGAGTGAGTCTGTTCCCTGTCCATCTGTGAGTGAATCAGTTCCCAGTCCATTTGTGAGTGAGTCTGTTCCCTGTCCATCTGTGAGTGAGTCTGTTCCTTGTCCATCTGACAGTGAGTCTGTTCTCTGTCCAGCTGTGAGTGAGACTGTTCTCCCTGCATCTGTGAATGAGGCTGTTCCCTTCCATCTGTGAGTGAGTCTGTTCCCCATTCATCTGTGAGTGTGTCTGTTCCCCGTCCATCTGAGAGTGAGTCTGTTCCCCGTCCATCTGTGAGTGAGTCTGTTCCCCATTCATTTGTGAGTGAGTCTGTTCCCCGTCCATCTGAGAGTGAATCTGTTCCCTGGCCATCTGAGAGTGAGTCTGTTCTCCGTCCATCTGAGAGAGAGTCTGTTCCCTGTCCTTCTGTGAGTGAGTCTGTTCCCAGTTCTTCTGTGAGTGAGCCTGTTCCTTGTCCATCTGTTAGTGAGTCTGTTCCCTGTCCATCTGTGATTGAGTCTGTTCACTGTCCATCTGTGAGCGAGTCTGTTCCCTGTCCAGCGGTGAGTGAGTCTGTTCCCTGTCCAGCCGTGAGTGAGTCTGTTCCCTGTCCAGCTGAGAGTGAGTTTGTTCCCTGTCCATCTAAGAGTGAATCTTTTCCCTGTACATCTGTGAGCGAGTCTGTTCCCTGTACATCTGAGAGTGAGTCTGTTCCCTGTCCATCTAAGAGTGAATCTTTTCCCTGTACATCTGTGAGCGAGTCTGTTCCCTGTCCATCTGAGAGTGAGTCTTTTCCCCGTCCATCTGTGAGTGAGTCTGTTCCCCGTCCATCTGTGAGTGAGTCTGTTCCCCGTCCATCTGTGAGTGAGTCTGCTCCCTCTCCAGCTGAGAGTGAGTCTGTTCCCTGTCCATCTGAGAGTTAGATTGTTCCCTGTCCATCTGTGAGTCGGTCTGTTCCTTGTCCATCTGTTAGTGAGTCTGTTCCCTGCCCATCTGAGAGTGAGTCTGTTCCCTGTCCATCTGAGAGTGAGTCTGTTCCCCGTCCATCTGAGAGTGAGTCTGTTCACCGTCCATCTGAGAGTGAGTCTGTTCCCTGTCCATCTGTGAGTGAGTCTGTTCCCAGTTCTTCTGTGAGTGAGCCTGTTCTCTGTCCAGCCGTGATTGAGTCTGTTCCCAGTCCATCTGTGTGTGAATCTGTTCCCTGCCCATCTGATAGTGAGTCTGTTCCCAGTTCTTCCTTGAGAGAGCCTGTAACCTGTCCAGCCATGAGTGAGTCTGTTCCCTGTCCATCTGTGAGTGAGTCTGTTCCCTGTCCAGGTGTGAGGGAGTCTGTTCCCTGTCCATCTGTGAGGGAGTTTATTCCATGTCCATCTGTGAGTGAGTCTGTTCCCTGTACATCTGAGAGAGAGTCTGTTCCCTGTCCATCTAAGAGTGAATCTTTTCCCTGTACATCTGTGAGCGAGTCTGTTCCCTGTCCATCTGAGAGTGAGTCTTTTCCCCGTCCATCTGTGAGTGAGTCTGTTCCCCGTCCATCTGTGAGTGAGTCTGTTCCCCGTCCATCTGTGAGTGAGTCTGCTCCCTCTCCAGCTGAGAGTGAGTCTGTTCCCTGTCCATCTGAGAGTTAGATTGTTCCCTGTCCATCTGTGAGTGGGTCTGTTCCTTGTCCATCTGTTAGTGAGTCTGTTCCCTGCCCATCTGAGAGTGAGTCTGTTCCCTGTCCATCTGAGAGTGAGTCTGTTCCCCGTCCTTCTGAGAGTGAGTCTGTTCACCGTCCATCTGAGAGTGAGTCTGTTTCCTGTCCATCTGTGAGTGAGTCTGTTCCCAGTTCTTCTGTGAGTGAGCCTGTTCTCTGTCCAGCCGTGATTGAGTCTGTTCCCAGTCCATCTGTGTGTGAATCTGTTCCCTGCCCATCTGATAGTGAGTCTGTTCCCAGTTCTTCCTTGAGAGAGCCTGTAACCTGTCCAGCCGTGAGTGAGTCTGTTCCCTGTCCATCTGTGAGTGAGTCTGTTCCCTGTCCATCTGACAGTGAGTCTGTTCCCTGTCCATCTGTGAGTGAGTCTTTTCCCCGTCCATCTGTGAGTGAGTCTGTTCCCCGTCCATCTGTGAGTGAGTCTGCTCCCTCTCCAGCTGAGAGTGAGTCTGTTCCCTGTCCATCTGAGAGTTAGATTGTTCCCTGTCCATCTGTGAGTGGGTCTGTTCCTTGTCCATCTGTTAGTGAGTCTGTTCCCTGCCCATCTGTGAGTGAGTCTATTCCCCATTCATCTGAGAGTGAATCTGTTCCCTGTCCATCTGAGAGTGAGTCTGTTCACCGTCCATCTGAGAGTGAGTCTGTTCCCTGTCCATCTGTGAGTGAGTCTGTTCCCAGTTCTTCTGTGAGTGAGCCTGTTCTCTGTCCAGACGTGTTTGAGTCTGTTCCCAGTCCATCTGTGTGTGAATCTGTGCCCTGCCCATCTGATAGTGAGTCTGTTCCCAGTTCTTCCTTGAGAGAGCCTGTAACCTGTCCAGCCGTGAGTGAGTCTGTTCCCTGTCCATCTGTGAGTGAGTCTGTTCCCTGTCCAGGTGTGAGTGAGTCTGTTCCCTCTCCATCTGTGAGGGAGTCTATTCCATGTCCATCTGTGAGTTAGTCTGTTCCCTGTCCATCTGTGAGGGAGTCTGTTCCCTGTCCATCTGTGAGGGAGTCTATTCCCTGTCCAGCTGAGAGTGAGTCTGTTCCCTGTCCAGGTGTGAGTTACATTATTTCCTGTCCATCTGTGAGTTAGTCTGTTCCCTGTCCATCTGTGAGGGAGTCTGTTCCCTGTCCATCTGAGAGTGAGTCTGTTCCCCGTCCATCTGAGAGTGAATCTGTTCCCTGGCCATCTGAGAGTGAGTCTGTTCACCGTCCATCTGAGAGAGCGTCTGTTCCCTTTCCATCTGTGAGTGAGCCTGTTCCTTGTCCATCTGTTAGTGAGTCTGTTCCCTGTCCATCGAAGAGTGAGTCTGTTCCCTGTCCATCTGTGAGTGAGTCTGTTCCCAGTTCTTCTGTGAGTGAGCCTGTTCCCTGTCCAGCCCTGAGTGAGTCTGTTCCCTGTCCGTCTGTGAGTGAGTCTGTTCCCTGTCCATCTGTGAGTGAATCAGTTCCCAGTCCATTTGTGAGTGAGTCTGTTCCCTGTCCATCTGACAGTGAGTCTGTTCTCTGTCCATCTGTGAGTAAGACAGTTCTCCCTACATCTGTGAATGAGGCTGTTCCCTTCCATCTGTGAGTGAGTCTGTTCCCCATTCATCTGTGAGTGTGTCTGTTCCCCGTCCATCTGAGAGTGAGTCTGTTCCCCGTCCATCTGTGAGTGAGTCTGTTCCCCATTCATCTGTGAGTGAGTCTGTTCCCCGTCCATCTGAGAGTGAATCTGTTCCCTGTCCAGCGGTGAGTGAGTCTGTTCCCTGTCCAGCCGTGAGTGAGTCTGTTCCCTGTCCAGCTGAGAGTGAGTTTGTTCCCTGTCCATCTAAGAGTGAATCTTTTCCCTGTACATCTGTGAGCGAGTCTGTTCCCTGTACATCTGAGAGTGAGTCTGTTCCCTGTCCATCTAAGAGTGAATCTTTTCCCTGTACATCTGTGAGCGAGTCTGTTCCCTGTCCATCTGAGAGTGAGTCTTTTCCCCGTCCATCTGTGAGTGAGTCTGTTCCCCGTCCATCTGTGAGTGAGTCTGTTCCCCGTCCATCTGTGAGTGAGTCTGCTCCCTCTCCAGCTGAGAGTGAGTCTGTTCCCTGTCCATCTGAGAGTTAGATTGTTCCCTGTCCATCTGTGAGTCGGTCTGTTCCTTGTCCATCTGTGAGTGAGTCTGTTCCCCGTCCATCTGTGAGTGAGTCTGTTCCCCGTCCATCTGAGAGTGAGTCTGTTCACCGTCCATCTGAGAGTGAGTCTGTTCCCTGTCCATCTGTGAGTGAGTCTGTTCCCAGTTCTTCTGTGAGTGAGCCTGTTCTCTGTCCAGCCGTGATTGAGTCTGTTCCCAGTCCATCTGTGTGTGAATCTGTTCCCTGCCCATCTGATAGTGAGTCTGTTCCCAGTTCTTCCTTGAGAGAGCCTGTAACCTGTCCAGCCATGAGTGAGTCTGTTCCCTGTCCATCTGTGAGTGAGTCTGTTCCCTGTCCAGGTGTGAGGGAGTCTGTTCCCTGTCCATCTGTGAGGGAGTTTATTCCATGTCCATCTGTGAGTGAGTCTGTTCCCTGTACATCTGAGAGAGAGTCTGTTCCCTGTCCATCTAAGAGTGAATCTTTTCCCTGTACATCTGTGAGCGAGTCTGTTCCCTGTCCATCTGAGAGTGAGTCTTTTCCCCGTCCATCTGTGAGTGAGTCTGTTCCCCGTCCGTCTGTGAGTGAGTCTGTTCCCCGTCCATCTGTGAGTGAGTCTGCTCCCTCTCCAGCTGAGAGTGAGTCTGTTCCCTGTCCATCTGAGAGTTAGATTGTTCCCTGTCCATCTGTGAGTGGGTCTGTTCCTTGTCCATCTGTTAGTGAGTCTGTTCCCTGCCCATCTGAGAGTGAGTCTGTTCCCTGTCCATCTGAGAGTGAGTCTGTTCCCCGTCCTTCTGAGAGTGAGTCTGTTCACCGTCCATCTGAGAGTGAGTCTGTTCCCTGTCCATCTGTGAGTGAGTCTGTTCCCAGTTCTTCTGTGAGTGAGCCTGTTCTCTGTCCAGCCGTGATTGAGTCTGTTCCCAGTCCATCTGTGTGTGAATCTGTTCCCTGCCCATCTGATAGTGAGTCTGTTCCCAGTTCTTCCTTGAGAGAGCCTGTAACCTGTCCAGCCGTGAGTGAGTCTGTTCCCTGTCCATCTGTGAGTGAGTCTGTTCCCTGTCCATCTGACAGTGAGTCTGTTCCCTGTCCATCTGTGAGTGAGTCTTTTCCCCGTCCATCTGTGAGTGAGTCTGTTCCCCGTCCATCTGTGAGTGAGTCTGCTCCCTCTCCAGCTGAGAGTGAGTCTGTTCCCTGTCCATCTGAGAGTTAGATTGTTCCCTGTCCATCTGTGAGTGGGTCTGTTCCTTGTCCATCTGTTAGTGAGTCTGTTCCCTGCCCATCTGTGAGTGAGTCTATTCCCCATTCATCTGAGAGTGAATCTGTTCCCTGTCCATCTGAGAGTGAGTCTGTTCACCGTCCATCTGAGAGTGAGTCTGTTCCCTGTCCATCTGTGAGTGAGTCTGTTCCCAGTTCTTCTGTGAGTGAGCCTGTTCTCTGTCCAGACGTGATTGAGTCTGTTCCCAGTCCATCTGTGTGTCAATCTGTGCCCTGCCCATCTGATAGTGAGTCTGTTCCCAGTTCTTCCTTGAGAGAGCCTGTAACCTGTCCAGCCGTGAGTGAGTCTGTTCCCTGTCCATCTGTGAGTGAGTCTGTTCCCTGTCCAGGTGTGAGTGAGTCTGTTCCCTCTCCATCTGTGAGGGAGTCTATTCCATGTCCATCTGTGAGTTAGTCTGTTCCCTGTCCATCTGTGAGGGAGTCTGTTCCCTGTCCATCTGTGAGGGAGTCTATTCCCTGTCCAGCTGAGAGTGAGTCTGTTCCCTGTCCAGGTGTGAGTTACATTATTTGCTGTCCATCTGTGAGTTAGTCTGTTCCCTGTCCATCTGTGAGGGAGTCTGTTCCCTGTCCATCTGAGAGTGAGTCTGTTCCCCGTCCATCTGAGAGTGAATCTGTTCCCTGGCCATCTGAGAGTGAGTCTGTTCACCGTCCATCTGAGAGAGCGTCTGTTCCCTGTCCATCTGTGAGTGAGCCTGTTCCTTGTCCATCTGTTAGTGAGTCTGTTCCCTGTCCATCGAAGAGTGAGTCTGTTCCCTGTCCATCTGTGAGTGAGTCTGTTCCCAGTTCTTCTGTGAGTGAGCCTGTTCCCTGTCCAGCCCTGAGTGAGTCTGTTCCCTGTCCGTCTGTGAGTGAGTCTGTTCCCTGTCCATCTGTGAGTGAATCAGTTCCCAGTCCATTAGTGAGTGAGTCTGTTCCCTGTCCATCTGACAGTGAGTCTGTTCTCTGTCCATCTGTGAGTAAGACTGTTCTCCCTACATCTGTGAATGAGGCTGTTCCCTTCCATCTGTGAGTGAGTCTGTTCCCCATTCATCTGTGAGTGTGTCTGTTCCCCGTCCATCTGAGAGTGAGTCTGTTCCCCGTCCATCTGTGAGTGAGTCTGTTCCCCATTCATCTGTGAGTGAGTCTGTTCCCCGTCCATCTGAGAGTGAATCTGTTCCCTGGCCATCTGAGAGTGAGTCTGTTCACCGTCCATCTGAGAGAGAGTCTGTTCCCTGTCCATCTGTGAGTGAGCCTGTTCCTTGTCCATCTGTTAGTGAGTCTGTTCCCTGTCCATCTGAGAGTTAGATTGTTCCCTGTCCATCTGTGAGTGGGTCTGTTCCTTGTCCATCTGTTAGTGAGTCTGTTCCCTGCCCATCTGAGAGTGAGTCTGTTCCCTGTCCATCTGAGAGTGAGTCTGTTCCCCGTCCATCTGTGAGTGAGTCTGTTCCCCATTCATCTGAGAGTGAATCTGTTCCCTGTCCATCTGAGAGTGAGTCTGTTCACCGTCCATCTGAGAGTGAGTCTGTTCCCTGTCCATCTGACAGTGAGTCTGTTCTCTGTCCATCTGTGAGTGAGACTTTTCTCCCTACATCTGTGAATGAGGCTGTTCCCTTCCATCTGTGAGTGAGTCTGTTCCCCATTCATCTGTGAGTGTGTCTGTTCCCCGTCCATCTGAGAGTGAGTCTGTTCCCTGGCCATCTGAGAGTGAGTCTGTTCACCGTCTATCTGAGAGTGAGTCTGTTCCCTGTCCGTCTGTGAGGGAGCCTGTTCCTTGTCCATCTTTTAGTGAGTCTGTTCCCCATTCATCTGAGAGTGAATCTGTTCCCTGTCCATCTGAGAGTGAGTCTGTTCACCGTCCATCTGAGAGTGAGTCTGTTCCCTGTCCATCTGTGAGTGAGTCTGTTCCCACTTCTTCTGTGAGTGAGCCTGTTCTCTGTCCAGCCGTGATTGAGTCTGTTCCCAGTCCATCTGTGTGTGAATCTGTTCCCTGCCCATCTGATAGTGAGTCCCTTCCCAGTTCTTCCTTGAGAGAGCCTGTAACCTGTACAGCCGTGAGTGAGGCTGTTCACTGTCCTTCTGTGAGTGAGTCTGTTCCCTGTCCAGGTGTGAGGGAGTCTGTTCCCTGTCCATCTGTGAGGGAGTCTATTCCATGTCCATCTGTGAGTTAGTCTGTTCCCTGTCCATCTGTGAGGGAGTCTATTCCCTGTCCAGCTGAGAGTGAGTCTGTTCCCTGTCCAGGTGTGAGTTACACTGTTTCCTGTCCATCTGTGAGTTAGTCTGTTCCCTGTCCATCTGTGAGAGAGCCTGTTCCCTGTCGATCTGAGAGTGAGTCTGTTCCCTGTCCAGCTGAGAGTGAGTCTGTTCCCTGTCCATCTGACAGTGAGTCTTTTCCCTGCCCATCTGAGAGTGAGTCTGTTACCTGTCCATCTGTGAGTGAGTCTGTTCCCCGTCCATCTGTGAGTGAGTCTGTTCCCTGTCCATCTGTGAGTAAGTCTGTTCCCCGTTCATCTGTGAGTGAGTCTGTTCCCTGTCCATCTGAGAGTGAGTCTGTTCCCTGTCCATCTGTGAGTGAGTCTGTTCCCTGTCCATCTGTGAGTGAGTCTGTTCCCAGTTCTTCTGTGAGTGAGCCTGTTCCCTGTCCAGCCCTGAGTGAGTCTGTTCCCTGTCCGTCTGTGAGTGAGTCTGTTCCCTGTCCATCTGTGAGTGAATCAGTTCCCAGTCCATTTGTGAGTGAGTCTGTTCCCTGTCCATCTGTGAGTGAGTCTGTTCCTTGTCCATCTGACAGTGAGTCTGTTCTCTGTCCAGCTGTGAGTGAGACTGTTCTCCCTGCATCTGTGAATGAGGCTGTTCCCTTCCATCTGTGAGTGAGTCTGTTCCCCATTCATCTGTGAGTGTGTCTGTTCCCCGTCCATCTGAGAGTGAGTCTGTTCCCCGTCCATCTGTGAGTGAGTCTGTTCCCCATTCATTTGTGAGTGAGTCTGTTCCCCGTCCATCTGAGAGTGAATCTGTTCCCTGGCCATCTGAGAGTGAGTCTGTTCTCCGTCCATGTGAGAGAGAGTCTGTTCCCTGTCCTTCTGTGAGTGAGTCTGTTCCCAGTTCTTCTGTGAGTGAGCCTGTTCCTTGTCCATCTGTTAGTGAGTCTGTTCCCTGTCCATCTGTGATTGAGTCTGTTCACTGTCCATCTGTGAGCGAGTCTGTTCCCTGTCCAGCGGTGAGTGAGTCTGTTCCCTGTCCAGCCGTGAGTGAGTCTGTTCCCTGTCCAGCTGAGAGTGAGTTTGTTCCCTGTCCATCTAAGAGTGAATCTTTTCCCTGTACATCTGTGAGCGAGTCTGTTCCCTGTACATCTGAGAGTGAGTCTGTTCCCTGTCCATCTAAGAGTGAATCTTTTCCCTGTACATCTGTGAGCGAGTCTGTTCCCTGTCCATCTGAGAGTGAGTCTTTTCCCCGTCCATCTGTGAGTGAGTCTGTTCCCCGTCCATCTGTGAGTGAGTCTGTTCCCCGTCCATCTGTGAGTGAGTCTGCTCCCTCTCCAGCTGAGAGTGAGTCTGTTCCCTGTCCATCTGAGAGTTAGATTGTTCCCTGTCCATCTGTGAGTCGGTCTGTTCCTTGTCCATCTGTTAGTGAGTCTGTTCCCTGCCCATCTGAGAGTGAGTCTGTTCCCTGTCCATCTGAGAGTGAGTCTGTTCCCCGTCCATCTGAGAGTGAGTCTGTTCACCGTCCATCTGAGAGTGAGTCTGTTCCCTGTCCATCTGTGAGTGAGTCTGTTCCCAGTTCTTCTGTGAGTGAGCCTGTTCTCTGTCCAGCCGTGATTGAGTCTGTTCCCAGTCCATCTGTGTGTGAATCTGTTCCCTGCCCATCTGATAGTGAGTCTGTTCCCAGTTCTTCCTTGAGAGAGCCTGTAACCTGTCCAGCCATGAGTGAGTCTGTTCCCTGTCCATCTGTGAGTGAGTCTGTTCCCTGTCCAGGTGTGAGGGAGTCTGTTCCCTGTCCATCTGTGAGGGAGTTTATTCCATGTCCATCTGTGAGTGAGTCTGTTCCCTGTACATCTGAGAGAGAGTCTGTTCCCTGTCCATCTAAGAGTGAATCTTTTCCCTGTACATCTGTGAGCGAGTCTGTTCCCTGTCCATCTGAGAGTGAGTCTTTTCCCCGTCCATCTGTGAGTGAGTCTGTTCCCCGTCCATCTGTGAGTGAGTCTGTTCCCCGTCCATCTGTGAGTGAGTCTGCTCCCTCTCCAGCTGAGAGTGAGTCTGTTCCCTGTCCATCTGAGAGTTAGATTGTTCCCTGTCCATCTGTGAGTGGGTCTGTTCCTTGTCCATCTGTTAGTGAGTCTGTTCCCTGCCCATCTGAGAGTGAGTCTGTTCCCTGTCCATCTGAGAGTGAGTCTGTTCCCCGTCCTTCTGAGAGTGAGTCTGTTCACCGTCCATCTGAGAGTGAGTCTGTTCCCTGTCCATCTGTGAGTGAGTCTGTTCCCAGTTCTTCTGTGAGTGAGCCTGTTCTCTGTCCAGCCGTGATTGAGTCTGTTCCCAGTCCATCTGTGTGTGAATCTGTTCCCTGCCCATCTGATAGTGAGTCTGTTCCCAGTTCTTCCTTGAGAGAGCCTGTAACCTGTCCAGCCGTGAGTGAGTCTGTTCCCTGTCCATCTGTGAGTGAGTCTGTTCCCTGTCCAGGTGTGAGGGAGTCTGTTCCCTGTCCATCTGTGAGGGAGTATATTCCATGTCCATCTGTGAGTTAGTCTGATCCCTGTCCATCTGTGAGGGAGTCTATTCCCTGTCCAGCTGAGAGTGAGTCTGTTCCCTGTCCAGATGTGAGTTACACTGTTTCCTGTCCATTTGTGAGTTGTCTGTTCCCTGTCCATCTGTGAGGGAGTCTGTTCCCTGTCCATCTGACAGTGAGTCTTTTCCCTGCACATCTGAGAGTGAGTCTGTTCCCTGTCCATCTGTGAGTGAGTCTGTTCCCAGTTCTTCTGTGAGTGAGCCTGTTCCTTGTCCATCTGTTAGTGAGTCTGTTCCTGTCCATCTGAGAGTGAATCTGTTCCCTGTCCATCTGTGAGTGAGTCTGTTCCCAGTTCTTCTGTGAGTGAGCCTGTTCCCTGTCCAGCCCTGAGTGAGTCTGTTCCCTGTCCGTCTGTGAGTGAGTCTGTTCCCTGTCCATCTGTGAGTGAATCAGTTCCCAGTCCATTTGTGAGTGAGTCTGTTCCCTGTCCATCTGTGAGGGAGTCTGTTCCCTGTCCATCTGACAGTGAGTCTGTTCCCAGTCCATCTGTGAGTGAGTCTTTTCCCCATCCATCTGTGAGTGAGTCTGTTCCCCGTCCATCTGTGAGTGAGTCTGTTCCCCGTCCATCTGTGAGTGAGTCTGCTCCCTCTCCAGCTGAGAGTGAGTCTGTTCCCTGTCCATCTGAGTGTGAGTCTGTTCCCTGACCATCTGTGAGTGAGTCTGTTCCCAGTTCTTCTGTGAGTGAGCCTGTTCTCTGTCCAGACGTGATTGAGTCTGTTCCCAGTCCATCTGTGTGTGAATCTGTGCCCTGCCCATCTGATAGTGAGTCTGTTCCCAGTTCTTCCTTGAGAGAGCCTGTAACCTGTCCAGCCGTGAGTGAGTCTGTTCCCTGTCCATCTGTGAGTGAGCCTGTTCCCTGTCCAGGTGTGAGGGAGTCTGTTCCCTGTCCATCTGTGAGGGAGTATATTCCATGTCCATCTGTGAGTTAGTCTGATCCCTGTCCATCTGTGAGGGAGTCTATTCCCTGTCCAGCTGAGAGTGAGTCTGTTCCCTGTCCAGGTGTGAGTTACACTGTTTCCTGTCCATCTGTGAGTTGTCTGTTCCCTGTCCATCTGTGAGGGAGTCTGTTCCCTGTCCATCTGACAGTGAGTCTTTTCCCTGCCCATCTGAGAGTGAGTCTGTTCCCTGTCCATCTGTGAGTGAGTCTGTTCCCAGTTCTTCTGTGAGTGAGCCTGTTCCTTGTCCATCTGTTAGTGAGTCTGTTCCTGTCCATCTGAGAGTGAATCTGTTCCCTGTCCATCTGTGAGTGAGTCTGTTCCCAGTTCTTCATTGAGTGAGCCTGTTCCCTGTCCAGCCCTGAGTGAGTCTGTTCCCTGTCCGTCTGTGAGTGAGTCTGTTCCCTGTCCATCTGTGAGTGAATCAGTTCCCAGTCCATTTGTGAGTGAGTCTGTTCCCTGTCCATCTGTGAGTGAGTCTGTTCCCTGTCCATCTGACAGTGAGTCTGTTCCCAGTCCATCTGTGAGTGAGTCTTTTCCCCGTCCATCTGTGAGTGAGTCTGTTCCCCGTCCATCTGTGAGTGAGTCTGTTCCCCGTCCATCTGTGAGTGAGTCTGCTCCCTCTCCAGCTGAGAGTGAGTCTGTTCCCTGTCCATCTGAGAGTGAGTCTGTTCCCTGTCCATCTGTGAGTGAGTCTGTTCCCAGTTCTTCTGTGAGTGAGCCTGTTCTCTGTCCAGACGTGATTGAGTCTGTTCCCAGTCCATCTGTGTGTGAATCTGTGCCCTGCCCATCTGATAGTGAGTCTGTTCCCAGTTCTTCCTTGAGAGAGCCTGTAACCTGTCCAGCCGTGAGTGAGTCTGTTCCCTGTCCATCTGTGAGGGAGTCTGTTCCCTGTCCATCTGTGAGGGAGTCTATTCCATGTCCATCTGTGAGTTAGTCTGTTCCCTGTCCAACTGTGAGGGAGTCTGTTCCCTGTCAATCTGTGAAGGAGTCTATTCCCTGTCCAGCTGAGAGTGAGTCTGTTCCCTGTCCAGGTGTGAGTTACACTATTTCCTGTCCATCTGTGAGTTAGCCTGTTCCCTGTCCATCTGTGATGGAGTCTGTTCCCTGTCCATCTGAGAGTGAGTCTGGTCCCTTCCATCTGTGAGTGTGTCTGTTCCCCATTCATCTGTGAGTGAGTCTGTTCCCCGTCCATCTGAGAGTGAATCTGTTCCCTGGCCATCTGAGAGTGAGTCTGTTCACCGTCCTTCTGAGAGAGCGTCTGTTCCCTGTCCATCTGTGAGTGAGCCTGTTCCTTGTCCATCTGTTAGTGAGTCAGTTCCCTGTCCATCTGAGAGTGAGTCTGTTCCCTGTCCATCTGTGAGTGAGTCTGTTCCCAGTTCTTCTGTGAGTGAGCCTGTTCCCTGTCCAGCACTGAGTGAGTCTGTTCCCTGTCCGTCTGTGAGTGAGTCTGTTCCCTGTCCATCTGTGAGTGAATCAGTTCCCAGTCCATTTGTGAGTGAGTCTGTTCCCTGTCCATCTGTGAGTGAGTCTGTTCCCTGTCCATCTGACAGTGAGTCTGTTCTCTGTCCATCTGTGAGTGAGACTGTTCTCCCTACATCTGTGAATGAGGCTGTTCCCTTCCATCTGTGAGTGAGTCTGTTCCCCATTCATCTGTGAGTGTGTCTGTTCCCCGTCCATCTGAGAGTGAGTCTGTTCCCTGGCCATCTGAGAGTGAGTCTGTTCACCGTCCATCTGAGAGTGAGTCTGTTCCCTGTCAATCTGTGAGTGAGTCTGTTCCCTGTCCATCTGACAGTGAGTCTGTTCCCTGTCCAGCTGTGAGTGAGTCTTTTCCCCGTCCATCTGTGAGTGAGTCTGTTCCCCGTCCATCTGTGAGTGAGTCTGTTCCCCGTCTATCTGTGAGTGAGTCTGCTCCCTCTCCAGCTGAGAGTGAATCTGTTCCCTGGCCATCTGAGAGTGAGTCTGTTCACCGTCCTTCTGAGAGAGCGTCTGTTCCCTGTCCATCTGTGAGTGAGCCTGTTCCTTGTCCATCTGTTAGTGAGTCTGTTCCCTGTCCATCTGAGAGTGAGTCTGTTCCCTGTCCATCTGTGAGTGAGTCTGTTCCCAGTTCTTCTGTGAGTGAGCCTGTTCCCTGTCCAGCCCTGAGTGAGTCTGTTCCCTGTCCGTCTGTGAGTGAGTCTGTTCCCTGTCCATCTGTGAGTGAATCAGTTCCCAGTCCATTTGTGAGTGAGTCTGTTCCCTGTCCATCTGTGAGTGAGTCTGTTCCCTGTCCATCTGACAGTGAGTCTGTTCTCTGTCCATCTGTGAGTGAGACTGTTCTCCCTACATCTGTGAATGAGGCTGTTCCCTTCCATCTGTGAGTGAGTCTGTTCCCCATTCATCTGTGAGTGTGTCTGTTCCCCGTCCATCTGAGAGTGAGTCTGTTCCCTGGCCATCTGAGAGTGAGTCTGTTCACCGTCCATCTGAGAGTGAGTCTGTTCCCTGTCCGTCTGTGAGTGAGCCTGTTCCTTGTCCATCTGTTATTGAGTCTGTTCCCTGTACATCTGAGAGTGAGTCTGTTCCCTGTCCATCTGAGAGTGAGTCTGTTCACCGTCCATCTGAGAGAGAGTCTGTTCCCTGTCCAGCCCTGAGTGAGTCTGTTCCCTGTCCGTCTGTGAGTGAGTCTGTTCCCTGTCCATCTGTGAGTGAATCAGTTCCCAGTCCATTTGTGAGTGAGTCTGTTCCCTGTCCATCTGTGAGTGAGTCTGTTCCCTGTCCATCTGACAGTGAGTCTGTTCCCTGTCCATCTGTGAGTGAGTCTTTTCCCCGTCCATCTGTGAGTGAGTCTGTTCCCCGTCCATCTGTGAGTGAGTCTGTTCCCCGTCTATCTGTGAGTGAGTCTGCTCCCTCTCCAGCTGAGAGTGAGTCTGTTCCCTGTCCATCTGAGAGTTAGATTGTTCCCTGTCCATCTGTGAGTGGGTCTGTTCCTTGTCCATCTGTTAGTGAGTCTGTTCCCTGCCCATCTGTGAGTGAGTCTATTCCCCATTCATCTGAGAGTGAATCTGTTCCCTGTCCATCTGAGAGTGAGTCTGTTCACCGTCCATCTGAGAGTGAGTCTGTTCCCTGTCCATCTGTGAGTGAGTCTGTTCCCAGTTCTTCTGTGAGTGAGCCTGTTCTCTGTCCAGACGTGATTTAGTCTTTTCCCAGTCCATCTGTGTGTGAATCTGTGCCCTGCCCATCTGATAGTGAGTCTGTTCCCAGTTCTTCCTTGAGAGAGCCTGTAACCTGTCCAGCCGTGAGTGAGTCTGTTCCCTGTCCATGTGTGAGTGAGTCTGTTCCCTGTCCAGGTGTGAGGGAGTCTGTTCCCTGTCCATCTGTGAGGGAGTCTATTCCATGTCCATCTGTGAGTTAGTCTGTTCCCTGTCCATCTGTGAGGGAGTCTGTTCCCTGTCCATCTGTGAGGGAGTCTGTTCCCTGTCCAGGTGTGAGTTACATAATTTCCTGTCCATCTGTGAGTTAGTCTGTTCCCTGTCCATCTGTGAGGGAGTCTGTTCCCTGTCCATCTGAGAGTGAGTCTGTTCCCCGTCCATCTGAGAGTGAATCTGTTCCCTGGCCATCTGAGAGTGAGTCTGTTCACCATCCATCTGAGAGAGCGTCTGTTCCCTGTCCATCTGTGAGTGAGCCTGTTCCTTGTCCATCTGTTAGTGAGTCTGTTCCCTGTCCATCTAAGAGTGAGACTGTTCCCTGTCCATCTGTGAGTGAGTCTGCTCCCAGTTCTTCTGTGAGTGAGCCTGTTCCCTGTCCAGCCCTGAGTGAATCTGTTCCCTGTCCATCTGTGAGTGAGTCTGTTCCCAGTTCTTCATTGAGTGAGCCTGTTCCCTGTCCAGCCCTGAGTGAGTCTGTTCCCTGTCCGTCTGTGAGTGAGTCTGTTCCCTGTCCATCTGTGAGTGAATCAGTTCCCAGTCCATTTGTGAGTGAGTCTGTTCCCTGTCCATCTGTGAGTGAGTCTGTTCCCTGTCCATCTGACAGTGAGTCTGTTCCCAGTCCATCTGTGAGTGAGTCTTTTCCCCGTCCATCTGTGAGTGAGTCTGTTCCCCGTCCATCTGTGAGTGAGTCTGTTCCCCGTCCATCTGTGAGTGAGTCTGCTCCCTCTCCAGCTGAGAGTGAGTCTGTTCCCTGTCCATCTGAGAGTGAGTCTGTTCCCTGTCCATCTGTGAGTGAGTCTGTTCCCAGTTCTTCTGTGAGTGAGCCTGTTCTCTGTCCAGACGTGATTGAGTCTGTTCCCAGTCCATCTGTGTGTGAATCTGTGCCCTGCCCATCTGATAGTGAGTCTGTTCCCAGTTCTTCCTTGAGAGAGCCTGTAACCTGTCCAGCCGTGAGTGAGTCTGTTCCCTGTCCATCTGTGAGGGAGTCTGTTCCCTGTCCATCTGTGAGGGAGTCTATTCCATGTCCATCTGTGAGTTAGTCTGTTCCCTGTCCAACTGTGATGGAGTCTGTTCCCTGTCAATCTGTGAAGGAGTCTATTCCCTGTCCAGCTGAGAGTGAGTCTGTTCCCTGTCCAGGTGTGAGTTACACTATTTCCTGTCCATCTGTGAGTTAGCCTGTTCCCTGTCCATCTGTGATGGAGTCTGTTCCCTGTCCATCTGAGAGTGAGTCTGGTCCCTTCCATCTGTGAGTGTGTCTGTTCCCCATTCATCTGTGAGTGAGTCTGTTCCCCGTCCATCTGAGAGTGAATCTGTTCCCTGGCCATCTGAGAGTGAGTCTGTTCACCGTCCTTCTGAGAGAGCGTCTGTTCCCTGTCCATCTGTGAGTGAGCCTGTTCCTTGTCCATCTGTTAGTGAGTCTGTTCCCTGTCCATCTGAGAGTGAGTCTGTTCCCTGTCCATCTGTGAGTGAGTCTGTTCCCAGTTCTTCTGTGAGTGAGCCTGTTCCCTGTCCAGCACTGAGTGAGTCTGTTCCCTGTCCGTCTGTGAGTGAGTCTGTTCCCTGTCCATCTGTGAGTGAATCAGTTCCCAGTCCATTTGTGAGTGAGTCTGTTCCCTGTCCATCTGTGAGTGAGTCTGTTCCCTGTCCATCTGACAGTGAGTCTGTTCTCTGTCCATCTGTGAGTGAGACTGTTCTCCCTACATCTGTGAATGAGGCTGTTCCCTTCCATCTGTGAGTGAGTCTGTTCCCCATTCATCTGTGAGTGTGTCTGTTCCCCGTCCATCTGAGAGTGAGTCTGTTCCCTGGCCATCTGAGAGTGAGTCTGTTCACCGTCCATCTGAGAGTGAGTCTGTTCCCTGTCAATCTGTGAGTGAGTCTGTTCCCTGTCCATCTGACAGTGAGTCTGTTCCCTGTCCAGCTGTGAGTGAGTCTTTTCCCCGTCCATCTGTGAGTGAGTCTGTTCCCCGTCCATCTGTGAGTGAGTCTGTTCCCCGTCTATCTGTGAGTGAGTCTGCTCCCTCTCCAGCTGAGAGTGAATCTGTTCCCTGGCCATCTGAGAGTGAGTCTGTTCACCGTCCTTCTGAGAGAGCGTCTGTTCCCTGTCCATCTGTGAGTGAGCCTGTTCCTTGTCCATCTGTTAGTGAGTCTGTTCCCTGTCCATCTGAGAGTGAGTCTGTTCCCTGTCCATCTGTGAGTGAGTCTGTTCCCAGTTCTTCTGTGAGTGAGCCTGTTCCCTGTCCAGCCCTGAGTGAGTCTGTTCCCTGTCCGTCTGTGAGTGAGTCTGTTCCCTGTCCATCTGTGAGTGAATCAGTTCCCAGTCCATTTGTGAGTGAGTCTGTTCCCTGTCCATCTGTGAGTGAGTCTGTTCCCTGTCCATCTGACAGTGAGTCTGTTCTCTGTCCATCTGTGAGTGAGACTGTTCTCCCTACATCTGTGAATGAGGCTGTTCCCTTCCATCTGTGAGTGAGTCTGTTCCCCATTCATCTGTGAGTGTGTCTGTTCCCCGTCCATCTGAGAGTGAGTCTGTTCCCTGGCCATCTGAGAGTGAGTCTGTTCACCGTCCATCTGAGAGTGAGTCTGTTCCCTGTCCGTCTGTGAGTGAGCCTGTTCCTTGTCCATCTGTTATTGAGTCTGTTCCCTGTACAGCTGAGAGTGAGTCTGTTCCCTGTCCATCTGAGAGTGAGTCTGTTCACCGTCCATCTGAGAGAGAGTCTGTTCCCTGTCCAGCCCTGAGTGAGTCTGTTCCCTGTCCGTCTGTGAGTGAGTCTGTTCCCTGTCCATCTGTGAGTGAATCAGTTCCCAGTCCATTTGTGAGTGAGTCTGTTCCCTGTCCATCTGTGAGTGAGTCTGTTCCCTGTCCATCTGACAGTGAGTCTGTTCCCTGTCCATCTGTGAGTGAGTCTTTTCCCCGTCCATCTGTGAGTGAGTCTGTTCCCCGTCCATCTGTGAGTGAGTCTGTTCCCCGTCTATCTGTGAGTGAGTCTGCTCCCTCTCCAGCTGAGAGTGAGTCTGTTCCCTGTCCATCTGAGAGTTAGATTGTTCCCTGTCCATCTGTGAGTGGGTCTGTTCCTTGTCCATCTGTTAGTGAGTCTGTTCCCTGCCCATCTGTGAGTGAGTCTATTCCCCATTCATCTGAGAGTGAATCTGTTCCCTGTCCATCTGAGAGTGAGTCTGTTCACCGTCCATCTGAGAGTGAGTCTGTTCCCTGTCCATCTGTGAGTGAGTCTGTTCCCAGTTCTTCTGTGAGTGAGCCTGTTCTCTGTCCAGACGTGATTTAGTCTGTTCCCAGTCCATCTGTGTGTGAATCTGTGCCCTGCCCATCTGATAGTGAGTCTGTTCCCAGTTCTTCCTTGAGAGAGCCTGTAACCTGTCCAGCCGTGAGTGAGTCTGTTCCCTGTCCATGTGTGAGTGAGTCTGTTCCCTGTCCAGGTGTGAGGGAGTCTGTTCCCTGTCCATCTGTGAGGGAGTCTATTCCATGTCCATCTGTGAGTTAGTCTGTTCCCTGTCCATCTGTGAGGGAGTCTGTTCCCTGTCCATCTGTGAGGGAGTCTGTTCCCTGTCCAGGTGTGAGTTACATAATTTCCTGTCCATCTGTGAGTTAGTCTGTTCCCTGTCCATCTGTGAGGGAGTCTGTTCCCTGTCCATCTGAGAGTGAGTCTGTTCCCCGTCCATCTGAGAGTGAATCTGTTCCCTGGCCATCTGAGAGTGAGTCTGTTCACCATCCATCTGAGAGAGCGTCTGTTCCCTGTCCATCTGTGAGTGAGCCTGTTCCTTGTCCATCTGTTAGTGAGTCTGTTCCCTGTCCATCTAAGAGTGAGACTGTTCCCTGTCCATCTGTGAGTGAGTCTGCTCCCAGTTCTTCTGTGAGTGAGCCTGTTCCCTGTCCAGCCCTGAGTGAGTCTGTTCCCTGTCCGTCTGTGAGTGAGTCTGTTCCCTGTCCATCTGTGAGTGAATCAGTTCCCAGTCCATTTGTGAGTGAGTCTGTTCCCTGTCCATCTGTGAGTGAGTCTGTTCCCTGTCCATCTGACAGTGAGTCTGTTCTCTGTCCATCTGTGAGTGGGACTCTTCTCCCTACATCTGTGAATGAGGCTGTTCCCTTCCATCTGTGAGTGAGTCTATTCCCCATTCATCTGTGAGTGTGTCTGTTCCCCGTCCATCTGAGAGTGAGTCTGTTCCCTGGCCATCTGAGAGGGAGTCTGTTCCCTGTCCGTCTGTGAGTGAGCCTGTTCCTTGTCCATCTGTGAGTGAGTCTGTTCCCTGTTCATCTGAGAGTGAGTCTGTTCCCTGTCCATTTGAGAGTGAGTCTGTTCCCCATTCATCTGTGAGTGAGACTGTTCCCCGTATATCTGAGAGTGAATCTGTTCCCTGTCCATCTGAGAGTGTGACTGTTCCCTGTCCATCTGTTAGTGAGTCTACTCCCTGTCCATCTGTGAGGGAGTCTATTCCCTGTCCAGCTGAGAGTGAGTCTGTTACCTGTCCAGGTGTGAGTTACACTATTTCCTGTCCATCTGTGAGTTAGTCTGTTCCCTGTCCATCTGTGAGGGAGACTGTTCCCTGTCCATCTGAGAGTGAGTCTGTTCCCTTCCATCTGTGAGTGTGTCTGTTCCCCATTCATCTGTGAGTGAGTCTTTTCCCCGTCCATCTGAGAGTGAATCTGTTCCCTGGCCATCTGAGAGTGAGTCTGTTCACCGTCCATCTGAGAGAGCGTCTGTTCCCTGTCCATCTGTGAGTGAGCCTGTTCCTTGTCCATCTGTTAGTGAGTCTGTTCCCTGTCCATCTGAGAGTGAGTCTGTTCCCTGTCCATTTGTGAGTGAGTCTGCTCCCAGTTCTTCTGTGAGTGAGCCTGTTCCCTGTCCAGCCCTGAGTGAGTCTGTTCCCTGTCCGTCTGTGAGTGAGTCTGTTCCCTGTCCATCTGTGAGTGAATCAGTTCCCAGTCCATTTGTGAGTGAGTCTGTTCCCTGTCCATCTGTGAGTGAGTCTGTTCCCTGTCCATCTGACAGTGAGTCTGTTCTCTGTCCATCTGTGAGTGGGACTGTTCTCCCTACATCTGTGAATGAGGCTGTTCCCTTCCATCTGTGAGTGAGTCTGTTCCCCATTCATCTGTGAGTGTGTCTGTTCCCCGTCCATCTGAGAGTGAGTCTGTTCCCTGGCCATCTGAGAGTGAGTCTGTTCACCGTCCATCTGAGAGTGAGTCTGTTCCCTGTCCGTCTGTGAGTGAGCCTGTTCCTTGTCCATCTGTTATTGAGTCTGTTCCCTGTCCATCTGAGAGTGAGTCTGTTCCCTGTCCATCTGAGAGTGAGTCTGTTCACAGTCCATCTGAGAGAGAGTCTGTTCCCTGTCCAGCCCTGAGTGAGTCTGTTCCCTGTCCGTCTGTGAGTGAGTCTGTTCCCTGTCCATCTGTGAGTGAATCAGTTCCCAGTCCATTTGTGAGTGAGTCTGTTCCCTGTCCATCTGTGAGTGAGTCTGTTCCCTGTCCATCTGACAGTGAGTCTGTTCCCTGTCCATCTGTGAGTGAGTCTTTTCCCCGTCCATCTGTGAGTGAGTCTGTTCCCCGTCCATCTGTGAGTGAGTCTGTTCCCCGTCTATCTGTGAGTGAGTCTGCTCCCTCTCCAGCTGAGAGTGAGTCTGTTCCCTGTCCATCTGAGAGTTAGATTGTTCCCTGTCCATCTGTGAGTGGGTCTGTTCCTTGTCCATCTGTTAGTGAGTCTGTTCCCTGCCCATCTGTGAGTGAGTCTATTCCCCATTCATCTGAGAGTGAATCTGTTCCCTGTCCATCTGAGAGTGAGTCTGTTCACCGTCCATCTGAGAGTGAGTCTGTTCCCTGTCCATCTGTGAGTGAGTCTGTTCCCAGTTCTTCTGTGAGTGAGCCTGTTCTCTGTCCAGACGTGATTTAGTCTGTTCCCAGTCCATCTGTGTGTGAATCTGTGCCCTGCCCATCTGATAGTGAGTCTGTTCCCAGTTCTTCCTTGAGAGAGCCTGTAACCTGTCCAGCCGTGAGTGAGTCTGTTCCCTGTCCATCTGTGAGTGAGTCTGTTCCCTGTCCAGGTGTGAGGGAGTCTGTTCCCTGTCCATCTGTGAGGGAGTCTATTCCATGTCCATCTGTGAGTTAGTCTGTTCCCTGTCCATCTGTGAGGGAGTCTGTTCCCTGTCCATCTGTGAGGGAGTCTGTTCCCTGTCCAGGTGTGAGTTACATAATTTCCTGTCCATCTGTGAGTTAGTCTGTTCCCTGTCCATCTGTGAGGGAGTCTGTTCCCTGTCCATCTGAGAGTGAGTCTGTTCCCCGTCCATCTGAGAGTGAATCTGTTCCCTGGCCATCTGAGAGTGAGTCTGTTCACCATCCATCTGAGAGAGCGTCTGTTCCCTGTCCATCTGTGAGTGAGCCTGTTCCTTGTCCATCTGTTAGTGAGTCTGTTCCCTGTCCATCTAAGAGTGAGACTGTTCCCTGTCCATCTGTGAGTGAGTCTGCTCCCAGTTCTTCTGTGAGTGAGCCTGTTCCCTGTCCAGCCCTGAGTGAGTCTGTTCCCTGTCCGTCTGTGAGTGAGTCTGTTCCCTGTCCATCTGTGAGTGAATCAGTTCCCAGTCCATTTGTGAGTGAGTCTGTTCCCTGTTCATCTGAGAGTGAGTCTGTTCCCTGTCCGTCTGTGAGTGAGCCTGTTCCTTGTCCATCTGTGAGTGAGTCTGTTCCCTGTTCATCTGAGAGTGAGTCTGTTCCCTGTCCATTTGAGTGTGAGTCTGTTCCCCATTCATCCGTGAGTGAGACTGTTCCCCGTATATCTGAGAGTGAATCTGTTCCCTGTCCATCTGAGAGTGTGACTGTTCCCTGTCCATCTGTTAGTGAGTCTATTCCCTGTCCATCTGAGAGTGAATCTGTTCCCTGTCCATCTGTGAGTGTGTCTGTTCCCAGTTCTTCTGTGAGTGAGCCTGTTCCCTGTCCATCTGTGAGGGAGTCTGTTCCCTGTCCATCTGTGAGGGAGTCTATTCCCTGTCCAGCTGAGAGTGAGTCTGTTACCTGTCCATGTGTGAGTTACACTATTTCCTGTCCATCTGTGAGTTAGTCTGTTCCCTGTCCATCTGTGAGGGAGTCTGTTCCCTGTCCATCTGAGAGTGAGTCTGTTCCCTTCCATCTGTGAGTGTGTCTGTTCCCCATTCATCTGTGAGTGGGTCTGTTCCCCGTCCATCTGAGAGAGCATCTGTTCCCTGTCCATCTGTGAGTGAGCCTGTTCCTTGTCCATCTGTTAGTGAGTCTGTTCCCTGTCCATCTGAGAGTGAGTCTGTTCCCTGTCCATCTGTGAGTGAGTCTGTTCCCAGTTCTTCTGTGAGTGAGCCTGTTCCCTGTCCAGCCCTGAGTGAGTCTGATCCCTGTCCGTCTGTGAGTGAGTCTGTTCCCTGTCCATCTGTGAGTGAGTCTGTTCCCTGTCCATCTGACAGTGAGTCTGTTCTCTGTCCATCTGTGAGTGGGACTGTTCTCCCTACATCTGTGAATGAGGCTGTTCCCTTCCATCTGTGAGGGAGTCTGTTCCCCATTCATCTGTGAGTGTGTCTGTTCCCCGTCCATCTGAGAGTGAGTCTGTTCCCTGGCCATCTGAGAGTGAGTCTGTTCACCGTCCATCTGAGAGTGAGTCTGTTCCCTGTCCGTCTGTGAGTGAGCCTGTTCCTTGTCCATCTGTTAGTTAGTCTGTTCCCTTTCCATCTGAGAGTGAGTCTGTTCCCTGTCCGTCTGTGAGTGAGTCTGTTCCCTGTCCATCTGTGAGTGAATCAGTTCCCAGTCCATCTGTGAGTGAGTCTGTTCCCTGTCCATCTGTGAGTGAGTCAGTTCCCTGTCCATCTGAGAGTGAGTCTGTTCCCTGTCCATCTGTGAGTGAGTCTGTTCCCTGTCCATCTGTGAGTGAGTCTGTTCCCAGTTATTCTGTGAGTGAGCCTGTTCCCTGTCTAGCCGTGAGTGAGTCTGTTCCCTGTTCATCTGAGAGTGAGTCTGTTCCCCGTCCATCTGTTAGTGAGTCTGTTCTCCGTTCATCTGTGAGTGAGTCTGTCCCCTGTCCATCTGAGAGTGATTCTGTTCCCTGTCCATCTGAGGTAGTCTGTTCCCCGTCCATATGTGAGTTAGTCTGTTCCCTGTCTAGCTGAGAGTGAGTCTGTTCCCTGTCCGTCTGAGAGTTAGATTGTTCCCTGACCATCTGACTGCGTCTGTTCCCTGTCCAGCCGTGAGTGAGTCTGTTCGCTGTCCGTCTGTGAGTGAGTCTGTTCCCTGTCCGTCTGTGAGTGAGTCTGTTCCCTGTCCAGCTGTGAGTGAGTCTGTTCCCTGTCCAGCTGTGAGTGAGTCTGTTCCCAGCCCATCTGTGAGTGACTCTGTTCCCTGTCCATTTGTGAGTGAGTCTGTTCCCTGTCCATCTGTGAGTGAGCCTGTTCCCTGTCCAGCCGTGAGTGAGTCTGTTCCCTGTCAGTCTGTGAGTGGGTATGGTCCCTGTCCAGCTGTGACTGAGTCTGTTTACTCTCCATCTGTGAGCGACTCTGTTCACTTTCCAGCGGTGAGTGAGTCTGTTCCCTGTCCAGCCACAAGTGAGTCTGTTCTATGTCCAGCTGAGTGTGAATTTGTTCCCTGTCCAGCTGAGAGTGAGTCTGTTCCCTGTACAGGAGTGAGCTCCACTGTTTCCTGTCCATCTGTGAGTGAGTCTGTTCCCTGTCCATCTCAGAGTGAGTCTGTTCCCTGTCAATCTGAGAGTGAGTCTGTTCCCTGTCCATCTGTGAGTCTGTTCCCCGTGCATCTGTGAGCGAGTCTGTTCCCTGTCCAGCGGTGAGTGAGTCTGTTCCCTGTCCATCTGTGAGTCTGTTCCCCGTCCATCTGTGAGCGAGTCTCTTCCCTGTCCAGCGGTGAGTGAGTCTGTTCCCTGTACATCTGAGAGTGAGTCTGTTGCCTGTCCATCTGTGAGTGGTTCTGTTTGCTGTGAATCTGAGAGTGAGTCTATTCCCTGTCCATCTGAGAGTGAGTCTGTTCCCTGTACATCTGAGAGTGTGTCAGTTCCCCGTGCATCTGTGAGTGACCTGTTCCCATTCCAGCCGTGAGTGAGTCTGTTCCCTGTCCGCCTGTGAGTGAGTCTGTTCCCTGTCCAGCTGTGACTGAATCTGTTCCCTGTCCACCTGTGAGTGAGTCTGTTCCCTGTTCATTTGAGAGTGAGTCTGTTCCCTGTCCATCTGAGAGTGAGTCTGTTCCCCATTCATCTGAGAGTGAATCTGTTCCCTGTCCATCTGAGAGTGAATCTGTTCCCCGTCCACCTGAGAGTGAGTCTGTTCACCGTCCACCTGAGAGTGAGTCTGTTCCCTGCCCATCTGATAGTGAGTCTGTTCCCAGTTCTTCCTTGAGAGAGCCTGTAACCTGTCCAGCCGTGAGTGAGTCTGTTCCCTGTCCATCTGTGAGTGAGTCTGTTCCCTGTCCAGGTGTGAGGGAGTCTGTTCCCTGTCCATCTGTGAGTGAGTCTATTCCATGTCCATCTGTGAGTTAGTCTGATCCCTGTCCATCTGTGAGGGAGTCTGTTCCCTGTCCATCTGTGAGGGAGTCTATTCCCTGTCCAGCTGAGAGTGAGTCTGTTCCCTGTCCAGGTGTGAGTTACACTGTTTCCTGTCCATCTGTGAGTTAGTCTGTTCCCTGTCCATCTGTGAGGGAGTCTGTTCCCTGTCCAGCTGAGAGTGAGTCTGTTCCCTGTACATCTGACAGTGAGTCTTTTCCCTGCCCATCTGAGAGTGAGTCTGTTCCCTGTCCATCTGTGAGTGAGTCTGTTCCCCGTCCATCTGTGAGTGAGTCTGTTCCCTGTTCATCTGAGAGTGAGTCTGTTCCCTGTCCATTTGAGAGTGAGTCTGTTCCCCATCCATCTGTGAGTGAGACTGTTCCCCGTCCATCTGTGAGTGAGTCTGTTCCCCGTTCATCTGAGAGTGAGTCTGTTCCCTGTCCATCTGTGAGTGAGTCTCTTCCCAGTTCATCTGTGAGTGAGCCTGTTCTCTGTCAAGCCGTGATTGAGTCTGTTCCCAGTCCATCTGTGTGTGAATCTGTGCCCTGCCCATCTGATAGTGAGTCTGTTCCCAGTTCTTCCTTGAGAGAGCCTGTAACCTGTCCAGCCGTGAGTGAGTCTGTTCCCTGTCCATCTGTGAGTGAGTCTGTTCCCTGTCCAGGTGTGAGGGAGTCTGTTCCCTGTCCATCTGTGAGGGAGTCTATTCCATGTCCATCTGTGAGTTAGTCTGTTCCCTGTCCATCTGTGAGGGAGTCTGTTCCCTGTCCATCTGTGAGGGAGTCTATTCCCTGTCCAGCTGAGAGTGAGTCTGTTCCCTGTCCAGGTGTGAGTTACACTATTTCCTGTCCATCTGTGAGTTAGTCTGTTCCCTGCCATCTGTGAGGGAGTCTGTTCCCTGTCCATCTGAGAGTGAGTCTGTTCCCTTCCATCTGTGAGTGTGTCTGTTCCCCATTCATCTGTGAGTGAGTCTGTTCCCCGTCCATCTGAGAGTGAATCTGTTCCCTGGCCATCTGAGAGTGAGTCTGTTCACCGTCCATCTGAGAGAGCGTCTGTTCCCTGTCCATCTGTGAGTGAGCCTGTTCCTTGTCCATCTGTTAGTGAGTCTGTTCCCTGTCCATCTGAGAGTGAGTCTGTTCCCTGTCCATCTGAGAGTGAGTCTGTTCCCTGTCCACCTGAGAGTGAGTCTGTTCCCCGTCCATCTGTGAGTGAGTCTGTTCCCAGTTCTTCTGTGAGTGAGCCTGTTCCCTGTCCAGCCCTGAGTGAGTCTGTTCCCTGTCCGTCTGTGAGTGAGTCTGTTCCCTGTCCATCTGTGAGTGAATCAGTTCCCAGTCCATTTGTGAGTGAGTCTGTTCCCTGTCCATCTGTGAGTGAGTCTGTTCCCTGTCCATCTGACAGTGAGTCTGTTCTCTGTCCATCTGTGAGTGAGACTGTTCTCCCTACATCTGTGAATGAGGCTGTTCCCTTCCATCTGTGAGTGAGTCTGTTCCCCATTCATCTGTGAGTGTGTCTGTTCCCCGTCCATCTGAGAGTGAGTCTGTTCCCCGTCCATCTGTGAGTGAGTCTGTTCCCCATTCATCTGTGAGTGAGTCTGTTCCCTTTCCATCTGAGAGTGAGTCTGTTCACTGTCCGTCTGTGAGTGAGTCTGTTCCCTGTCCATCTGTGAGTGAATCAGTTCCCAGTCCATCTGTGAGTGAGTCTGTTCCCTGTCCATCTGTGAGTGAGTCAGTTCCCTGTCCATCGGAGAGTGAGTCTGTTCCCTGTCCATCTCTGAGTGAGTCTGTTCCCTGTCCATCTGTGAGTGAGTCTGTTCCCAGTTATTCCGTGAGTGAGCCTGTTCCCTGTCCAGCCGTGAGGAGTCTGTTCCCTGTTCATCTGAGAGTGAGTCTGTTCCCCGTCCATCTGTTAATGAGTCTGTTCCCCGTTCATCTGTGAGTGAGTCTGTTCCCTGTCCATCTGAGAGTGATTCTGTTCCCTGTCCATCTGAGGTCGTCTGTTCCCCGTCCATATGTGAGTTAGTCTGTTCCCTGTCTAGCTGAGAGTGAGTCTGTTCCCTGTCCGTCTGAGAGTTAGATTGTTCCCTGACCATCTGACTGCGTCTGTTCCCTGTCCAGCCGTGAGTGAGTCTGTTCCCTGTCCGTCTGTGAGTGAGTCTGTTCCCTGTCCGTCTGTGAGTGAGTCTGTTCCCTGTCCAGCTGTGAGTGAGTCTGTTCCCTGTTCATCTGAGAGTGAGTCTGTTCCTTGTCCATTTGAGAGTGAGTCTGTTCCCCATCCATCTGTGACTGAGACTGTTCCCCGTATATCTGAGAGTGAATCTGTTCCCTGTCCATCTGAGAGTGTGACTGTTCCCTGTCCATCTATTAGTGAGTCTATTCCCTGTCCATCTGAGAGTGAGTCTGTTCCCTGTCCAGCTGAGAGGGAGTCAGCTCCCTGTCCATCTGTGAGTGAGTCTGTTTCCTGTCCATCTGTGAGTGAAGCTGTTCCCTGTCCATCTGTGAGTGAGTCTATTCCCTGTCCATCTGTGAGTGAGTCTGCTCCCTCTCCAGCTGTGAGTGAGTTTGTTCCCTGTCCATCTGTGAGTGAGTCTGTTCCCTGTCCACCTGAGAGTCAGATTATTCCCTGTTTATCTGTGAATGAGTCTGTTCCCTGTCCATTTGAGAGTGAGTCTGTTCCCTGTCCATCTGTGAGTCAGTCTGGTTCCGGTCCATCTGAGAGTGAGTCTGTTCCCTGACCATCTGTGAGTGAGTCTGTTCCCTGTACAACTGTGAGTTAGTCTGTTCCCTGTCCACCTGTGAGTGTTTCTGTTCCCTGTCCTTCTGTGAGTGAGCCTGTTCCCTGTTCATCTGAGAGTGAGTCTGTTCTCTGTCCATCTGAGAGTGAGTCTGTTCCCTGTCCATCTGAGAGTGAGTCTGTTCCCTGTCCATCTGTGAGCGAGTCTGTTCCCAGTCCAGCCGTGAGCGAGTCTGTTCTCTGTCCAGCCGTGATTGAGTCTGTTACCTGTCCATCTGAGAGTGTGTCTGTTCCCAGTCCATCTGAGAGTGAGTCTGTTCCCTGTTAATCTGAGAGTGAGTCTGTTCACTGTACATCTGAGAGTGAATATGTTCCCTGTCCATCTGAGAGTGAGTCTGTTCCCTGTTCATCTGAGAGTGAGTCTGTTCACTGTACATCTGTGAGTGAATATGTTCCCTGTCCATCTGTGAGCGAGTCTGTTCCCAGTCCATCTCTGAGTGGGCCTGTTCCCTGTACTGCTGAGTGTGAGTCTGTACCCTGTCAATCTGAAAGTGAGTCTGTTCACTGTCCAGCCGTGAGTGAGTCTGTTCCCTGTCCAGCTTGTAAGATTCGAAAATTTTCAACAAAAATCACACAAGAAAACTGGATAAAAAAATAAGACTGTTTATTGACCAAAGTAAGCTTGCACAGAAAAACCTTTGATAAAAGGGCTTACAAAATGGCCGCCAGGCCCCGTGATCAGTTTCTGAACCAGTTTATTTCTGTTACTGCAAGCTAGACAGGCTTGTGGATTGAAGACAGTAAACCTGCGAAAGCCAGTATCTGGGAACCGAAACTCAGAGCAACAGCATACATATTCAATGGATTATAAGTACAGGATGGGGCCCATCAAGATATGGGCGGACAATGTAAAAACACTTATACCCATTTATCGTACAAAGGAAAAACCGTTTAGTAGCCATCAAGGAAAATGTCCGGACCGATCAATATGCGAACCGAGCCGCGGTGACAATGCAAAGGACATTGAAAGACATTATCGGCCAGGAAGGCCAGTTTAAGTTATCACCGGCTCCGTTACAAGACAAAGCGCCCCTGCAGAGATCTCTGCCCGCCAAAATTAATACAAAGACAGGACTATGATTTGGCGGGAGATAAGACTGTCCCAAAAGAGTATAACTATGGATTGAAAGTCAATCTAAGTTACTTCGTCACTGCTACGGCTTCTTGTTGGGCGACTTCAGGCTTCCATTTCTTCAAGAACTTTCTTCTACGAGGAACGAACGAAGGGCGGACGGTGCCCGGATCGGCGCCTCTTCCACTTCGGCAGATCGATGAAAACGTTTTCGTCTTTTTTTAAAGACGGACGGTTTCGGAAAAAGGACAACGTGGCTGGTGTTCAGCCAAACAAGGCTCGGCCACGACGAGAAGACGACAAGGGTGGCCCGGGTACTGGGGTCGGGAGATCATCGACGACCCAGGCCGACGGAGAAGAAACCCTCTGGAGAAGCGGCGATCGATGCCACAAGATTCTCCCATGTGCATAACCTGCATCTAGGTCTACTCCACGAACAAAAATCCACGACAGGCCTAGTGGATCTCAACCTTGACGAGCGCTCATCGAGGCTGGGTCTACCCCACCGCCTCGAGGGAGGAGAGAATATCGACTGCGCCAGAAGCTTCCAATCCACGTGACGACGGGAAGCGGTGTCAAAAAGGCTGCGAACCCCTTTTCGCGATTTCGAGAGTGGTGAGCATGATCCCAAGTTCCCCAGGTCGAAACTTAGTTTAGGTATAGGGGAGGGAGTTAAGAGAAATCGTAATGTGTTTCCCCTTTTACGATGTGCCGTGTGTTCCCCATTTCCATAGAGTCAAGTTCATAAATTTGTGCATGATTGTAGTTACTTTAATCTGTGCCTATGACATGTATTTTGTAATGCTTCAAACTGTTCAAAAATAAAAGCATCCATTTCGTGCTATTCAGCCTGGTCTATTGAGTCCTCTTCTCTGCACTACTGTTCTCTGCATCTAAGTCCAATGTCTAGAACCGTAGGGGGGGGTGGGTCGAACCACTCAAGGGTAATTCTTGCACGAAGCCTGGCAGGGGGCCAGAACGGGCAAGAGAGCAGGAAAAAAACCCCTACAAGCTGAGAGTGAGTTTGTTCCCTGCCCAGCTGAGAGCGAGTCTGTTGCCTGTCCAGGTGTGAGTTAGACGGTTTCCTGTCCATCTGAGAGTGAGTCTGTTGGCTGTCCATCTGAGAGTGAGATTGGTTCATGTCTATTTGTGAGAGAGTCTGTTCCCTGTCCATCTGAGGGTGAGTCTGTTCCCTGTCCATCGGAGAGTGAGTCTCTTCCCTGTCCATGTGTGAGTGAGTCTGTTCACTGTCCAGCTGAGAGTGAGTCTGTTCCCTGTCCATCTGAGAGTGTGTCTGTTCCCCGTCCATCTGTGAGTGGGTCTGTTCCCTGTCCATCTGTGAGTGAGCCTGTTCCCTGTCCAGCCGTAAGTGAGTCTGTTCCCTGTCCGTCTGTGAGTGAGTCTGTTCCCTGTCCAGCTGTGAGTGAGTCTGTTCCCTGTTCATCTGTGAGCGAGTCTGTTCCCTGTCCAGCGCTAAGTGAGTCTGTTCGCTGTCCAGCCGTGAGTGAGTCTGTTCCCTGTCCAGCTGAGAGTGAGTTTGTTCCCTGTCCAGCTGAGAGTGAGTCTGTTCCCTGTCCAGGTGTGAGTTAGACTGTTTCCTGTCCATCTGTGAGTGAGTCTGTTCCCTGTCCATCTGAGAGTGAGTTTGTTCCCTGTCCAGCTGAGAGTGAGTCTGTTCCCTGTCCAGGTGTGAGTTAGACTGTTTCCTGTCCATCTGTGAGTGAGTCTGTTCCCTGTCCATCTGAGGGTGAGTATGTTCCCTGTCCATCGGAGAGTGAGTCTGTTCCCCGTTCATCAATGAGTGTGTTTGTTCCCTGTCCATCTGAGAGTGAGTCTGTTCCCTGTCCAGCTGTGAGTGAGCCTGTTCCCTGTCCATGTGTGAGTGAGTCTGTTCCCCGTCCATCTGTGAGTGAGTCTGTTCGCCGTTCATCTGTGAGTGTGTCTGTGCCCTGTCCATCTGAGAGTGAGTCTGTTCCCTGTCCATTTGTGAGTGAGTCTGTTCCCTGTCCAGCCGTGAGCGAGTCTGTTCCCTTTCCAGTCGTGAGTGAGTCTGTTCCCTGTTCATCTGAGTGGGAGTCTGTTCCCTGTCCATCTGAGACTGCCTCTGTTCCCGGTCTAGCTGAGAGTGAGTCTGTTCCCTGTCCAGCTGAGAGTGAGTCTGTTTCCTGTCCATCAGTGAGTGAGTCTGTTCCCTGTCCATCTGAGAGTTAGATTGTACCCTGTCCATCTGTGAGTGGGTCTGTTCCCTGTCCATCTGTGAGTGAAGCTGTTCCCTGTCCATCTGTGAGTGAGTCTATTCCCTGTACATCTGTGAGTGAGTCTGCTCCCTCTCCAGCCGTGAGTGAGTTTGTTCCCTGTCTATCTGTGAGTGTGTCTGTTCCCTGTCCATCTGTGAGTGAGTCTATTCCCTGTCCATCTGAGAGTGAGTCTGTTCCCTGTCCAGCCGTGAGCGAGTCTGTTCCCTTTCCAGCCGTCAGTGAGTTTGTTCCCTGTCTATCTGTGAGTGTGTCTGTTCCCAGTCCATCTGTGAGTGAATCTGTTCCCTGTCCATCTGTGAATGTGTCTGTTCCATGTCCATCTGTTAGTACGTTCCCTGTCCAGCTGAGAGTGATTCTGTTCCCTGTCTATCTGTGAGTGAATCTGTTCCCTGTCCATTTGAGAGTGAGTCTGTTCCCTGTTGAGCTGAGAGTCAATCTATTCCCTGTCCATCTGAGGGTGAGTGAGTTCCCTGTCCATCTGAGAGTGAGTCTGTTCCCCGTCCATCTGAGTGTCTGCTCCTTGTCCACCTGTGAGTGAGTCTGTTCCCAGTCAAGCTAAGAGTGAGTCTGTTCCCTGTCCATCTGAGAGTCAGATTATTCCCTGTTTATCTGTGAATGAGTCTGTTCCCTGTCCATTTGAGAGTGAGTCTGTTCCCTGTCCATCTGTGAGTGAGTCTGGTTCCGGTCCATCTGAGAGTGAGTCTGTTCCCTGACCATCTGTGAGTGAGTCTGTTCCCTGTACATCTGTGAGTTAGTCTGTTCCCTGTCCACCTGTGAGTGAGTCTGTTCCCTGTCCACCTGTGAGTGTTTCTGTTCCCTGTCCTTCTGTGAGTGAGTCTGTTCCCTGTTCATCTGAGAGTGAGTCTGTTCCCTGTCCATCTGAGAGTGAGTCTGTTCCCTGTCCATCTGAGAGTGAGTCTGTTCCCTGTCCATCTGTGAGCGAGTCTGTTCCCAGTCCAGCCGTGAGCGAGTCTGTTCCCTGTCCTTCTGTGAGTGAGTCTGTTACCTGTTCATCTGAGAGTGAGTCTGTTCACTGTACATCTGAGAGTGAATGTGTTCCCTGTCCATCTGAGAGTGAGTCTGTTCCCTGTTCATCTGAGAGTGAGTCTGTTCACTGTACATCTGTGAGTGAATATGTTCCCTGTCCATCTGTGAGCGAGTCTGTTCCCAGTCCATCTCTGAGTGGGCCTGTTCCCTGTACTGCTGAGTGTGAATCTGTACCCTGTCAATCTGAAAGTGAGTCTGTTCACTGTCCAGCCGTGAGTGAGTCTGTTCCCTGTCCAGCTTGTAAGATTCGAAAATTTTCAGCAAAAATCACGCAAGAAAACTGGATAAAAAAATAAGATTTTTATTGACCAAAGTAAGCTTGCACAGAAAAACCTTTGATAAAAGGGCATACAAAATGGCCGCCAGGCCCCGTGATCAGTTTCTGAACCAGTTTAGTTCTGTTACTGCAAGCTAGACAGGCTTGTGGATTGAAGACAGTAAACCCGCGAAAGCCAGTATCTGGGAACCGAAACTCAGAGCAACAGCATACATATTCAATGGATTATAAGTACAGGATGGGGCCCATCAAGATATGGGCGGACAATGTAAAAACACTTATACCCATTTATCGTACAAAGAAAAAACCGTTTAGCAGCCATCAAGGAAAATGTCCGGACCGATCAATATGCGAACCGAGCTGCGGTGACAATGCAAAGGACATTAACAGACATTATCAGCCAGGAAGGCCAGTTTAAGTTATCACCGGCTCCGTTACAAGACAAAGCGCCCCTGCAGAGATCTCTGCCCGCCAAAATTAATACAAAGACAGGACTATGATTTGGCGGGAGATAAGACTGTCCCAAAAGAGTATAACTATGGATTGAAAGTCAATCTAAGTTACTTCGTCACTGCTACGGCTTCTTGTTGGGCGACTTCAGGCTTCCATTTCTTCAAGAACTTTCTTCTACGAGGAACGAACGAAGGGCGGACGGTGCCCGGATCGGCGCCTCTTCCACTTCGGCAGATCGATGAAAACGTTTTCGTCTTTTTTTAAAGACGGACGGTTTCGGAAAAAGGACAACGTGGCTGGTGTTCAGCCAAACAAGGCTCGGCCACGACGAGAAGACGACAAGGGTGGCCCGGGTACTGGGGTCGGGAGATCATCGACGACCCAGGCCGACGGAGAAGAAACCCTCTGGAGAAGCGGCGATCGATGCCACAAGATTCTCCCATGTGCATAACCTGCATCTAGGTCTACTCCACGAACAAAAATCCACGACAGGCCTAGTGGATCTCAACCTTGACGAGCGCTCATCGAGGCTGGGTCTACCCCACCGCCTCGAGGGAGGAGAGAATATCGACTGCGCCAGAAGCTTCCAATCCACGTGACGACGGGAAGCGGTGTCAAAAAGGCTGCGAACCCCTTTTCGCGATTTCGAGAGTGGTGAGCATGATCCCAAGTTCCCCAGGTCGAAACTTAGTTTAGGTATAGGGGAGGGAGTTAAGGGAAATCGTAATGTGTTTCCCCTTTTACGATGTGCCGTGTGTTCCCCATTTCCATAGAGTCAAGTTCATAAATTTGTGCATGATTGTAGTTACTTTAATCTGTGCCTATGACATGTATTTTGTAATGCTTCAAACTGTTCAAAAATAAAAGCATCCATTTCGTGCTATTCAGCCTGGTCTATTGAGTCCTCTTCTCTGCACTACTGTTCTCTGCATCTAAGTCCAAGGTCTAGAACCGTAGGGGGGGGTGGGTCGAACCACTCAAGGGTAATTCATGCACGAAGCCTGGCAGGGGGCCAGAACGGGCAAGAGAGCAGGAAAAAAACCCCTACAAGCTGAGAGTGAGTTTGTTCCCTGCCCAGCTGAGAGCGAGTCTGTTGCCTGTCCAGGTGTGAGTTAGACGGTTTCCTGTCCATCTGAGAGTGAGTCTGTTGGCTGTCCATCTGAGTGGGAGTCTGTTCCCTGTCCATCTGAGACTGCCTCTGTTCCCGGTCTAGCTGAGAGTGAGTCTGTTCCCTGTCCAGCTGAGAGTGAGTCTGTTTCCTGTCCATCAGTGAGTGAGTCTGTTCCCTGTCTATTTGAGAGTTAGATTGTACCCTGTCCATCTGTGAGTGGGTCTGTTCCCTGTCCATCTGTGAGTGAAGCTGTTCCCTGTCCATCTGTGAGTGAGTCTATTCCCTGTCCATCTGTGAATGAGTCTGCTCCCTCTCCAGCCGTGAGTGAGTTTGTTCCCTGTCTATCTGTGAGTGTGTCTGTTCCCTGTCCATCTGTGAGTGAGTCTATTCCCTGTCCATCTGAGAGTGAGTCTGTTCCCTGTCCAGCCGTGAGCGAGTCTGTTCCCTTTCCAGCCGTCAGTGAGTTTGTTCCCTGTCTATCTGTGAGTGTGTCTGTTCCCAGTCCATCTGTGAGTGAATCTGTTCCCTGTCCATCTGTGAATGTGTCTGTTCCATGTCCATCTGTTAGTACGTTCCCTGTCCAGCTGAGAGTGATTCTGTTCCCTGTCTATCTGTGAGTGAATCTGTTCCCTGTCCATTTGAGAGTCAATCTGTTCCCTGTCCATCTGAGGGTGAGTGAGTTCCCTGTCCATCTGAGAGTGAGTCTGTTCCCCGTCCATCTGAGTGTCTGCTCCTTGTCCACCTGTGAGTGAGTCTGTTCCCAGTCAAGCTAAGAGTGAGTCTGTTCCCTGTCCATCTGAGAGTCAGATTATTCCCTGTTTATCTGTGAATGAGTCTGTTCCCTGTCCATTTGAGAGTGAGTCTGTTCCCTGTCCATCTGTGAGTGAGTCTGGTTCCGGTCCATCTGAGAGTGAGTCTGTTCCCTGACCATCTGTGAGTGAGTCTGTTCCCTGTACATCTGTGAGTTAGTCTGTTCCCTGTCCACCTGTGAGTGTTTCTGTTCCCTGTCCTTCTGTGAGTGAGTCTGTTCCCTGTTCATCTGAGAGTGAGTCTGTTCCCTGTCCATCTGAGAGTGAGTCTGTTCCCTGTCCATCTGAGAGTGAGTCTGTTCCCTGTCCATCTGTGAGCGAGTCTGTTCCCAGTCCAGCCGTGAGCGAGTCTGTTCCCTGTCCAGCCGTGATTGAGTCTGTTACCTGTCCATCTGAGAGTGTGTCTGTTCCCAGTCCATCTGAGAGTGAGTCTGTTCCCTGTTAATCTGAGAGTGAGTCTGTTCACTGTACATCTGAGAGTGAATATGTTCCCTGTCCATCTGAGAGTGAGTCTGTTCCCTGTTCATCTGAGAGTGAGTCTGTTCACTGTACATCTGTAAGTGAATATGTTCCCTGTCCATCTGTGAGCGAGTCTGTTCCCAGTCCATCTCTGAGTGGGCCTGTTCCCTGTACTGCTGAGTGTGAGTCTGTACCCTGTCAATCTGAAAGTGAGTCTGTTCACTGTCCAGCCGTGAGTGAGTCTGTTCCCTGTCCAGCTTGTAAGATTCGAAAATTTTCAGCAAAAATCACGCAAGAAAACTGGATAAAAAAATAAGACTGTTTATTGACCAAAGTAAGCTTGCACAGAAAAACCTTTGATAAAAGGGCATACAAAATGGCCACCAGGCCCCGTGATCAGTTTCTGAACCAGTTTATTTCTGTTACTGCAAGCTAGACAGGCTTGTGGATTGAAGACAGTAAACCTGCGAAAGCCAGTATCTGGGAACCGAAACTCAGAGCAACAGCATACATATTCAATGGATTATAAGTACAGGATGGGGCCCATCAAGATATGGGCGGACAATGTAAAAACACTTATACCCATTTATCGTACAAAGGAAAAACCGTTTAGCAGCCATCAAGGAAAATGTCCGGACCGATCAATATGCGAACCGAGCCGCGGTGACAATGCAAAGGACATTAACAGACATTATCGGCCAGGAAGGCCAGTTCAAGTTATCACCGGCTCCGTTACAAGACAAAGCGCCCCTGCAGAGATCTCTGCCCGCCAAAATTAATACAAAGACAGGACTATGATTTGGCGGGAGATAAGACTGTCCCAAAAGAGTATAACTATGGATTGAAAGTCAATCTAAGTTACTTCGTCACTGCTACGGCTTCTTGTTGGGCGACTTCAGGCTTCCATTTCTTCAAGAACTTTCTTCTACGAGGAACGAACGAAGGGCGGACGGTGCCCGGATCGGCGCCTCTTCCACTTCGGCAGATCGATGAAAACGTTTTCGTCTTTTTTTAAAGACGGACGGTTTTGGAAAAAGGACAACGTGGCTGGTGTTCAGCCAAACAAGGCTCGGCCACGACGAGAAGACGACAAGGGTGGCCCGGGTACTGGGGTCGGGAGATCATCGACGACCCAGGCCGACGGAGAAGAAACCCTCTGGAGAAGCGGCGATCGATGCCACAAGATTCTCCCATGTGCATAACCTGCATCTAGGTCTACTCCACGAACAAAAATCCACGACAGGCCTAGTGGATCTCAACCTTGACGAGCGCTCATCGAGGCTGGGTCTACCCCACCGCCTCGAGGGAGGAGAGAATATCGACTGCGCCAGAAGCTTCCAATCCACGTGACGACGGGAAGCGGTGTCAAAAAGGCTGCGAACCCCTTTTCGCGATTTCGAGAGTGGTGAGCATGATCCCAAGTTCCCCAGGTCGAAACTTAGTTTAGGTATAGGGGAGGGAGTTAAGAGAAATCGTAATGTGTTTCCCCTTTTACGATGTGCCGTGTGTTCCCCATTTCCATAGAGTCAAGTTCATAAATTTGTGCATGATTGTAGTTACTTTAATCTGTGCCTATGACATGTATTTTGTAATGCTTCAAACTGTTCAAAAATAAAAGCATCCATTTCGTGCTATTCAGCCTGGTCTATTGAGTCCTCTTCTCTGCACTACTGTTCTCTGCATCTAAGTCCAATGTCTAGAACCGTAGGGGGGGGTGGGTCGAACCACTCAAGGGTAATTCTTGCACGAAGCCTGGCAGGGGGCCAGAACGGGCAAGAGAGCAGGAAAAAAACCCCTACAAGCTGAGAGTGAGTTTGTTCCCTGCCCAGCTGAGAGCGAGTCTGTTGCCTGTCCAGGTGTGAGTTAGACGGTTTCCTGTCCATCTGAGAGTGAGTCTGTTGGCTGTCCATCTGAGAGTGAGATTGGTTCATGTCTATTTGTGAGAGAGTCTGTTCCCTGTCCATCTGAGGGTGAGTCTGTTCCCTGTCCATCGGAGAGTGAGTCTGTTCCCCGTTCATCAATGAGTGTGTCTGTTCCCTGTCCATCTGAGAGTGAGCCTCTTCCCTGTCCATGTGTGAGTGAGTCTGTTCACTGTCCAGCTGAGAGTGAGTCTGTTCCCTGTCCATCTGAGAGTGTGTCTGTTCCCCGTCCATCTGTGAGTGGGTCTGTTCCCTGTCCATCTGTGAGTGAGCCTGTTCCCTGTCCAGCCGTAAGTGAGTCTGTTCCCTGTCCGTCTGTGAGTGAGTCTGTTCCCTGTCCAGCTGTGAGTGAGTCTGTTCCCTGTTCATCTGTGAGCGAGTCTGTTCCCTGTCCAGCGCTAAGTGAGTCTGTTCGCTGTCCAGCCGTGAGTGAGTCTGTTCCCTGTCCAGCTGAGAGTGAGTTTGTTCCCTGTCCAGCTGAGAGTGAGTCTGTTCCCTGTCCAGGTGCGAGTTAGACTGTTTCCTGTCCATCTGTGAGTGAGTCTGTTCCCTGTCCATCTGAGAGTGAGTTTGTTCCCTGTCCAGCTGAGAGTGAGTCTGTTCCCTGTCCAGGTGTGAGTTAGACTGTTTCCTGTCCATCTGTGAGTGAGTCTGTTCCCTGTCCATCTGAGGGTGAGTATGTTCCCTGTCCATCGGAGAGTGAGTCTGTTCCCCGTTCATCAATGAGTGTGTTTGTTCCCTGTCCATCTGAGAGTGAGTCTTTTCCCTGTCCAGCTGTGAGTGAGCCTGTTCCCTGTCCATGTGTGAGTGAGTCTGTTCCCCGTCCATCTGTGAGTGAGTCTGTTCGCCGTTCATCTGTGAGTGTGTCTGTGCCCTGTCCATCTGAGAGTGAGTCTGTTCCCTGTCCATTTGTGAGTGAGTCTGTTCCCTGTCCAGCCGTGAGCGAGTCTGTTCCCTTTCCAGTCGTGAGTGAGTCTGTTCCCTGTTCATCTGAGTGGGAGTCTGTTCCCTGTCCATCTGAGACTGCCTCTGTTCCCGGTCTAGCTGAGAGTGAGTCTGTTCCCTGTCCAGCTGAGAGTGAGTCTGTTTCCTGTCCATCAGTGAGTGAGTCTGTTCCCTGTCCATCTGAGAGTTAGATTGTACCCTGTCCATCTGTGAGTGGGTCTGTTCCCTGTCCATCTGTGAGTGAAGCTGTTCCCTGTCCATCTGTGAGTGAGTCTATTCCCTGTACATCTGTGAGTGAGTCTGCTCCCTCTCCAGCCGTGAGTGAGTTTGTTCCCTGTCTATCTGTGAGTGTGTCTGTTCCCTGTCCATCTGTGAGTGAGTCTATTCCCTGTCCATCTGAGAGTGAGTCTGTTCCCTGTCCAGCCGTGAGCGAGTCTGTTCCCTTTCCAGCCGTCAGTGAGTTTGTTCCCTGTCTATCTGTGAGTGTGTCTGTTCCCAGTCCATCTGTGAGTGAATCTGTTCCCTGTCCATCTGTGAATGTGTCTGTTCCATGTCCATCTGTTAGTACGTTCCCTGTCCAGCTGAGAGTGATTCTGTTCCCTGTCTATCTGTGAGTGAATCTGTTCCCTGTCCATTTGAGAGTGAGTCTGTTCCCTGTTGAGCTGAGAGTCAATCTATTCCCTGTCCATCTGAGGGTGAGTGAGTTCCCTGTCCATCTGAGAGTGAGTCTGTTCCCCGTCCATCTGAGTGTCTGCTCCTTGTCCACCTGTGAGTGAGTCTGTTCCCAGTCAAGCTAAGAGTGAGTCTGTTCCCTGTCCATCTGAGAGTCAGATTATTCCCTGTTTATCTGTGAATGAGTCTGTTCCCTGTCCATTTGAGAGTGAGTCTGTTCCCTGTCCATCTGTGAGTGAGTCTGGTTCCGGTCCATCTGAGAGTGAGTCTGTTCCCTGACCATCTGTGAGTGAGTCTGTTCCCTGTACATCTGTGAGTTAGTCTGTTCCCTGTCCACCTGTGAGTGAGTCTGTTCCCTGTCCACCTGTGAGTGTTTCTGTTCCCTGTCCTTCTGTGAGTGAGTCTGTTCCCTGTTCATCTGAGAGTGAGTCTGTTCCCTGTCCATCTGAGAGTGAGTCTGTTCCCTGTCCATCTGAGAGTGTGTCTGTTCCCTGTCCATCTGTGAGCGAGTCTGTTCCCAGTCCAGCCGTGAGCGAGTCTGTTCCCTGTCCTTCTGTGAGTGAGTCTGTTACCTGTTCATCTGAGAGTGAGTCTGTTCACTGTACATCTGAGAGTGAATGTGTTCCCTGTCCATCTGAGAGTGAGTCTGTTCCCTGTTCATCTGAGAGTGAGTCTGTTCACTGTACATCTGTGAGTGAATATGTTCCCTGTCCATCTGTGAGCGAGTCTGTTCCCAGTCCATCTCTGAGTGGGCCTGTTCCCTGTACTGCTGAGTGTGAATCTGTACCCTGTCAATCTGAAAGTGAGTCTGTTCACTGTCCAGCCGTGAGTGAGTCTGTTCCCTGTCCAGCTTGTAAGATTCGAAAATTTTCAGCAAAAATCACGCAAGAAAACTGGATAAAAAAATAAGACTTTTTATTGACCAAAGTAAGCTTGCACAGAAAAACCTTTGATAAAAGGGCATACAAAATGGCCGCCAGGCCCCGTGATCAGTTTCTGAACCAGTTTAGTTCTGTTACTGCAAGCTAGACAGGCTTGTGGATTGAAGACAGTAAACCCGCGAAAGCCAGTATCTGGGAACCGAAACTCAGAGCAACAGCGTACATATTCAATGGATTATAAGTACAGGATGGGGCCCATCAAGATATGGGCGGACAATGTAAAAACACTTATACCCATTTATCGTACAAAGAAAAAACCGTTTAGCAGCCATCAAGGAAAATGTCCGGACCGATCAATATGCGAACCGAGCCGCGGTGACAATGCAAAGGACATTAACAGACATTATCGGCCAGGAAGGCCAGTTCAAGTTATCACCGGCTCCGTTACAAGACAAAGCGCCCCTGCAGAGATCTCTGCCCGCCGAAATTAATACAAAGACAGGACTATGATTTGGCGGGAGATAAGACTGTCCCAAAAGAGTATAACGATGGATTGAAAGTCCATCTAAGTTACTTCGTCACTGCTACGGCTTCTTGTTGGGCGACTTCAGGCTTCCATTTCTTCAAGAACTTTCTTCTACGAGGAACGAACGAAGGGCGGACGGTGCCCGGATCGGCGCCTCTTCCACTTCGGCAGATCGATGAAAACGTTTTCGTCTTTTTTTAAAGACGGACGGTTTCGGAAAAAGGACAACGTGGCCGGTGTTCAGCCAAACAAGGCTCGGCCACGACGAGAAGACGACAAGGGTGGCCCGGGTACTGGGGTCGGGAGATCATCGACGACCCAGGCCGACGGAGAAGAAACCCTCTGGAGAACCGGCGATCGATGCCACAAGATTCTCCCATGTGCATAACCTGCATCTAGGTCTACTCCACGAACAAAAATCCACGACAGACCTAGTGGATCTCAACCTTGACGAGCGCTCATCGAGGCTGGGTCTACCCCACCGCCTCGAGGGAGGAGAGAATATCGACTGCGCCAGAAGCTTCCAATCCACGTGACGACGGGAAGCGGTGTCAAAAAGGCTGCGAACCCCTTTTCGCGATTTCGAGAGTGGTGAGCATGATCCCAAGTTCCCCAGGTCGAAACTTAGTTTAGGTATAGGGGAGGGAGTTAAGAGAAATCGTAATGTGTTTCCCCTTTTACGATGTGCCGTGTGTTCCCCATTTCCATAGAGTAAAGTTCATAAATTTGTGCATGATTGTAGTTACTTTAATCTGTGCCTATGACATGTATTTTGTAATGCTTCAAACTGTTCAAAAATAAAAGCATCCATTTCGTGCTATTCAGCCTGGTCTATTGAGTCCTCTTCTCTGCACTACTGTTCTCTGCATCTAAGTCCAATGTCTAGAACCGTAGGGGGGGGTGGGTCGAACCACTCAAGGGTAATTCTTGCACGAAGCCTGGCAGGGGGCCAGAACGGGCAAGAGAGCAGGAAAAAAACCCCTACAAGCTGAGAGTGAGTTTGTTCCCTGCCCAGCTGAGAGCGAGTCTGTTGGCTGTCCAGGTGTGAGTTAGACGGTTTCCTGTCCATCTGAGAGTGAGTCTGTTGGCTGTCCATCTGAGAGTGAGATTGGTTCATGTCTATTTGTGAGAGAGTCTGTTCCCTGTCCATCTGAGGGAGAGCCTGTTCCCTGTCCATCGGAGAGTGAGTCTGTTCCCCGTTCATCAATGAGTGTGTCTGTTCCCTGTCCATCTGAGAGTGAGCCTCTTCCCTGTCCATGTGTGAGTGAGTCTGTTCCCCGTCCATCTGTGAGAGCGTCTGTTCGCCGTTCATCTGTGAGTGTGTCTGTGCCCTGTCCATCTGAGAGTGAGTCTGTTCCCTGTCCATCTGAGAGTGGGTCTGTTCCGAGTCCATCTGTGAGAGAATCTGTTCCCTGTCCATCTCTGAGTGAGTCTGTTCCCAGTTCTTCTGTGAGTGAATCTGTTCCCTGTCCATTTGAGAGTGAGTCTGTTCCCTGTTGAGCTGAGAGTCAATCTATTCCCTGTCCATCTGAGGGTGAGTGAGTTCCCTGTCAATCTGAGAGTGAGTCTGTTCCCCGTCCATCTGAGTGTCTGCTCCTTGTCCACCTGTGAGTGAGTCTGTTCCCAGTCAAGCTAAGAGTGAGTCTGTTCCCTGTCCATCTGAGAGTGAGTCTGTTCCCTGTCCATCTGAGAGTGAGTCTGTTCCCTGTCCATCTGTGAGCGAGTCTGTTCCCAGTCCAGCCGTGAGCGAGTCTGTTCCCTGTCCAGCCGTGATTGAGTCTGTTACCTGTCCATCTGAGAGTGTGTCTCTTCCCTGTCCATCTGAGAGTGCGTCTGTTCCCTGTCCATCTAAGTGTGAGTCTGTTCCCTGTCCATCTGTGAGTGAGCCTGTTCCCTGTCCAGCCATGAGTGAGTCTGTTCCCTGTCCGTCTGTGAGTGAGTCTGTTCCCTTTCCAGCTGTGAGTGATTCTGTTCCCTGTCCATGTGTGAGCGAGTCTGTTCCCTGTACAGCGGTGAGTGAGTCTGTTCCCTCTCCAGCCGTGAGTGAGTCTGTTCCCTGTCCAGCTTAGAGTGAGTTTGTTGCCTGTCCAGCTGAGAGTGAGCCTGTTCCCTATCCAGGTGTGAGTTAGACTGTTTCCTGTCCATCTGTGAGTGAGTCTGTTCCCTGTCCGTCTCTGAGTGAGTCTGTTCCCTGTCCATCTGAGAGTGAGATTGTTCCCTGTCCATCTGTGAGTGGGTCTGTTCCCTGTCCATCTGTGAGTGAAGCTGTTCCCTGTCCATCTGTGAGTGAGTCTATTCCCTGTCCATCTGTGAGTGAGTCTATTCCCTGTCCATCTGTGAGTGAGTCTGCTCCCCCTCCAGCCGTGAGTGAGTTTGTTCCCTGTCTATCTGTGAGTGTGTCTGTTCCCTGTCCGTCTGTGAGTGAGTCTATTCCCTGTCCATCTGAGAGTGAGTCTGTTCCCTGTCCAGCCGTGAGCGGGTCTGTTCCCTTTCCAGCCGTCAGTGAGTTTGTTCCCTGTCTATCTGTGAGTGTGTCTGTTCCCAGTCCATCTGTGAGTGAATCTGTTCCCTGTCCATCTGTGAATGTGTCTGTTCCATGTCCATCTGTTAGTACGTTCCCTGTCCAGCTGAGAGTGATTCTGTTCCCTGTCTATCTGTGAGTGAATCTGTTCCCTGTCCATTTGAGAGTGAGTCTGTTCCCTGTCCATCTGTGAGTTGGTCTGGTTCCGGTCCATCTGAGAGTGAGTCTGTTCCCTGACCATCTGTGAGTGAGTCTGTTCCCTGTACATCTGTGAGTTAGTCTGTTCCCTGTCCTTCTGTGAGTGAGTCTGTTCCCTGTTCATTTGAGAGTGAGTCTGTTCCCTGTCCATCTGAGAGTGAGTCTGTTCCCTGTCCATCTGAGAGTGAGTCTGTTCCCTGTCCATCTGTGAGCGAGTCTGTTCCCAGTCCAGCCGTGAGCGAGTCTGTTCCCTGTCCAGCCGTGATTGAGTCTGTTACCTGTCCATCTGAGAGTGTGTCTCTTCCCTGTCCATCTGAGAGTGCGTCTGTTCCCTGTCCATCTAAGTGTGAGTCTGTTCCCTGTCCATCTGTGAGTGAGCCTGTTCCCTGTCCAGCCATGAGTGAGTCTGTTCCCTGTCCGTCTGTGAGTGAGTCTGTTCCCTTTCCAGCTGTGAGTGATTCTGTTCCCTGTCCATGTGTGAGCGAGTCTGTTCCCTGTACAGCGGTGAGTGAGTCTGTTCCCTCTCCAGCCGTGAGTGAGTCTGTTCCCTGTCCAGCTTAGAGTGAGTTTGTTGCCTGTCCAGCTGAGAGTGAGCCTGTTCCCTATCCAGGTGTGAGTTAGACTGTTTCCTGTCCATCTGTGAGTGAGTCTGTTCCCTGTCCGTCTCTGAGTGAGTCTGTTCCCTGTCCATCTGAGAGTGAGATTGTTCCCTGTCCATCTGTGAGTGGGTCTGTTCCCTGTCCATCTGTGAGTGAAGCTGTTCCCTGTCCATCTGTGAGTGAGTCTATTCCCTGTCCATCTGTGAGTGAGTCTATTCCCTGTCCATCTGTGAGTGAGTCTGCTCCCCCTCCAGCCGTGAGTGAGTTTGTTCCCTGTCTATCTGTGAGTGTGTCTGTTCCCTGTCCATCTGTGAGTGAGTCTATTCCCTGTCCATCTGAGAGTGAGTCTGTTCCCTGTCCAGCCGTGAGCGGGTCTGTTCCCTTTCCAGCCGTCAGTGAGTTTGTTCCCTGTCTATCTGTGAGTGTGTCTGTTCCCAGTCCATCTGTGAGTGAATCTGTTCCCTGTCCATCTGTGAATGTGTCTGTTCCATGTCCATCTGTTAGTACGTTCCCTGTCCAGCTGAGAGTGATTCTGTTCCCTGTCTATCTGTGAGTGAATCTGTTCCCTGTCCATTTGAGAGTGAGTCTGTTCCCTGTTGAGCTGAGAGTCAATCTATTCCCTGTCCATCTGAGGGTGAGTGAGTTCCCTGTCAATCTGAGAGTGAGTCTGTTCCCCGTCCATCTGAGTGTCTGCTCCTTGTCCACCTGTGAGTGAGTCTGTTCCCAGTCAAGCTAAGAGTGAGTCTGTTCCCTGTCCATCTGAGAGTCAGATTATTCCCTGTTTATCTGTGAATGAGTCTGTTCCCTGTCCATTTGAGAGTGAGTCTGTTCCCTGTCCATCTGTGAGTGGGTCTGGTTCCGGTCCATCTGAGAGTGAGTCTGTTCCCTGACCATCTGTGAGTGAGTCTGTTCCCTGTACATCTGTGAGTTAGTCTGTTCCCTGTCCACCTGTGAGTGTTTCTGTTCCCTGTCCTTCTGTGAGTGAGTCTGTTCCCTGTTCATCTGAGAGTGAGTCTGTTCCCTGTCCATCTGAGAGTGAGTCTGTTCCCTGTCCATCTGAGAGTGAGTCTGTTCCCTGTCCATCTGTGAGCGAGTCTGTTCCCAGTCCAGCCGTGAGCGAGTCTGTTCCCTGTCCAGCCGTGATTGAGTCTGTTACCTGTCCATCTGAGAGTGTGTCTCTTCCCTGTCCATCTGAGAGTGCGTCTGTTCCCTGTCCATCTAAGTGTGAGTCTGTTCCCTGTCCATCTGTGAGTGAGTCTGTTCCCGGTCCATCTGAGAGAGAGTCTGTTCCCTGACCATCTGTGAGTGAGTCTGTTCCCTGTACATCTGTGAGTTAGTCTGTTCCCTGTCCACCTGTGAGTGAGTCTGTTCCCTGCCCTTCTGTGAGTGAGTCTGTTCCCTGTTCATCTGAGAGTGAGTCTGTTCACTGTACATCTGTGAGTGAATATGTTCCCTGTCCATCTGTTAGCGAGTCTGTTCCCAGTTCATCTCTGAGTGGGCCTGTTCCCTGTACTGCTGAGTGTGAGTCTGTACCCTGTCAATCTGAAAGTGAGTCTGTTCACTGTCCAGCCGTGAGTGAGTCTGTTCCCTGTCCAGCTGAGAGTGAGTTTGTTCCCTGCCCAGCTGAGAGCGAGTCTGTTACCTGTCCAGGTGTGAGTTAGACGGTTTCCTGTCCATCTGAGAGTGAGTCTGTTGGCTGTCCATCTGAGAGTGAGATTGGTTCATTTCTATTTGTGAGAGAGTCTGTTCCCTGTCCATCTGAGGGTGAGTATGTTCCCTGTCCATCGGAGAGTGAGTCTGTTCCCCGTTAATCAATGAGTGTGTCTGTTCCCTGTCCCTCTGAGAGTGAGTCTGTTCCCTGTCCAGCTGTGAGTGAGCCTGTTCCCTGTCCATCTGTGAGTGAGTCTGTTCGCCGTTCATCTGTGAGTGTGTCTGTGCCCTGTCCATCTGAGAGTGAGTCTGTTCCCTGTCCATCTGAGAGTGGGTCTGTTCCGAGTCCATCTGTGAGAGAATCTGTTCCCTGTCCATCTCTGAGTGAGTCTGTTCCCAGTTCTTCTGTGAGTGAGCCTGTTCCCTGTCCAGCCATGAGTGAGTCTGTTCCCTGTCCGTTTGTGAGTGAGTCTGTTCCCTTTCCAGCTGTGAGTGATTCTGTTCCCTGTCCATGTGTGAGCGAGTCTGTTCCCTGTACAGCGGTGAGTGAGTCTGTTCCCTCTCCAGCCGTGAGTGAGTCTGTTCCCTGTCCAGCTTAGAGTGAGTTTGTTGCCTGTCCAGCTGAGAGTGAGCCTGTTCCCTATCCAGTTGTGAGTTAGACTGTTTCCTGTCCATCTGTGAGTGAGTCTGTTCCCTGTCCGTCTCTGAGTGAGTCTGTTCCCTGTCCATCTGAGAGTGAGATTGTTCCCTGTCCATCTGTGAGTGGGTCTGTTCCCTGTCCATCTGTGAGTGAAGCTGTTCCCTGTCCATCTGTGAGTGAGTCTATTCCCTGTCCATCTGTGAGTGAGTCTATTCCCTGTCCATCTGTGAGTGAGTCTGCTCCCCCTCCAGCCGTGAGTGAGTTTGTTCCCTGTCTATCTGTGAGTGTGTCTGTTCACTGTCCATCTGTGAGTGAGTCTGTTCCCTGTCCAGCCGTGAGCGAGTCTGTTCCCTTTCCAGCCGTCAGTGAGTTTGTTCCCTGTCTATCTGTGAGTGTGTCTGTTCCCAGTCCATCTGTGAGTGAATCTGTTCCCTGTCCATCTGTGAATGTGTCTGTTCCATGTCCATCTGTTAGTACGTTCCCTGTCCAGCTGAGAGTGATTCTGTTCCCTGTCTATCTGTGAGTGAATCTGTTCCCTGTCCATTTGAGAGTGAGTCTGTTCCCTGTTGAGCTGAGAGTCAATCTATCCCTGTCCATCTGAGGGTGAGTGAGTTCCCTGTCAATCTGAGAGTGAGTCTGTTCCCCGTCCATCTGAGTGTCTGCTCCTTGTCCACCTGTGAGTGAGTCTGTTCCCAGTCAAGCTAAGAGTGAGTCTGTTCCCTGTCCATCTGAGAGTCAGATTATTCCCTGTTTATCTGTGAATGAGTCTGTTCCCTGTCCATTTGAGAGTGAGTCTGTTCCCTGTCCATCTGTGAGTTGGTCTGGTTCCGGTCCATCTGAGAGTGAGTCTGTTCCCTGACCATCTGTGAGTGAGTCTGTTCCCTGTACATCTGTGAGTTAGTCTGTTCCCTGTCCACCTGTGAGTGTTTCTGTTCCCGTCCTTCTGTGAGTGAGTCTGTTCCCTGTTCATTTGAGAGTGAGTCTGTTCCCTGTCCATCTGAGAGTGAGTCTGTTCCCTGTCCATCTGAGAGTGAGTCTGTTCCCTGTCCATCTGTGAGCGAGTCTGTTCCCAGTCCAGCCGTGAGCGAGTCTGTTCCCTGTCCAGCCGTGATTGAGTCTGTTACCTGTCCATCTGAGAGTGTGTCTCTTCCCTGTCCATCTGAGAGTGCGTCTGTTCCCTGTCCATCTAAGTGTGAGTCTGTTCCCTGTCCATCTGTGAGTGAGCCTGTTCCCTGTCCAGCCATGAGTGAGTCTGTTCCCTGTCCGTCTGTGAGTGAGTCTGTTCCCTTTCCAGCTGTGAGTGATTCTGTTCCCTGTCCATGTGTGAGCGAGTCTGTTCCCTGTACAGCGGTGAGTGAGTCTGTTCCCTCTCCAGCCGTGAGTGAGTCTGTTCCCTGTCCAGCTTAGAGTGAGTTTGTTGCCTGTCCAGCTGAGAGTGAGCCTGTTCCCTATCCAGGTGTGAGTTAGACTGTTTCCTGTCCATCTGTGAGTGAGTCTGTTCCCTGTCCGTCTCTGAGTGAGTCTGTTCCCTGTCCATCTGAGAGTGAGATTGTTCCCTGTCCATCTGTGAGTGGGTCTGTTCCCTGTCCATCTGTGAGTGAAGCTGTTCCCTGTCCATCTGTGAGTGAGTCTATTCCCTGTCCATCTGTGAGTGAGTCTATTCCCTGTCCATCTGTGAGTGAGTCTGCTCCCCCTCCAGCCGTGAGTGAGTTTGTTCCCTGTCTATCTGTGAGTGTGTCTGTTCCCTGTCCATCTGTGAGTGAGTCTATTCCCTGTCCATCTGAGAGTGAGTCTGTTCCCTGTCCAGCCGTGAGCGGGTCTGTTCCCTTTCCAGCCGTCAGTGAGTTTGTTCCCTGTCTATCTGTGAGTGTGTCTGTTCCCAGTCCATCTGTGAGTGAATCTGTTCCCTGTCCATCTGTGAATGTGTCTGTTCCATGTCCATCTGTTAGTACGTTCCCTGTCCAGCTGAGAGTGATTCTGTTCCCTGTCTATCTGTGAGTGAATCTGTTCCCTGTCCATTTGAGAGTGAGTCTGTTCCCTGTTGAGCTGAGAGTCAATCTATTCCCTGTCCATCTGAGGGTGAGTGAGTTCCCTGTCAATCTGAGAGTGAGTCTGTTCCCCGTCCATCTGAGTGTCTGCTCCTTGTCCACCTGTGAGTGAGTCTGTTCCCAGTCAAGCTAAGAGTGAGTCTGTTCCCTGTCCATCTGAGAGTCAGATTATTCCCTGTTTATCTGTGAATGAGTCTGTTCCCTGTCCATTTGAGAGTGAGTCTGTTCCCTGTCCATCTGTGAGTGGGTCTGGTTCCGGTCCATCTGAGAGTGAGTCTGTTCCCTGACCATCTGTGAGTGAGTCTGTTCCCTGTACATCTGTGAGTTAGTCTGTTCCCTGTCCACCTGTGAGTGTTTCTGTTCCCTGTCCTTCTGTGAGTGAGTCTGTTCCCTGTTCATCTGAGAGTGAGTCTGTTCCCTGTCCATCTGAGAGTGAGTCTGTTCCCTGTCCATCTGAGAGTGAGTCTGTTCCCTGTCCATCTGTGAGCGAGTCTGTTCCCAGTCCAGCCGTGAGCGAGTCTGTTCCCTGTCCAGCCGTGATTGAGTCTGTTACCTGTCCATCTGAGAGTGTGTCTCTTCCCTGTCCATCTGAGAGTGCGTCTGTTCCCTGTCCATCTAAGTGTGAGTCTGTTCCCTGTCCATCTGTGAGTGAGTCTGTTCCCGGTCCATCTGAGAGAGAGTCTGTTCCCTGACCATCTGTGAGTGAGTCTGTTCCCTGTACATCTGTGAGTTAGTCTGTTCCCTGTCCACCTGTGAGTGAGTCTGTTCCCTGCCCTTCTGTGAGTGAGTCTGTTCCCTGTTCATCTGAGAGTGAGTCTGTTCACTGTACATCTGTGAGTGAATATGTTCCCTGTCCATCTGTTAGCGAGTCTGTTCCCAGTTCATCTCTGAGTGGGCCTGTTCCCTGTACTGCTGAGTGTGAGTCTGTACCCTGTCAATCTGAAAGTGAGTCTGTTCACTGTCCAGCCGTGAGTGAGTCTGTTCCCTGTCCAGCTGAGAGTGAGTTTGTTCCCTGCCCAGCTGAGAGCGAGTCTGTTACCTGTCCAGGTGTGAGTTAGACGGTTTCCTGTCCATCTGAGAGTGAGTCTGTTGGCTGTCCATCTGAGAGTGAGATTGGTTCATTTCTATTTGTGAGAGAGTCTGTTCCCTGTCCATCTGAGGGTGAGTATGTTCCCTGTCCATCGGAGAGTGAGTCTGTTCCCCGTTAATCAATGAGTGTGTCTGTTCCCTGTCCCTCTGAGAGTGAGTCTGTTCCCTGTCCAGCTGTGAGTGAGCCTGTTCCCTGTCCATCTGTGAGTGAGTCTGTTCGCCGTTCATCTGTGAGTGTGTCTGTGCCCTGTCCATCTGAGAGTGAGTCTGTTCCCTGTCCATCTGAGAGTGGGTCTGTTCCGAGTCCATCTGTGAGAGAATCTGTTCCCTGTCCATCTCTGAGTGAGTCTGTTCCCAGTTCTTCTGTGAGTGAGCCTGTTCCCTGTCCAGCCATGAGTGAGTCTGTTCCCTGTCCGTTTGTGAGTGAGTCTGTTCCCTTTCCAGCTGTGAGTGATTCTGTTCCCTGTCCATGTGTGAGCGAGTCTGTTCCCTGTACAGCGGTGAGTGAGTCTGTTCCCTCTCCAGCCGTGAGTGAGTCTGTTCCCTGTCCAGCTTAGAGTGAGTTTGTTGCCTGTCCAGCTGAGAGTGAGCCTGTTCCCTATCCAGTTGTGAGTTAGACTGTTTCCTGTCCATCTGTGAGTGAGTCTGTTCCCTGTCCGTCTCTGAGTGAGTCTGTTCCCTGTCCATCTGAGAGTGAGATTGTTCCCTGTCCATCTGTGAGTGGGTCTGTTCCCTGTCCATCTGTGAGTGAAGCTGTTCCCTGTCCATCTGTGAGTGAGTCTATTCCCTGTCCATCTGTGAGTGAGTCTATTCCCTGTCCATCTGTGAGTGAGTCTGCTCCCCCTCCAGCCGTGAGTGAGTTTGTTCCCTGTCTATCTGTGAGTGTGTCTGTTCACTGTCCATCTGTGAGTGAGTCTGTTCCCTGTCCAGCCGTGAGCGAGTCTGTTCCCTTTCCAGCCGTCAGTGAGTTTGTTCCCTGTCTATCTGTGAGTGTGTCTGTTCCCAGTCCATCTGTGAGTGAATCTGTTCCCTGTCCATCTGTGAATGTGTCTGTTCCATGTCCATCTGTTAGTACGTTCCCTGTCCAGCTGAGAGTGATTCTGTTCCCTGTCTATCTGTGAGTGAATCTGTTCCCTGTCCATTTGAGAGTGAGTCTGTTCCCTGTTGAGCTGAGAGTCAATCTATTCCCTGTCCATCTGAGGGTGAGTGAGTTCCCTGTCAATCTGAGAGTGAGTCTGTTCCCCGTCCATCTGAGTGTCTGCTCCTTGTCCACCTGTGAGTGAGTCTGTTCCCAGTCAAGCTAAGAGTGAGTCTGTTCCCTGTCCATCTGAGAGTCAGATTATTCCCTGTTTATCTGTGAATGAGTCTGTTCCCTGTCCATTTGAGAGTGAGTCTGTTCCCTGTCCATCTGTGAGTTGGTCTGGTTCCGGTCCATCTGAGAGTGAGTCTGTTCCCTGTACATCTGTGAGTTAGTCTGTTCCCTGTCCACCTGTGAGTGTTTCTGTTCCCTGTCCTTCTGTGAGTGAGTCTGTTCCCTGTTCATTTGAGAGTGAGTCTGTTCCCTGTCCATCTGAGAGTGAGTCTGTTCCCTGTCCATCTGAGAGTGAGTCTGTTCCCTGTCCATCTGTGAGCGAGTCTGTTCCCAGTCCAGCCGTGAGCGAGTCTGTTCCCTGTCCAGCCGTGATTGAGTCTGTTACCTGTCCATCTGAGAGTGTGTCTCTTCCCTGTCCATCTGAGAGTGCGTCTGTTCCCTGTCCATCTAAGTGTGAGTCTGTTCCCTGTCCATCTGTGAGTGAGTCTGTTCCTGGTCCATCTGAGAGAGAGTCTGTTCCCTGACCATCTGTGAGTGAGTCTGTTCCCTGTACATCTGTGAGTTAGTCTGTTCCCTGTCCACCTGTGAGTGAGTCTGTTCCCTGCCCTTCTGTGAGTGAGTCTGTTCCCTGTTCATCTGAGAGTGAGTCTGTTCACTGTACATCTGTGAGTGAATATGTTCTCTGTCCATCTGTTAGCGAGTCTGTTCCCAGTTCATCTCTGAGTGGGCCTGTTCCCTGTACTGCTGAGTGTGAGTCTGTACCCTGTCAATCTGAAAGTGAGTCTGTTCACTGTCCAGCCGTGAGTGAGTCTGTTCCCTGTCCAGCTGAGAGTGAGTTTGTTCCCTGCCCAGCTGAGAGCGAGTCTGTTACCTGTCCAGGTGTGAGTTAGACGGTTTCCTGTCCATCTGAGAGTGAGTCTGTTGGCTGTCCATCTGAGAGTGAGATTGGTTCATGTCTATTTGTGAGAGAGTCTGTTCCCTGTCCATCTGAGGGTGAGTATGTTCCCTGTCCATCGGAGAGTGAGTCTGTTCCCCGTTAATCAATGAGTGTGTCTGTTCCCTGTCCCTCTGAGAGTGAGTCTGTTCCCTGTCCAGCTGTGAGTGAGCCTGTTCCCTGTCCATGTGTGAGTGAGTCTGTTCCCCGTCCATCCGTGAGTGAGTCTGTTCGCCGTTCATCTGTGAGTGTGTCTGTGCACTGTCCATCTGAGAGTGAGTCTGTTCCCTGTCCATTTGTGAGTGAGTCTGTTCCCTGTCCAGCCGTGAGCGAGTCTGTTCCCCTTCCAGCCGTGAGTGAGTCTGTTCCCTGTTCATCTGAGTGGGAGTCTGTTCCCTGTCCATCTGAGACTGCCTCTGTTCCTGGTCTAGCTGAGAGTGAGTCTGTTCCCTGTCCAGCTGAGAGTGAGTCTGTTTCCTGTCCATCAGTGAGTGAGTCTGTTCCCTGTCCATCTGAGAGTTAGATTGTACCCTGTCCATCTGTGAGTGGGTCTGTTCCCTGTCCATCTGTGAGTGAGTCTATTCCCTGTCCATCTGTGAGTGAGTCTGCTCCCTCTCCAGCCGTGAGTGAGTTTGTTCCCTGTCTATCTGTGAGTGTGTCTGTTCCCTGTCCATCTGTGAGTGAGTCTATTCCCTGTCCATCTGAGAGTGAGTCTGTTCCCTGTCCAGCCGTGAGCGAGTCTGTTCCCTGTCCGGCCGTGATTGAGTCTGTTACCTGTCCATCTGAGAGTGTGTCTGTTCCCAGTCCATCTGAGAGTGAGTCTGTTCCCTGTTAATCTGAGAGTGAGTCTGTTCACTGTACATCTGAGAGTGAATATGTTCCCTGTCCATCTGAGAGTGAGTCTGTTCCCTGTTCATCTGAGAGTGAGTCTGTTCACTGTACATCTGTGAGTGAATATGTTCCCTGTCCATCTGTGAGCGAGTCTTTTCCCAGTCCATCTCTGAGTGGGCCTGTTCCCTGTACTGCTGAGCGTGAGTCTGTACCCTGTCAATCTGAAAGTGAGTCTGTTCACTGTCCAGCCGTGAGTGAGTCTGTACCCTGTCCAGCTGAGAGTGAGTTTGTTCCCTGCCCAGCTGAGAGCGAGTCTGTTACCTGTCCAGGTGTGAGTTAGACGGTTTCCTCTCCATCTGAGAGTGAGTCTGTTGGCTGTCCATCTGAGAGTGAGATTGGTTCATGTCAATTTGTGAGAGAGTCTGTTCCCTGTCCATCTGAGGGTGAGTATGTTCCCTGTCCATCGGAGAGTGAGTCTGTTCCCCCTTCATCAATGAGTGTGTTTGTTCCCTGTCCATCTGAGAGTGAGTCTGTTCCCTGTCCAGCTGTGAGTGAGCCTGTTCCCTGTCCATGTGTGAGTGAGTCTGTTCCCCGTCCATCTGTGAGTGAGTCTGTTCGCCGTTCATCTGTGAGTGTGTCTGTGCCCTGTCCATCTGAGAGTGAGTCTGTTCCCTGTCCATTTGTGACTGAGTCTGTTCCCTGTCCAGCCGTGAGCGTGTCTGTTCCCTTTCCAGTCGTGAGTGAGTCTGTTCCCTGTTCATCTGAGTGGGAGTCTGTTCCCTGTCCATCTGAGACTGCCTCTGTTCCCGGTATAGCTGAGAGTGAGTCTGTTCCCTGTCCAGCTGAGAGTGAGTCTGTTTCCTGTCCATCAGTGAGTGAATCTGTTCCCTGTCCATCTGAGAGTTAGATTGTACCCTGTCCATCTGTGAGTGGGTCTGTTCCCTGTCCATCTGTGAGTGAAGCTGTTCCCTGTCCATCTGTGAGTGAGTCTATTCCCTGTACATCTGTGAGTGAGTCTGCTCCCTCTCCAGCCGTGAGTGAGTTTGTTCCCTGTCTATCTGTGAGTGTGTCTGTTCCCTGTCCATCTGTGAGTGAGTCTATTCCCTGTCCATCTGAGAGTGAGTCTGTTCCCTGTCCAGCCGTGAGCGAGTCTGTTCCCTTTCCAGCCGTCAGTGAGTTTGTTCCCTGTCTATCTGTGAGTGTGTCTGTTCCCAGTCCATCTGTGAGTGAATCTGTTCCCTGTCCATCTGTGAATGTGTCTGTTCCATGTCCATCTGTTAGTACGTTCCCTGTCCAGCTGAGAGTGATTCTGTTCCCTGTCTATCTGTGAGTGAATCTGTTCCCTGTCCATTTGAGAGTGAGTCTGTTCCCTGTTGAGCTGAGAGTCAATCTATTCCCTGTCCATCTGAGGGTGAGTGAGTTCCCTGTCCATCTGAGAGTGAGTCTGTTCCCCGTCCATCTGAGTGTCTGCTCCTTGTCCACCTGTGAGTGAGTCTGTTCCCAGTCAAGCTAAGAGTGAGTCTGTTCCCTGTCCATCTGAGAGTCAGATTATTCCCTGTTTATCTGTGAATGAGTCTGTTCCCTGTCCATCTGAGAGTGAGTCTGTTCCCTGACCATCTGTGAGTGAGTCTGTTCCCTGTACATCTGTGAGTTAGTCTGTTCCCTGTCCACCTGTGAGTGAGTCTGTTCCCTGTCCACCTGTGAGTGTTTCTGTTCCCTGTCCTTCTGTGAGTGAGTCTGTTCCCTGTTCATCTGAGAGTGAGTCTGTTCCCTGTCCATCTGAGAGTGAGTCTGTTCCCTGTCCATCTGAGAGTGAGTCTGTTCCCTGTCCATCTGTGAGCGAGTCTGTTCCCAGTCCAGCCGTGAGCGAGTCTGTTCCCTGTCCAGCCATGATTGAGTCTGTTACCTGTCCATCTGAGAGTGTGTCTATTCCCTGTCCATCTGTGAGTGAGTCTGTTCCCGGTCCATCTGAGAGAGAGTCTGTTCCCTGACCATCTGTGAGTGAGTCTGTTCCCTGTACATCTGTGAGTTAGTCTGTTCCCTGTCCACCTGTGAGTGAGTCTGTTCCCTGTCCTTCTGTGAGTGAGTCTGTTCCCTCTTCATCTGAGAGTGAGCCTGCTCCCTGTCCATCTGTGTGTGAGTCTGTTCCCTGTCCATCTGAGAGTGTGTCTGTTCCCTGTCCATCTGAGAGTGAGTGTGTTCCCTGTCCAGCTGAGAGGGAGTCTGTTCCCTGTCCAGCCGTGAGTGAGTCTGTTCCCTGTCCAGCTGAGAGTCAATCTGTTCCCTGTCAATTTGTGAGAGAGACTGTTCACTGTCCATCTGAGAGTGAGTCTGTTCCCTGTACATCTGAGGGTGAGTCTCTTCCCTGTCCATCTGTGTGTGAGTGTGTTTCCTGTCCATCTGAGAGTGAGACTGTTCCCTGTCCATCTGAGGGTGAGTGTGTTCCCTGTCCATCCGTGAATGAGCCTGTTCCCTGTCCATCTGTGAGCGAGTCTGTTCCCTGTCCATCTCTGAGTGGGCCTGTTCCCTGTTCTGCTGAGTGTGAGTCTGTACCCTGTCAATCTGAAAGTGGGTCTGTTCACTGTCCAGCTGTGAGTAAGGCTGTTCCCTGTCCAGCTGAGAGTGAGTCTGTTCCCTGTCCATCTGAGAGTGACTCTGTTCCCTCTCCATCTGAGAGTGAGTCTGTTCCCCGTCCATCTGTGAGTGGGTCTGTTCCCAGTCCATCTGTGAGTGAATCTGTTCCCTGTCCATCTCTGAGTGAGTCTGTTCCCAGTTCTTCTGTGAGTGAGCCTGTTACCTGTCCAGCCATGAGTGAGTCTGTTCCCTGTCCGTCTGTGAGTGAGTCTGTTCCCTTTCCAGCTGTGAGTGATTCTGCTCCCTGTCCATGTGTGAGCGAGTCTGTTCCCTGTACAGCGGTGAGTGAGTCTTTTCCCTCTCCAGCCGTGAGTGAGTCTGTTCCCTGTCCAGCTTAGAGTGAGTTTGTTGCCTGTCCAGCTGAGAGTGAACCTGTTCCCTGTCCAGGTGTGAGTTAGGCTGTTTCCTGTCCGTCTCTGAGTGAGCCTGTTCCCTGACCATCTGAGAGTGAGATTGTTCCCTGTCCATTTGTGACTGAATCTGTTCCCAGTCCATCTGTGAGTGAGTCTGTTCCCTGTCCATCTGAGAGTGAGTCTGTTCCCTGTCCATCTGAGAGTGAGTCTGTTCCCTGTCCATCTGTGAGCGAGTCTGTTCCCAGTCCAGCCGTGAGCGAGTCTGTTCCCTGTCCAGCCGTGATTGAGTCTGTTACCTGTCCATCTGAGAGTGTGTCTGTTCCCAGTCCATCTGAGAGTGAGTCTGTTCCCTGTTAATCTGAGAGTGAGTCTGTTCACTGTACATCTGAGAGTGAATATGTTCCCTGTCCATCTGAGAGTGAGTCTGTTCCCTGTTCATCTGAGAGTGAGTCTGTTCACTGTACATCTGTGAGTGAGTATGTTCCCTGTCCATCTGTGAGCGAGTCTGTTCCCAGTCCATCTCTGAGTGGGCCTGTTCCCTGTACTGCTGAGTGTGAGTCTGTACCCTGTCAATCTGAAAGTGAGTCTGTTCACTGTCCAGCCGTGAGTGAGTCTGTTCCCTGTCCAGCTGAGAGTGAGTTTGTTCCCTGCCCAGCTGAGAGCGAGTCTGTTACCTGTCCAGGTGTGAGTTAGACGGTTTCCTGTCCATCTGAGAGTGAGTCTGTTGGCTGTCCATCTGAGAGTGAGATTGGTTCATGTCTATTTGTGAGAGAGTCTGTTCCCTGTACATCTGAGGGTGAGTATGGTCCCTGTCCATCGGAGAGTGAGTCTGTTCCCCGTTCATCAATGAGTGTGTCTGTTCCCTGTCCATCTGAGAGTGAGTCTGTTCCCTGTCCAGCTGTGAGTGAGCCTGTTCCCTGTCCATGTGTGAGTGAGTCTGTTCCCCGTCCATCTGTGAGTGAGTCTGTTCGCCGTTCATCTGTGAGTGTGTCTGTGCCCTGTCCATCTGAGAGTGAGTCTGTTCCCTGTCCATTTGTGAGTGAGTCTGTTCCCTGTCCATCTGAGAGTGAGTCTGTTCCCTGTTCAGCCGTGAGCGAGTCTGTTCCCTTTCCAGCCGTCAGTGATTTTGTTCCCTGTCTATCTGTGAGTGTGTCTCTTCCCAGTCCATCTGTGAGTGAATCTGTTCCCTGTCCATCTGTGAATGTGTCTGTTCCATGTCCATCTGTTAGTACGTTCCCTGTCCAGCTGAGAGTGATTCTGTTCCCTGTCTATCTGTGAGTGAATCTGTTCCCTGTCCATTTGAGAGTGAGTCTGTTCCCTGTTGAGCTGAGAGTCAATCTACTCCCTGTCCATCTGAGGGTGAGTGAGTTCCCTGTCCATCTGAGAGTGAGTCTGTTCCCCGTCCATCTGAGTGTCTGCTCCTTGTCCACCTGTGAGTGAGTCTGTTCCCAGTCAAGCTAAGAGTGAGTCTGTTCCCTGTCCATCTGAGAGTCAGATTATTCCCTGTTTATCTGTGAATGAGTCTGTTCCCTGTCCATTTGAGAGTGAGTCTGTTCCCTGTCCATCTGTGAGTGAGTCTGGTTCCGGTCCATCTGAGAGTGAGTCTGTTCCCTGACCATCTGTGAGTGAGTCTGTTCCCTGTACATCTGTGAGTTAGTCTGTTCCCTGTCCACCTGTGAGTGTTTCTGTTCCCTTTCCTTCTGTGAGTGAGTCTGTTCCCTGTTCATCTGAGAGTGAGTCTGTTCCCTGCCAATCTGAGATGGAGACTGTTCCCTGTCCATCTGAGAGTGAGTCTGTTCCCTGTCCATCTGTGAGTGAGTCTGTTTCCTGTCCATCAGTGAGTGAGTCTGTTCCCTGTCCAGCTGAGAGTGAGTCTGTTCCCTGTCCATCTGTGAGTGAGTCTGTTTCCTGTCCATCAGTGAGTGAGTCTGTTCCCTGTCCATCTGTGAGTGAGTCTGTTTCCTGTCCATCAGTGAGTGAGTCTGTTCCCTGTCCAGCTGAGAGTGAGTCTGTTCCCTGTCCAGCTGAGAGTGAGTCTGTTCCCTGTCCAGCGGTGAGTGAGTCTGTTCCCTGTCCTGTCGGGATTGAGTCTGTTCCCTGTCCATCTGTGAGTGAGTCCATTCCCTGTCCAGCTGGGAGTGATTCTGTTCCCTGTCCATCTGTGAGTGCGTCTGTTCCCTGTCCATCTGAGTGTGAGTCTGCTCCTTGTCCACCTGTGAGTGAGTCTGTTCCTGGTCTAGCTGAGAGAGAGTCTGTTCCCTGTCCATCTGTGAGTTAGTCTGTTCCCTGTCCATTTGAGAGTGAGTCTGTTCCCTGTCCATCTGTGAGTGAGTCTGTTTCCTGTCCATCAATGAGTGAGTCTGTTCCCTGTCCATCTGTGAGTGAGTCTGTTCCCTGTCCATCTGTGAGTGAGTCTGTTCCCGGTCTAGCTAAGAGTGACTCTGTTCCCTGTCCATCTGTGTGTGAGTCTGGTCCCTGTCCGTCTGTGAGTGCGTCTGTTCCCTTTCCAGCTGTGAGTGATTCTGCTCCCTGTCCATGTGTGAGCGAGTCTGTTCCCTGTACAGCGGTGAGTGAGTCTTTTCCCTCTCCAGCCGTGAGTGAGTCTGTTCCCTGTCCAGCTGAGAGTGAGTTTGTTGCCTGTCCAGCTGAGAGTGAGCCTGTTCCCTGTCCAGGTGTGAGTTAGGCTGTTTCCTGTCCGTCTCTGAGTGAGCCTGTTCCCTGACCATCTGAGAGTGAGATTGTTCCCTGTCCATTTGTGACTGAATCTGTTCCCAGTCCATCTGTGAGTGAGTCTGTTCCCTGTCCATCTGAGAGTGAGTCTGTTCCCTGTCCATCTGAGAGTGAGTCTGTTCCCTGTCCATCTGTGAGCGAGTCTGTTCCCAGTCCAGCCGTGAGCGAGTCTGTTCCCTGTCCAGCCGTGATTGAGTCTGTTACCTGTCCATCTGAGAGTGTGTCTGTTCCCAGTCCATCTGAGAGTGAGTCTGTTCCCTGTTAATCTGAGAGTGAGTCTGTTCACTGTACATCTGAGAGTGAATATGTTCCCTGTCCATCTGAGAGTGAGTCTGTTCCCTGTTCATCTGAGAGTGAGTCTGTTCACTGTACATCTGTGAGTGAGTATGTTCCCTGTCCATCTGTGAGCGAGTCTGTTCCCAGTCCATCTCTGAGTGGGCCTGTTCCCTGTACTGCTGAGTGTGAGTCTGTACCCTGTCAATCTGAAAGTGAGTCTGTTCACTGTCCAGCCGTGAGTGAGTCTGTTCCCTGTCCAGCTGAGAGTGAGTTTGTTCCCTGTCCAGCTGAGAGTGAGTTTGTTCCCTGTCCAGCTGAGAGTGAGTCTGTTCCCTGTCCAGGTGTGAGTTAGACTGTTCCCTGTCCATCTGAGAGTGAATCTGTTCCCTGTCCATCTGTGAGTGAGTCCATTCCCTGTCCAGCTGGGAGTGATTCTGTTCCCTGTCCATCTGTGAGTGCGTCTGTTCCCTGTCCATCTGAGTGTGAGTCTGCTCCTTGTCCACCTGTGAGTGAGTCTGTTCCTGGTCTAGCTGAGAGAGAGTCTGTTCCCTGTCCATCTGTGAGTTAGTCTGTTCCCTGTCCATTTGAGAGTGAGTCTGTTCCCTGTCCATCTGTGAGTGAGTCTGTTTCCTGTCCATCAATGAGTGAGTCTGTTCCCTGTCCATCTGTGAGTGAGTCTGTTCCCTGTCCATCTGTGAGTGAGTCTGTTCCCGGTCTAGCTAAGAGTGAGTCTGTTCCCTGTCCATCTGTGAGTGAGTCTGGTCCCTGTCCGTCTGTGAGTGCGTCTGTTCCCTTTCCAGCTGTGAGTGATTCTGCTCCCTGTCCATGTGTGAGCGAGTCTGTTCCCTGTACAGCGGTGAGTGAGTCTTTTCCCTCTCCAGCCGTGAGTGAGTCTGTTCCCTGTCCAGCTGAGAGTGAGTTTGTTGCCTGTCCAGCTGAGAGTGAGCCTGTTCCCTGTCCAGGTGTGAGTTAGGCTGTTTCCTGTCCGTCTCTGAGTGAGCCTGTTCCCTGACCATCTGAGAGTGAGATTGTTCCCTGTCCATTTGTGACTGAATCTGTTCCCAGTCCATCTGTGAGTGAGTCTGTTCCCTGTCCATCTGAGAGTGAGTCTGTTCCCTGTCCATCTGAGAGTGAGTCTGTTCCCTGTCCATCTGTGAGCGAGTCTGTTCCCAGTCCAGCCGTGAGCGAGTCTGTTCCCTGTCCAGCCGTGATTGAGTCTGTTACCTGTCCATCTGAGAGTGTGTCTGTTCCCAGTCCATCTGAGAGTGAGTCTGTTCCCTGTTAATCTGAGAGTGAGTCTGTTCACTGTACATCTGAGAGTGAATATGTTCCCTGTCCATCTGAGAGTGAGTCTGTTCCCTGTTCATCTGAGAGTGAGTCTGTTCACTGTACATCTGTGAGTGAGTATGTTCCCTGTCCATCTGTGAGCGAGTCTGTTCCCAGTCCATCTCTGAGTGGGCCTGTTCCCTGTACTGCTGAGTGTGAGTCTGTACCCTGTCAATCTGAAAGTGAGTCTGTTCACTGTCCAGCCGTGAGTGAGTCTGTTCCCTGTCCAGCTGAGAGTGAGTTTGTTCCCTGCCCAGCTGAGAGCGAGTCTGTTACCTGTCCAGGTGTGAGTTAGACGGTTTCCTGTCCATCTGAGAGTGAGTCTGTTGGCTGTCCATCTGAGAGTGAGATTGGTTCATGTCTATTTGTGAGAGAGTCTGTTCCCTGTACATCTGAGGGTGAGTATGGTCCCTGTCCATCGGAGAGTGAGTCTGTTCCCCGTTCATCAATGAGTGTGTCTGTTCCCTGTCCATCTGAGAGTGAGTCTGTTCCCTGTCCAGCTGTGAGTGAGCCTGTTCCCTGTCCATGTGTGAGTGAGTCTGTTCCCCGTCCATCTGTGAGTGAGTCTGTTCGCCGTTCATCTGTGAGTGTGTCTGTGCCCTGTCCATCTGAGAGTGAGTCTGTTCCCTGTCCATTTGTGAGTGAGTCTGTTCCCTGTCCATCTGAGAGTGAGTCTGTTCCCTGTTCAGCCGTGAGCGAGTCTGTTCCCTTTCCAGCCGTCAGTGATTTTGTTCCCTGTCTATCTGTGAGTGTGTCTGTTCCCAGTCCATCTGTGAGTGAATCTGTTCCCTGTCCATCTGTGAATGTGTCTGTTCCATGTCCATCTGTTAGTACGTTCCCTGTCCAGCTGAGAGTGATTCTGTTCCCTGTCCATTTGAGAGTGAGTCTGTTCCCTGTTGAGCTGAGAGTCAATCTATTCCCTGTCCATCTGAGGGTGAGTGAGTTCCCTGTCCATCTGAGAGTGAGTCTGTTCCCCGTCCATCTGAGTGTCTGCTCCTTGTCCACCTGTGAGTGAGTCTGTTCCCAGTCAAGCTAAGAGTGAGTCTGTTCCCTGTCCATCTGAGAGTCAGATTATTCCCTGTTTATCTGTGAATGAGTCTGTTCCCTGTTCATCTGTGAGTGAGTCTGGTTCCGGTCCATCTGAGAGTCAGATTATTCCCTGTTTATCTGTGAATGAGTCTGTTCCCTGTCCATTTGAGAGTGAGTCTGTTCCCTGTCCATCTGTGAGTGAGTCTGGTTCCGGTCCATCTGAGAGTGAGTCTGTTCCCTGACCATCTGTGAGTGAGTCTGTTCCCTGTACATCTGTGAGTTAGTCTGTTCCCTGTCCACCTGTGAGTGTTTCTGTTCCCTTTCCTTCTGTGAGTGAGTCTGTTCCCTGTTCATCTGAGAGTGAGTCTGTTCCCTGCCAATCTGAGATGGAGACTGTTCCCTGTCCATCTGAGAGTGAGTCTGTTCCCTGTCCATCTGTGAGTGAGTCTGTTTCCTGTCCATCAGTGAGTGAGTCTGTTCCCTGTCCAGCTGAGAGTGAGTCTGTTCCCTGTCCATCTGTGAGTGAGTCTGTTTCCTGTCCATCAGTGAGTGAGTCTGTTCCCTGTCCATCTGTGAGTGAGTCTGTTTCCTGTCCATCAGTGAGTGAGTCTGTTCCCTGTCCATCAGTGACTGAGTCTGTTCCCTGTCCATCAGTGACTGAGTCTGTTCCCTGTCCAGCTGAGAGTGAGTCTGTTCCCTGTCCAGCTGAGAGTGAGTCTGTTCCCTGTCCAGCGGTGAGTGAGTCTGTTCCCTGTCCAGTCGGGATTGAGTCTGTTCCCTGTCCAGCTGAGAGTGAGTTTGTTCCCTGTCCAGCTGAGAGTGAGTTTGTTCCCTGTCCAGCTGAGAGTGAGTCTGTTCCCTGTCCAGGTGTGAGTTAGACTGTTCCCTGTCCATCTGAGAGTGAGTCTGTTCCCTGTCCATCTGTGAGTGAGTCCATTCCCTGTCCAGCTGGGAGTGATTCTGTTCCCTGTCCATCTGTGAGTGCGTCTGTTCCCTGTCCATCTGAGTGTGAGTCTGCTCCTTGTCCACCTGTGAGTGAGTCTGTTCCTGGTCTAGCTGAGAGAGAGTCTGTTCCCTGTCCATCTGTGAGTTAGTCTGTTCCCTGTCCATTTGAGAGTGAGTCTGTTCCCTGTCCATCTGTGAGTGAGTCTGTTTCCTGTCCATCAATGAGTGAGTCTGTTCCCTGTCCATCTGTGAGTGAGTCTGTTCCCTGTCCATCTGTGAGTGAGTCTGTTCCCGGTCTAGCTAAGAGTGAGTCTGTTCCCTGTCCATCTGTGAGTGAGTCTGGTCCCTGTCCATCTGTGAGTGAGTCTGTTCCCTGTCCATCTGTGAGTGAGTCTGGTCCCTGTCCATCTGTGAGTGAGTCTGTTCCCTGTCCATCTGAGAGTGTGTCTGTTCCCCGTCCATCTGTGAGTGGGTCTGTTCCCTGTCCATCTGTGAGTGAGCCTGTTCCCTGTCCAGCCGTAAGTGAGTCTGTTCCCTGTCCGTCTGTGAGTGAGTCTGTTCCCTGTCCATCTGAGAGTCAGATTATTCCCTGTTTATCTGTGAATGAGTCTGTTCCCTGTCCATCTGTGAGTGAGTCTGGTTCCGGTCCATCTGAGAGTCAGATTATTCCCTGTTTATCTGTGAATGAGTCTGTTCCCTGTCCATTTGAGAGTGAGTCTGTTCCCTGTCCATCTGTGAGTGAGTCTGGTTCCGGTCCATCTGAGAGTGAGTCTGTTCCCTGACCATCTGTGAGTGAGTCTGTTCCCTGTACATCTGTGAGTTAGTCTGTTCCCTGTCCACCTGTGAGTGTTTCTGTTCCCTTTCCTTCTGTGAGTCAGTCTGTTCCCTGTTCATCTGAGAGTGAGTCTGTTCCCTGCCAATCTGAGATGGAGACTGTTCCCTGTCCATCTGAGAGTGAGTCTGTTCCCTGTCCATCTGTGAGTGAGTCTGTTTCCTGTCCATCAGTGAGTGAGTCTGTTCCCTGTCCAGCTGAGAGTGAGTCTGTTCCCTGTCCATCTGTGAGTGAGTCTGTTTCCTGTCCATCAGTGAGTGAGTCTGTTCCCTGTCCATCTGTGAGTGAGTCTGTTTCCTGTCCATCAGTGAGTGAGTCTGTTCCCTGTCCATCAGTGACTGAGTCTGTTCCCTGTCCATCAGTGACTGAGTCTGTTCCCTGTCCAGCTGAGAGTGAGTCTGTTCCCTGTCCAGCTGAGAGTGAGTCTGTTCCCTGTCCAGCGGTGAGTGAGTCTGTTCCCTGTCCAGTCGGGATTGAGTCTGTTCCCTGTCCAGCTGAGAGTGAGTTTGTTCCCTGTCCAGCTGAGAGTGAGTTTGTTCCCTGTCCAGCTGAGAGTGAGTCTGTTCCCTGTCCAGGTGTGAGTTAGACTGTTCCCTGTCCATCTGAGAGTGAGTCTGTTCCCTGTCCATCTGTGAGTGAGTCCATTCCCTGTCCAGCTGGGAGTGATTCTGTTCCCTGTCCATCTGTGAGTGCGTCTGTTCCCTGTCCATCTGAGTGTGAGTCTGCTCCTTGTCCACCTGTGAGTGAGTCTGTTCCTGGTCTAGCTGAGAGAGAGTCTGTTCCCTGTCCATCTGTGAGTTAGTCTGTTCCCTGTCCATTTGAGAGTGAGTCTGTTCCCTGTCCATCTGTGAGTGAGTCTGTTTCCTGTCCATCAATGAGTGAGTCTGTTCCCTGTCCATCTGTGAGTGAGTCTGTTCCCTGTCCATCTGTGAGTGAGTCTGTTCCCGGTCTAGCTAAGAGTGCGTCTGTTCCCTGTCCATCTGTGAGTGAGTCTGGTCCCTGTCCATCTGTGAGTGAGTCTGTTCCCTGTCCATCTGTGAGTGAGTCTGGTCCCTGTCCATCTGTGAGTGAGTCTGTTCCCTGTCCATCTGAGAGTGTGTCTGTTCCCCGTCCATCTGTGAGTGGGTCTGTTCCCTGTCCATCTGTGAGTGAGCCTGTTCCCTGTCCAGCCGTAAGTGAGTCTGTTCCCTGTCCGTCTGTGAGTGAGTCTGTTCCCTGTCCAGCTGTGAGTGAGTCTGTTCCCTGTCCATCTGTGAGTGAGTCCATTCCCTGTCCAGCTGGGAGTGATTCTGTTCCCTGTCCATCTGTGAGTGCGTCTGTTCCCTGTCCATCTGAGTGTGAGTCTGCTCCTTGTCCACCTGTGAGTGAGTCTGTTCCTGGTCTAGCTGAGAGAGAGTCTGTTCCCTGTCCATCTGTGAGTTAGTCTGTTCCCTGTCCATTTGAGAGTGAGTCTGTTCCCTGTCCATCTGTGAGTGAGTCTGTTTCCTGTCCATCAATGAGTGAGTCTGTTCCCTGTCCATCTGTGAGTGAGTCTGTTCCCTGTCCAGCCGTAAGTGAGTCTGTTCCCTGTCCGTCTGTGAGTGAGTCTGTTCCCTGTCCGGCTGTGAGTGAGTCTGTTCCCTGTTCATCTGTGAGCGAGTCTGTTCCCTGTCCAGCGCTAAGTGAGTCTGTTCGCTGTCCAGCCGTGAGTGAGTCTGTTCCCTGTCCAGCTGAGAGTGAGTTTGTTCCCTGTCCAGCTGAGAGTGAGTCTGTTCCCTGTCCAGGTGTGAGTTAGACTGTTTCCTGTCCATCTGTGAGTGAGTCTGTTCCCTGTCCGTCTCTGAGTGTGTCTGTTCCCTGACCATCTGAGAGTGAGTCTGTTCCCTGTCCAGCTGAGAGTGAGTTTTTTCCCTGTCCAACTGAGAGTGAGTCTGTTCCCTGTCCATCTGAGAGTGAGATTGTTCCCTGTCCATTTGTGACTTAATCTGTTCCCAGTCCATCTGAGAGTGAGTCTGTTTCCTGTCCATCAGTGAGTGAGTCTGTTCCCTCTCCATCTGAGAGTGAGTCTGTTCCCTGTCCATCTGTGAGTGAGTCTGTTCCCTGTCCACCTGAGAGTGAGTCTGTTCCCTGTCCAGCTGAGAGGGAGTCTGTTCCCTGTCCATCTGTGAGTGAGTCTGTTTCCTGTCCATCTGTGAGTGAAGCTGTTCCCTGTCCATCTGTGAGTGAGTCTATTCCCTGTCCATCTGTGAGTGAGTCCGCTCCCTCTGCAGCTGTGAGTGAGTTTGTTCCCTGTCCATCAGTGAGTGAGTCTGTTCCCTCTCCATCTGAGAGTTAGATTGTACCCTGTCCATCTGTGAGTGAGTCTGTTCCCTGTCCATCTGTGAGCGAGTCTGTTCCCTGTCCAGCCGTGAGTGAGTTTGTTCCCTGTCCATCTGTGAGTGAAGCTGTTCCCTGTCCATCTGTGAGTGAGTCTATTCCCTGTCCATCTGTGAGTGAATCTGTTCCCTGTCCATCTGAGAGTGAGTCTGTTCCCGGTCAAGCTGAGAGTGAGTCTGTTCCCTGTCCATCTGAGAGTGAGTCTGTTCCTTGTCCATCTGTGAGTACGTTCCCTGTCCAGCTGAGGTTGATTCTGTTCCCTGTCCATCTAAGTGTGAGTCTGTTTCCTGTCCATCAGTGAGTGAGTCTGTTCCCTGCCCAGCTGAGAGTGAGTCTGTTCCCTGTCCATCTGTGAGTGAGTCTGTTTCCTGTCCATCAGTGAGTGAGTCTGTTCCCTGTCCAGCTGAGAGTGAGTTTGTTCCCTGTCCAGCTGAGAGTGAGTCTGTTCCCTGTCCAGCGGTGAGTGAGTCTGTTCCCTGTCCAGTCGGGATTGAGTCTGTTCCCTGTCCAGCTGAGAGAGAGTTTGTTCCCTGTCCAGCTGAGAGTGAGTTTGTTCCCTGTCCAGCTGAGAGTGATTCATTTCACTGGCTATCTGTGAGTGGGTCTGTTCCCTGTCCATCTGTGAGTGAGTCTGTTCCCTGTCCATCTGTGAGTGAGTCCATTCCCTGTCCAGCTGGGAGTGATTCTGTTCCCTGTCCATCTGTGAGTGCGTCTGTTCCCTGTCCATCTGAGTGTGAGTCTGCTCCTTGTCCACCTGTGAGTGAGTCTGTTCCTGGTCTAGCTGAGAGAGAGTCTGTTCCCTGTCCATCTGTGAGTTAGTCTGTTCCCTGTCCATTTGAGAGTGAGTCTGTTCCCTCTCCATCTGTGAGTGAGTCTGTTTCCTGTCCATCAATGAGTGAGTCTGTTCCCTGTCCATCTGTGAGTGAGTCTGTTCCCTGTCCATCTGTGAGTGAGTCTGTTCCCGGTCTAGCTAAGAGTGAGTCTGTTCCCTGTCCATCTGTGAGTGAGTCTGGTCCCTGTCCATCTGTGAGTGAGTCTGTTCCCTGTCCATCTGTGAGTGAGTCTGGTCCCTGTCCATCTGTGAGTGAGTCTGTTCCCTGTCCATCTGAGAGTGTGTCTGTTCCCCGTCCATCTGTGAGTGGGTCTGTTCCCTGTCCATCTGTGAGTGAGCCTGTTCCCTGTCCAGCCGTAAGTGAGTCTGTTCCCTGTCCGTCTGTGAGTGAGTCTGTTCCCTGTCCAGCTGTGAGTGAGTCTGTTCCCTGTTCATCTGTGAGCGAGTCTGTTCCCTGTCCAGCGCTAAGTGAGTCTGTTCGCTGTCCAGCCGTGAGTGAGTCTGTTCCCTGTCAAGCTGAGAGTGAGTTTGTTCCCTGTCCAGCTGAGAGTGAGTCTGTTCCCTGTCCAGGTGTGAGTTAGACTGTTTCCTGTCCATCTGTGAGTGAGTCTGTTCCCTGTCCATCTGAGAGTGAGATTGTTCCCTGTCCAGCTGAGAGTGAGTCTGTTCCCCGTTCATCAATGAGTGTGTTTGTTCCCTGTCCATCTGAGAGTGAGATTGCTACCTATCCATTTTAGAGTGAGTCAGTTCCCTGTCCATCTGAGAGTGAGATTGTTCCCTGTCCATTTGTGACTTAATCTGTTCCCAGTCCATCTGAGAGTGAGTCTGTTTCCTGTCCATCAGTGAGTGAGTCTGTTCCCTCTCCATCTGTGAGTGAGTCTGTTCCCTGTTCAGCTGAGAGGGAGTCTGTTCCCTGTCCATCTGTGAGTGAGTCTGTTCCCTGTCCACCTGAGAGTGAGTCTGTTCCCTGTCCAGCTGAGAGGGAGTCTGTTCCCTGTCCATCTGTGAGTGAGTCTGTTTCCTGTCCATCTGTGAGTGAAGCTGTTCCCTGTCCATCTGTGAGTGAGTCTATTCCCTGTCCATCTGTGAGTGAGTCTGCTCCCTCTCCAGCTGTGAGTGAGTTTGTTCCCTGTCCATCAGTGAGTGAGTCTGTTCCCTCTCCATCTGAGAGTTAGATTGTACCCTGTCCATCTGTGAGTGAGCCTGTTCCCTGTCCATCTGTGAGCGAGTCTGTTCCCTGTCCAGCCGTGAGTGAGTTTGTTCCCTGTCCATCTGTGAGTGAAGCTGTTCCCTGTCCATCTGTGAGTGAGTCTATTCCCTGTCCATCTGTGAGTGAATCTGTTCCCTGTCCATCTGAGAGTGAGTCTGTTCCCGGTCAAGGTGAGAGTGAGTCTGTTCCCTGTCCATCTGAGAGTGAGTCTGTTCCTTGTCCATCTGTGAGTACGTTCCCTGTCCAGCTGAGGGTGATTCTGTTCCCTGTCTATCTGTGAGTGAATCTGTTCCCTGTCCATCTGTGAATGTGTCTGTTCCATGTCCATCTGTTAGTACGTTCCCTGTCCAGCTGAGAGTGATTCTGTTCCCTGTCTATCTGTGAGTGAATCTGTTCCCTGTCCATTTGAGAGTGAGTCTGTTCCCTGTTGAGCTGAGAGTCAATCTACTCCCTGTCCATCTGAGGGTGAGTGAGTTCCCTGTCCATCTGAGAGTGAGTCTGTTCCCCGTCCATCTGAGTGTCTGCTCCTTGTCCACCTGTGAGTGAGTCTGTTCCCAGTCAAGCTAAGAGTGAGTCTGTTCCCTGTCCATCTGAGAGTCAGATTATTCCCTGTTTATCTGTGAATGAGTCTGTTCCCTGTCCATTTGAGAGTGAGTCTGTTCCCTGTCCATCTGTGAGTGAGTCTGGTTCCGGTCCATCTGAGAGTGAGTCTGTTCCCTGACCATCTGTGAGTGAGTCTGTTCCCTGTACATCTGTGAGTTAGTCTGTTCCCTGTCCACCTGTGAGTGTTTCTGTTCCCTTTCCTTCTGTGAGTGAGTCTGTTCCCTGTTCATCTGAGAGTGAGTCTGTTCCCTGCCAATCTGAGATGGAGACTGTTCCCTGTCCATCTGAGAGTGAGTCTGTTCCCTGTCCATCTGTGAGTGAGTCTGTTTCCTGTCCATCAGTGAGTGAGTCTGTTCCCTGTCCAGCTGAGAGTGAGTCTGTTCCCTGTCCATCTGTGAGTGAGTCTGTTTCCTGTCCATCAGTGAGTGAGTCTGTTCCCTGTCCATCTGTGAGTGAGTCTGTTTCCTGTCCATCAGTGAGTGAGTCTGTTCCCTGTCCAGCTGAGAGTGAGTCTGTTCCCTGTCCAGCTGAGAGTGAGTCTGTTCCCTGTCCAGCGGTGAGTGAGTCTGTTCCCTGTCCTGTCGGGATTGAGTCTGTTCCCTGTCCATCTGTGAGTGAGTCCATTCCCTGTCCAGCTGGGAGTGATTCTGTTCCCTGTCCATCTGTGAGTGCGTCTGTTCCCTGTCCATCTGAGTGTGAGTCTGCTCCTTGTCCACCTGTGAGTGAGTCTGTTCCTGGTCTAGCTGAGAGAGAGTCTGTTCCCTGTCCATCTGTGAGTTAGTCTGTTCCCTGTCCATTTGAGAGTGAGTCTGTTCCCTGTCCATCTGTGAGTGAGTCTGTTTCCTGTCCATCAATGAGTGAGTCTGTTCCCTGTCCATCTGTGAGTGAGTCTGTTCCCTGTCCATCTGTGAGTGAGTCTGTTCCCGGTCTAGCTAAGAGTGACTCTGTTCCCTGTCCATCTGTGTGTGAGTCTGGTCCCTGTCCGTCTGTGAGTGCGTCTGTTCCCTTTCCAGCTGTGAGTGATTCTGCTCCCTGTCCATGTGTGAGCGAGTCTGTTCCCTGTACAGCGGTGAGTGAGTCTTTTCCCTCTCCAGCCGTGAGTGAGTCTGTTCCCTGTCCAGCTGAGAGTGAGTTTGTTGCCTGTCCAGCTGAGAGTGAGCCTGTTCCCTGTCCAGGTGTGAGTTAGGCTGTTTCCTGTCCGTCTCTGAGTGAGCCTGTTCCCTGACCATCTGAGAGTGAGATTGTTCCCTGTCCATTTGTGACTGAATCTGTTCCCAGTCCATCTGTGAGTGAGTCTGTTCCCTGTCCATCTGAGAGTGAGTCTGTTCCCTGTCCATCTGAGAGTGAGTCTGTTCCCTGTCCATCTGTGAGCGAGTCTGTTCCCAGTCCAGCCGTGAGCGAGTCTGTTCCCTGTCCAGCCGTGATTGAGTCTGTTACCTGTCCATCTGAGAGTGTGTCTGTTCCCAGTCCATCTGAGAGTGAGTCTGTTCCCTGTTAATCTGAGAGTGAGTCTGTTCACTGTACATCTGAGAGTGAATATGTTCCCTGTCCATCTGAGAGTGAGTCTGTTCCCTGTTCATCTGAGAGTGAGTCTGTTCACTGTACATCTGTGAGTGAGTATGTTCCCTGTCCATCTGTGAGCGAGTCTGTTCCCAGTCCATCTCTGAGTGGGCCTGTTCCCTGTACTGCTGAGTGTGAGTCTGTACCCTGTCAATCTGAAAGTGAGTCTGTTCACTGTCCAGCCGTGAGTGAGTCTGTTCCCTGTCCAGCTGAGAGTGAGTTTGTTCCCTGTCCAGCTGAGAGTGAGTTTGTTCCCTGTCCAGCTGAGAGTGAGTCTGTTCCCTGTCCAGGTGTGAGTTAGACTGTTCCCTGTCCATCTGAGAGTGAATCTGTTCCCTGTCCATCTGTGAGTGAGTCCATTCCCTGTCCAGCTGGGAGTGATTCTGTTCCCTGTCCATCTGTGAGTGCGTCTGTTCCCTGTCCATCTGAGTGTGAGTCTGCTCCTTGTCCACCTGTGAGTGAGTCTGTTCCTGGTCTAGCTGAGAGAGAGTCTGTTCCCTGTCCATCTGTGAGTTAGTCTGTTCCCTGTCCATTTGAGAGTGAGTCTGTTCCCTGTCCATCTGTGAGTGAGTCTGTTTCCTGTCCATCAATGAGTGAGTCTGTTCCCTGTCCATCTGTGAGTGAGTCTGTTCCCTGTCCATCTGTGAGTGAGTCTGTTCCCGGTCTAGCTAAGAGTGAGTCTGTTCCCTGTCCATCTGTGAGTGAGTCTGGTCCCTGTCCGTCTGTGAGTGCGTCTGTTCCCTTTCCAGCTGTGAGTGATTCTGCTCCCTGTCCATGTGTGAGCGAGTCTGTTCCCTGTACAGCGGTGAGTGAGTCTTTTCCCTCTCCAGCCGTGAGTGAGTCTGTTCCCTGTCCAGCTGAGAGTGAGTTTGTTGCCTGTCCAGCTGAGAGTGAGCCTGTTCCCTGTCCAGGTGTGAGTTAGGCTGTTTCCTGTCCGTCTCTGAGTGAGCCTGTTCCCTGACCATCTGAGAGTGAGATTGTTCCCTGTCCATTTGTGACTGAATCTGTTCCCAGTCCATCTGTGAGTGAGTCTGTTCCCTGTCCATCTGAGAGTGAGTCTGTTCCCTGTCCATCTGAGAGTGAGTCTGTTCCCTGTCCATCTGTGAGCGAGTCTGTTCCCAGTCCAGCCGTGAGCGAGTCTGTTCCCTGTCCAGCCGTGATTGAGTCTGTTACCTGTCCATCTGAGAGTGTGTCTGTTCCCAGTCCATCTGAGAGTGAGTCTGTTCCCTGTTAATCTGAGAGTGAGTCTGTTCACTGTACATCTGAGAGTGAATATGTTCCCTGTCCATCTGAGAGTGAGTCTGTTCCCTGTTCATCTGAGAGTGAGTCTGTTCACTGTACATCTGTGAGTGAGTATGTTCCCTGTCCATCTGTGAGCGAGTCTGTTCCCAGTCCATCTCTGAGTGGGCCTGTTCCCTGTACTGCTGAGTGTGAGTCTGTACCCTGTCAATCTGAAAGTGAGTCTGTTCACTGTCCAGCCGTGAATGAGTCTGTTCCCTGTCCAGCTGAGAGTGAGTTTGTTCCCTGCCCAGCTGAGAGCGAGTCTGTTACCTGTCCAGGTGTGAGTTAGACGGTTTCCTGTCCATCTGAGAGTGAGTCTGTTGGCTGTCCATCTGAGAGTGAGATTGGTTCATGTCTATTTGTGAGAGAGTCTGTTCCCTGTACATCTGAGGGTGAGTATGGTCCCTGTCCATCGGAGAGTGAGTCTGTTCCCCGTTCATCAATGAGTGTGTCTGTTCCCTGTCCATCTGAGAGTGAGTCTGTTCCCTGTCCAGCTGTGAGTGAGCCTGTTCCCTGTCCATGTGTGAGTGAGTCTGTTCCCCGTCCATCTGTGAGTGAGTCTGTTCGCCGTTCATCTGTGAGTGTGTCTGTGCCCTGTCCATCTGAGAGTGAGTCTGTTCCCTGTCCATTTGTGAGTGAGTCTGTTCCCTGTCCATCTGAGAGTGAGTCTGTTCCCTGTTCAGCCGTGAGCGAGTCTGTTCCCTTTCCAGCCGTCAGTGATTTTGTTCCCTGTCTATCTGTGAGTGTGTCTGTTCCCAGTCCATCTGTGAGTGAATCTGTTCCCTGTCCATCTGTGAATGTGTCTGTTCCATGTCCATCTGTTAGTACGTTCCCTGTCCAGCTGAGAGTGATTCTGTTCCCTGTCTATCTGTGAGTGAATCTGTTCCCTGTCCATTTGAGAGTGAGTCTGTTCCCTGTTGAGCTGAGAGTCAATCTACTCCCTGTCCATCTGAGGGTGAGTGAGTTCCCTGTCCATCTGAGAGTGAGTCTGTTCCCCGTCCATCTGAGTGTCTGCTCCTTGTCCACCTGTGAGTGAGTCTGTTCCCAGTCAAGCTAAGAGTGAGTCTGTTCCCTGTCCATCTGAGAGTCAGATTATTCCCTGTTTATCTGTGAATGAGTCTGTTCCCTGTCCATTTGAGAGTGAGTCTGTTCCCTGTCCATCTGTGAGTGAGTCTGGTTCCGGTCCATCTGAGAGTGAGTCTGTTCCCTGACCATCTGTGAGTGAGTCTGTTCCCTGTACATCTGTGAGTTAGTCTGTTCCCTGTCCACCTGTGAGTGTTTCTGTTCCCTTTCCTTCTGTGAGTGAGTCTGTTCCCTGTTCATCTGAGAGTGAGTCTGTTCCCTGCCAATCTGAGATGGAGACTGTTCCCTGTCCATCTGAGAGTGAGTCTGTTCCCTGTCCATCTGTGAGTGAGTCTGTTTCCTGTCCATCAGTGAGTGAGTCTGTTCCCTGTCCAGCTGAGAGTGAGTCTGTTCCCTGTCCATCTGTGAGTGAGTCTGTTTCCTGTCCATCAGTGAGTGAGTCTGTTCCCTGTCCATCTGTGAGTGAGTCTGTTTCCTGTCCATCAGTGAGTGAGTCTGTTCCCTGTCCAGCTGAGAGTGAGTCTGTTCCCTGTCCAGCTGAGAGTGAGTCTGTTCCCTGTCCAGCGGTGAGTGAGTCTGTTCCCTGTCCTGTCGGGATTGTGTCTGTTCCCTGTCCATCTGTGAGTGAGTCCATTCCCTGTCCAGCTGAGAGAGAGTCTGTTCCCTGTCCATCTGTGAGTTAGTCTGTTCCCTGTCCATTTGAGAGTGAGTCTGTTCCCTGTCCATCTGTGAGTGAGTCTGTTTCCTGTCCATCAATGAGTGAGTCTGTTCCCTGTCCATCTGTGAGTGAGTCTGTTCCCTGTCCATCTGTGAGTGAGTCTGTTCCCGGTCTAGCTAAGAGTGACTCTGTTCCCTGTCCATCTGTGTGTGAGTCTGGTCCCTGTCCGTCTGTGAGTGCGTCTGTTCCCTTTCCAGCTGTGAGTGATTCTGCTCCCCGTCCATGTGTGAGCGAGTCTGTTCCCTGTACAGCGGTGAGTGAGTCTTTTCCCTCTCCAGCCGTGAGTGAGTCTGTTCCCTGTCCAGCTGAGAGTGAGTTTGTTGCCTGTCCAGCTGAGAGTGAGCCTGTTCCCTGTCCAGGTGTGAGTTAGGCTGTTTCCTGTCCGTCTCTGAGTGAGCCTGTTCCCTGACCATCTGAGAGTGAGATTGTTCCCTGTCCATTTGTGACTGAATCTGTTCCCAGTCCATCTGTGAGTGAGTCTGTTCCCTGTCCATCTGAGAGTGAGTCTGTTCCCTGTCCATCTGAGAGTGAGTCTGTTCCCTGTCCATCTGTGAGCGAGTCTGTTCCCAGTCCAGCCGTGAGCGAGTCTGTTCCCTGTCCAGCCGTGATTGAGTCTGTTACCTGTCCATCTGAGAGTGTGTCTGTTCCCAGTCCATCTGAGAGTGAGTCTGTTCCCTGTTAATCTGAGAGTGAGTCTGTTCACTGTACATCTGAGAGTGAATATGTTCCCTGTCCATCTGAGAGTGAGTCTGTTCCCTGTTCATCTGAGAGTGAGTCTGTTCACTGTACATCTGTGAGTGAGTATGTTCCCTGTCCATCTGTGAGCGAGTCTGTTCCCAGTCCATCTCTGAGTGGGCCTGTTCCCTGTACTGCTGAGTGTGAGTCTGTACCCTGTCAATCTGAAAGTGAGTCTGTTCACTGTCCAGCCGTGAGTGAGTCTGTTCCCTGTCCAGCTGAGAGTGAGTTTGTTCCCTGTCCAGCTGAGAGTGAGTTTGTTCCCTGTCCAGCTGAGAGTGAGTCTGTTCCCTGTCCAGGTGTGAGTTAGACTGTTCCCTGTCCATCTGAGAGTGAATCTGTTCCCTGTCCATCTGTGAGTGAGTCCATTCCCTGTCCAGCTGGGAGTGATTCTGTTCCCTGTCCATCTGTGAGTGCGTCTGTTCCCTGTCCATCTGAGTGTGAGTCTGCTCCTTGTCCACCTGTGAGTGAGTCTGTTCCTGGTCTAGCTGAGAGAGAGTCTGTTCCCTGTCCATCTGTGAGTTAGTCTGTTCCCTGTCCATTTGAGAGTGAGTCTGTTCCCTGTCCATCTGTGAGTGAGTCTGTTTCCTGTCCATCAATGAGTGAGTCTGTTCCCTGTCCATCTGTGAGTGAGTCTGTTCCCTGTCCATCTGTGAGTGAGTCTGTTCCCGGTCTAGCTAAGAGTGAGTCTGTTCCCTGTCCATCTGTGAGTGAGTCTGGTCCCTGTCCGTCTGTGAGTGCGTCTGTTCCCTTTCCAGCTGTGAGTGATTCTGCTCCCTGTCCATGTGTGAGCGAGTCTGTTCCCTGTACAGCGGTGAGTGAGTCTTGTCCCTCTCCAGCCGTGAGTGAGTCTGTTCCCTGTCCAGCTGAGAGTGAGTTTGTTGCCTGTCCAGCTGAGAGTGAGCCTGTTCCCTGTCCAGGTGTGAGTTAGGCTGTTTCCTGTCCGTCTCTGAGTGAGCCTGTTCCCTGACCATCTGAGAGTGAGATTGTTCCCTGTCCATTTGTGACTGAATCTGTTCCCAGTCCATCTGTGAGTGAGTCTGTTCCCTGTCCATCTGAGAGTGAGTCTGTTCCCTGTCCATCTGAGAGTGAGTCTGTTCCCTGTCCATCTGTGAGCGAGTCTGTTCCCAGTCCAGCCGTGAGCGAGTCTGTTCCCTGTCCAGCCGTGATTGAGTCTGTTACCTGTCCATCTGAGAGTGTGTCTGTTCCCAGTCCATCTGAGAGTGAGTCTGTTCCCTGTTAATCTGAGAGTGAGTCTGTTCACTGTACATCTGAGAGTGAATATGTTCCCTGTCCATCTGAGAGTGAGTCTGTTCCCTGTTCATCTGAGAGTGAGTCTGTTCACTGTACATCTGTGAGTGAGTATGTTCCCTGTCCATCTGTGAGCGAGTCTGTTCCCAGTCCATCTCTGAGTGGGCCTGTTCCCTGTACTGCTGAGTGTGAGTCTGTACCCTGTCAATCTGAAAGTGAGTCTGTTCACTGTCCAGCCGTGAGTGAGTCTGTTCCCTGTCCAGCTGAGAGTGAGTTTGTTCCCTGTCCAGCTGAGAGTGAGTTTGTTCCCTGTCCAGCTGAGAGTGAGTCTGTTCCCTGTCCAGGTGTGAGTTAGACTGTTCCCTGTCCATCTGAGAGTGAATCTGTTCCCTGTCCATCTGTGAGTGAGTCCATTCCCTGTCCAGCTGGGAGTGATTCTGTTCCCTGTCCATCTGTGAGTGCGTCTGTTCCCTGTCCATCTGAGTGTGAGTCTGCTCCTTGTCCACCTGTGAGTGAGTCTGTTCCTGGTCTAGCTGAGAGAGAGTCTGTTCCCTGTCCATCTGTGAGTTAGTCTGTTCCCTGTCCATTTGAGAGTGAGTCTGTTCCCTGTCCATCTGTGAGTGAGTCTGTTTCCTGTCCATCAATGAGTGAGTCTGTTCCCTGTCCATCTGTGAGTGAGTCTGTTCCCTGTCCATCTGTGAGTGAGTCTGTTCCCGGTCTAGCTAAGAGTGAGTCTGTTCCCTGTCCATCTGTGAGTGAGTCTGGTCCCTGTCCGTCTGTGAGTGCGTCTGTTCCCTTTCCAGCTGTGAGTGATTCTGCTCCCTGTCCATGTGTGAGCGAGTCTGTTCCCTGTACAGCGGTGAGTGAGTCTTGTCCCTCTCCAGCCGTGAGTGAGTCTGTTCCCTGTCCAGCTGAGAGTGAGTTTGTTGCCTGTCCAGCTGAGAGTGAGCCTGTTCCCTGTCCAGGTGTGAGTTAGGCTGTTTCCTGTCCGTCTCTGAGTGAGCCTGTTCCCTGACCATCTGAGAGTGAGATTGTTCCCTGTCCATTTGTGACTGAATCTGTTCCCAGTCCATCTGTGAGTGAGTCTGTTCCCTGTCCATCTGAGAGTGAGTCTGTTCCCTGTCCATCTGAGAGTGAGTCTGTTCCCTGTCCATCTGTGAGCGAGTCTGTTCCCAGTCCAGCCGTGAGCGAGTCTGTTCCCTGTCCAGCCGTGATTGAGTCTGTTACCTGTCCATCTGAGAGTGTGTCTGTTCCCAGTCCATCTGAGAGTGAGTCTGTTCCCTGTTAATCTGAGAGTGAGTCTGTTCACTGTACATCTGAGAGTGAATATGTTCCCTGTCCATCTGAGAGTGAGTCTGTTCCCTGTTCATCTGAGAGTGAGTCTGTTCACTGTACATCTGTGAGTGAGTATGTTCCCTGTCCATCTGTGAGCGAGTCTGTTCCCAGTCCATCTCTGAGTGGGCCTGTTCCCTGTACTGCTGAGTGTGAGTCTGTACCCTGTCAATCTGAAAGTGAGTCTGTTCACTGTCCAGCCGTGAGTGAGTCTGTTCCCTGTCCAGCTGAGAGTGAGTTTGTTCCCTGCCCAGCTGAGAGCGAGTCTGTTACCTGTCCAGGTGTGAGTTAGACGGTTTCCTGTCCATCTGAGAGTGAGTCTGTTGGCTGTCCATCTGAGAGTGAGATTGGTTCATGTCTATTTGTGAGAGAGTCTGTTCCCTGTACATCTGAGGGTGAGTATGGTCCCTGTCCATCGGAGAGTGAGTCTGTTCCCCGTTCATCAATGAGTGTGTCTGTTCCCTGTCCATCTGAGAGTGAGTCTGTTCCCTGTCCAGCTGTGAGTGAGCCTGTTCCCTGTCCATGTGTGAGTGAGTCTGTTCCCCGTCCATCTGTGAGTGAGTCTGTTCGCCGTTCATCTGTGAGTGTGTCTGTGCCCTGTCCATCTGAGAGTGAGTCTGTTCCCTGTCCATTTGTGAGTGAGTCTGTTCCCTGTCCATCTGAGAGTGAGTCTGTTCCCTGTTCAGCCGTGAGCGAGTCTGTTCCCTTTCCAGCCGTCAGTGATTTTGTTCCCTGTCTATCTGTGAGTGTGTCTGTTCCCAGTCCATCTGTGAGTGAATCTGTTCCCTGTCCATCTGTGAATGTGTCTGTTCCATGTCCATCTGTTAGTACGTTCCCTGTCCAGCTGAGAGTGATTCTGTTCCCTGTCCATTTGAGAGTGAGTCTGTTCCCTGTTGAGCTGAGAGTCAATCTATTCCCTGTCCATCTGAGGGTGAGTGAGTTCCCTGTCCATCTGAGAGTGAGTCTGTTCCCCGTCCATCTGAGTGTCTGCTCCTTGTCCACCTGTGAGTGAGTCTGTTCCCAGTCAAGCTAAGAGTGAGTCTGTTCCCTGTCCATCTGAGAGTCAGATTATTCCCTGTTTATCTGTGAATGAGTCTGTTCCCTGTCCATCTGTGAGTGAGTCTGGTTCCGGTCCATCTGAGAGTCAGATTATTCCCTGTTTATCTGTGAATGAGTCTGTTCCCTGTCCATTTGAGAGTGAGTCTGTTCCCTGTCCATCTGTGAGTGAGTCTGGTTCCGGTCCATCTGAGAGTGAGTCTGTTCCCTGACCATCTGTGAGTGAGTCTGTTCCCTGTACATCTGTGAGTTAGTCTGTTCCCTGTCCACCTGTGAGTGTTTCTGTTCCCTTTCCTTCTGTGAGTGAGTCTGTTCCCTGTTCATCTGAGAGTGAGTCTGTTCCCTGCCAATCTGAGATGGAGACTGTTCCCTGTCCATCTGAGAGTGAGTCTGTTCCCTGTCCATCTGTGAGTGAGTCTGTTCCCTGTCCAGCTGAGAGTGAGTCTGTTCCCTGTCCATCTGTGAGTGAGTCTGTTTCCTGTCCATCAGTGAGTGAGTCTGTTCCTTGTCCATCTGTGAGTGAGTCTGTTTCCTGTCCATCAGTGAGTGAGTCTGTTCCCTGTCCATCAGTGACTGAGTCTGTTCCCTGTCCATCAGTGACTGAGTCTCTTCCCTGTCCAGCTGAGAGTGAGTCTGTTCCCTGTCCAGCTGAGAGTGAGTCTGTTCCCTGTCCAGCGGTGAGTGAGTCTGTTCCCTGTCCAGTCGGGATTGAGTCTGTTCCCTGTCCAGCTGAGAGTGAGTTTGTTCCCTGTCCAGCTGAGAGTGAGTTTGTTCCCTGTCCAGCTGAGAGTGAGTCTGTTCCCTGTCCAGGTGTGAGTTAGACTGTTCCCTGTCCATCTGAGAGTGAGTCTGTTCCCTGTCCATCTGTGAGTGAGTCCATTCCCTGTCCAGCTGGGAGTGATTCTGTTCCCTGTCCATCTGTGAGTGCGTCTGTTCCCTGTCCATCTGAGTGTGAGTCTGCTCCTTGTCCACCTGTGAGTGAGTCTGTTCCTGGTCTAGCTGAGAGAGAGTCTGTTCCCTGTCCATCTGTGAGTTAGTCTGTTCCCTGTCCATTTGAGAGTGAGTCTGTTCCCTGTCCATCTGTGAGTGAGTCTGTTTCCTGTCCATCAATGAGTGAGTCTGTTCCCTGTCCATCTGTGAGTGAGTCTGTTCCCGGTCTAGCTAAGAGTGAGTCTGTTCCCTGTCCATCTGTGAGTGAGTCTGGTCCCTGTCCATCTGTGAGTGAGTCTGTTCCCTGTCCATCTGTGAGTGAGTCTGGTCCCTGTCCATCTGTGAGTGAGTCTGTTCCCTGTCCATCTGAGAGTGTGTCTGTTCCCCGTCCATCTGTGAGTGGGTCTGTTCCCTGTCCATCTGTGAGTGAGCCTGTTCCCTGTCCAGCCGTAAGTGAGTCTGTTCCCTGTCCGTCTGTGAGTGAGTCTGTTCCCTGTCCAGCTGTGAGTGAGTCTGTTCCCTGTCCATCTGTGAGTGAGTCCATTCCCTGTCCAGCTGGGAGTGATTCTGTTCCCTGTCCATCTGTGAGTGCGTCTGTTCCCTGTCCATCTGAGTGTGAGTCTGCTCCTTGTCCACCTGTGAGTGAGTCTGTTCCTGGTCTAGCTGAGAGAGAGTCTGTTCCCTGTCCATCTGTGAGTTAGTCTGTTCCCTGTCCATTTGAGAGTGAGTCTGTTCCCTGTCCATCTGTGAGTGAGTCTGTTTCCTGTCCATCAATGAGTGAGTCTGTTCCCTGTCCATCTGTGAGTGAGTCTGTTCCCTGTCCAGCCGTAAGTGAGTCTGTTCCCTGTCCGTCTGTGAGTGAGTCTGTTCCCTGTCCGGCTGTGAGTGAGTCTGTTCCCTGTTCATCTGTGAGCGAGTCTGTTCCCTGTCCAGCGCTAAGTGAGTCTGTTCGCTGTCCAGCCGTGAGTGAGTCTGTTCCCTGTCCAGCTGAGAGTGAGTTTGTTCCCTGTCCAGCTGAGAGTGAGTCTGTTCCCTGTCCAGGTGTGAGTTAGACTGTTTCCTGTCCACCTGTGAGTGAGTCTGTTCCCTGTCCGTCTCTGAGTGTGTCTGTTCCCTGACCATCTGAGAGTGAGTCTGTTCCCTGTCCAGCTGAGAGTGAGTTTTTTCCCTGTCCAATTGAGAGTGAGTCTGTTCCCTGTCCATCTGAGAGTGAGATTGTTCCCTGTCCATTTGTGACTTAATCTGTTCCCAGTCCATCTGAGAGTGAGTCTGTTTCCTGTCCATCAGTGAGTGAGTCTGTTCCCTCTCCATCTGAGAGTGAGTCTGTTCCCTGTCCATCTGTGAGTGAGTCTGTTCCCTGTCCACCTGAGAGTGAGTCTGTTCCCTGTCCAGCTGAGAGGGAGTCTGTTCCCTGTCCATCTGTGAGTGAGTCTGTTTCCTGTCCATCTGTGAGTGAAGCTGTTCCCTGTCCATCTGTGAGTGAGTCTATTCCCTGTCCATCTGTGAGTGAGTCCGCTCCCTCTCCAGCTGTGAGTGAGTTTGTTCCCTGTCCATCAGTGAGTGAGTCTGTTCCCTGTCCATCTGTGAGTGAGTCTATTCCCTGTCCATCTGTGAGTGAATCTGTTCCCTGTCCATCTGAGAGTGAGTCTGTTCCCGGTCAAGCTGAGAGTGAGTCTGTTCCCTGTCCATCTGAGAGTGAGTCTGTTCCTTGTCCATCTGTGAGTACGTTCCCTGTCCAGCTGAGGTTGATTCTGTTCCCTGTCCATCTGTGAGTGAATCTGTTGCCTGTCCATCTGAGAGTGCGTCTGTTCCCTGTCCATCTAAGTGTGAGTCTGTTTCCTGTCCATCAGTGAGTGAGTCTGTTCCCTGTCCAGCTGAGAGTGAGTCTGTTCCCTGTCCATCTGTGAGTGAGTCTGTTTCCTGTCCATCAGTGAGTGAGTCTGTTCCCTGTCCAGCTGAGAGTGAGTTTGTTCCCTGTCCAGCTGAGAGTGAGTCTGTTCCCTGTCCAGCGGTGAGTGAGTCTGTTCCCTGTCCAGTCGGGATTGAGTCTGTTCCCTGTCCAGCTGAGAGAGAGTTTGTTCCCTGTCCAGCTGACAGTGAGTTTGTTCCCTGTCCAGCTGAGAGTGATTCATTTCACTGGCTATCTGTGAGTGGGTCTGTTCCCTGTCCATCTGTGAGTGAGTCTGTTCCCTGTCCATCTGTGAGTGAGTCCATTCCCTGTCCAGCTGGGAGTGATTCTGTTCC